>NC_140626.1:11293303-11893303 GCF_057382275.1 Copadichromis virginalis | reverse complement strand
TTGTGAGGGGTCTTTTTTCATTTTGCAGAGCTGCAGGGTCCAAAAAGCAAATAACTTTGAGTGGAGTTATACCGAGGCTGTCTTTTAGCGATTAAACATTTTGCTAGTTATTATTTCAAAACTTAGAAAATGAAATAAATATTGAATTTATTTATTTGATGTGTACATTTAAGTATAACCTTTCTTCTGATGTGCAATGAGTGACAAGCACACTGTTAATACAGGAGTGCACATTACTACAGCACCAGTTTGTGGCAGTTATCCACCGTACAATACTGGGTTTTATGGGATGATGCCAAAACCACATTCTTGATGAGACAATAACTTTACCAGTGATCTGCCAATATATGTATACATATACAATGGATACAGTGAAGGCTGTGAATATGAGTATAGTATTAAAGTGGTGGATGAAGCCACTGTGACATCATACAAGGTTATTTTAAAGTCACAACTGCAGTTCCAGTGCGGAGCCCTGGTGGGCAATCCACTGTTCCAACACATATGTGAGAACAAACTGCAAATTCTTTATAGAGTTTATTAATTGCACACTGACAATATTCACTTGTAAATTCACCTCTGGGACTGTTGCAGTATTTTAACCACTAAAAACAGTGACATGCCTGCCAGATTTCCACTTTGGCGATGTTTATATATGCCACATCTTTTAAAGTCTCTCCGGTTACTCTGTCATCAAAGTGTACAAAAGTATATGCAGTTATATGTATCACATCAGGATGTGTCAGTAACGTGGATGAGGAATTTCTTCATTTTCAGGCCAAAGTTGCCAGTTAACTAGCTAATGTAAGTTAATAAACAGTTCAGCATTATCAGGATTAGTTCTCAGGACTAACATCAAAATTACTCAGAATTCTGGGGCAATAATGACAAATGAGAAGGTTATACAGGGAGTGCAGAATTATTAGGCAAGTTGTATTTGTGAGGAATAATTTTATTATTGAACAACAACCATGTTCTCAATGAACCCAAAAAACTCATTAATATCAAAGCTGAATGTTTTTGGAAGTAGTTTTTAGTTTGTTTTTAGTTTTAGCTATTTTAGGGGGATATCTGTGTGTGCAGGTGACTATTACTGTGCATAATTATTAGGCAACTTAACAAAAAACAAATGTATACCCATTTCAATTATTTATTTTTACCAGTGAAACCAATATAACATCTCCACATTCACAAATATACATTTCTGACATTCAAAAACAAAACAAAAACAAATCAGCGACCAATATAGCCACCTTTCTTTGCAAGGACACTCAAAAGCCTGCCATCCATGGATTCTGTCAGTGTTTTGATCTGTTCACCATCAACATTGCGTGCAGCAGCAACCACAGCCTCCCAGACACTGTTCAGAGAGGTGTACTGTTTTCCCTCCTTGTAAATCTCACATTTGATGATGGACCACAGGTTCTCAATGGGGTTCAGATCAGGTGAACAAGGTGGCCATGTCATTAGTTTTTCTTCTTTTATACCCTTTCTTGCCAGCCACGCTGTGGAGTACTTGGACGCGTGTGATGGAGCATTGTCCTGCATGAAAATCATGTTTTTCTTGAAGGATGCAGACTTCTTCCTGTACCACTGCTTGAAGAAGGTGTCTTCCAGAAACTGGCAGTAGGACTGGGAGTTGAGCTTGACTCCATCCTCAACCCGAAAAGGCCCCACAAGCTCATCTTTGATGATACCAGCCCAAACCAGTACTCCACCTCCACCTTGCTGGCGTCTGAGTCGGACTGGAGCTCTCTGCCCTTTACCAATCCAGCCACGGGCCCATCCATCTGGCCCATCAAGACTCACTCTCATTTCATCAGTCCATAAAACCTTAGAAAAACCAGTCTTGAGATATTTCTTGGCCCAGTCTTGACGTTTCAGCTTGTGTGTCTTGTTCAGTGGTGGTCGTCTTTCAGCCTTTCTTACCTTGGCCATGTCTCTGAGTATTGCACTCCTTGTGCTTTTGGGCACTCCAGTGATGTTGCAGCTCTGAAATATGGCCAAAGTGGTGGCAAGTGGCATCAACTGAGAAAAGTCAGCTGCACGCTTGACTTTTCTCAGTTCATGGGCAGTTATTTTGCGCCTTGGTTTTTCCACCCGCTTCTTGCGACCCTGTTGACTATTTTGAATGAAACGCTTGATTGTTCGATGATCACGCTTCAGAAGCTTTGCAATTTTGAGACTGCTGCATCCCTCTGCAAGATATCTCACTATTTTTGACTTTTCTGAGCCTGTCAAGTCCTTCTTTTGACCCATTTTGACAAAGGGAAGGACGTTGCCTAATAATTATGCACACCTGATATAGGGTGTTGATGTCATTAGACCACACCCCTTCTCATTACAGAGATGCACATCACCTAATATGCTTAATTGGTAGTAGGCTTTCGAGCCTATACAGCTTGGAGTAAGACAACATGCATGAAGAGGATGATGTGGACAAAATACTCATTTGCCTAATAATTCTGCACTCCCTGTATGACATGAACCTAGTCAAAACACGAATAAATGACATACTAACAGCCTTGGCTGTTATACTATGGAGGAGGGATTGTGGAATTTGGCCACAGCATTTGCATGACAGCATTAGCAGTGTGTTCACATTTAGAGGCTTACCCTATGTTTTCCTAGCTGTTGTGCAAAGACTGAGTGGTCAGTTGTTAGCATTTTGGCTAGACAGTCCTGATAAAAAAGCTAGAAAGCACAAATAGGAGCTCATTTTGCCTTTCAGCTGTATTTTCCCTTAATTATGTGACATCATTTGAAAACAACAGTATGAAACTATTGTTTTATAGCAGCAAGAGGTGATGATACTTGGACAAGAGTGCAACGTCAGCCGAAAATGCTGCCTAGCTTGGATAGCAAGGTGTATCCTGTAGACTGCTCTGTCATACACTGTGCGTGCATACAGTCTTAAAAATAAATCCACTCCTGTAATCAAAATCAAATCAAAAACAGATGTGTGGCATTGCTATAGCTATGCTAGTCTTTTACTTGTTAATGCAGTTTGACTTTATTAACAAAACTTCCACTTTCATATGTCAGGCTGAAAAAAGTCCATTTGCAGAAATAACTGCTCAGTGAATAGCATTTAGCTGCAAAGCTAGGACTGTATTAGTGTACCTTATCACTGTGAGTCATTAATTTTGCTTCAGATGATGTCATTAATAGGAAATAGTTGTCATATTTTATTTATTATTTTTTTGAAAATCAAAAGCTCATTATTTTGCAGATTAATGTTAACCCACTATGTGAGAATAAAGTTCAAACATGTTTTATTTGACCTCTTCTCTGCTCTGATTAGCATTCTTGGCTTTATGAAAGGAAGTTTTGATAAATTCTCATGGTGAGAGATAAAATAGACTCATTGAAATGGTGTTTTCTATTCAAATGAAGCTCAAGAACCTTCAGTAACACACTGATCCTACTGCGCATAGCTAATTACAATGTATAGTGTGCCAATTAGCTTATACTTGGATAATTGGCTCTTGAATGCTGGAAGTTGAGTGGCCTCTTGAGTATGACTCCTCCTTTGTTTGAGCCAAATAAAGATCTCTTTATTACTCACGATAATAAAATAGGTTTTCGCTTGTTAGTCAGATTTGATATTTAAGACAGTTAAGATCAAACTTAAGAGTGTAATGCATTCTGCCCCTGTATCTGGTATTTACAAGATTATGCTAATTTAGCCAAAGGATTAGTTCGATTAGCTGAAAACCAATTTTATTAGGGAATATATATTTCTCCATTATACTTAAAGCTAATTTACCAATAGCTGTGCATTTAGGGAAAGAAATGCAGGATTCTCTGTCTGGATTTCCCACAGATGCTGAGGTTAAAGGTTACTATGTACGCATTTGACATTATAGAAAGGTATACTGTGTGGTACTTATAGAGTAGTAATGCACAATAAAATTAGAGTAAGCACTTTGCTCATTATGACACAGACAGTAAGTTATTCAGTTTTGCTGTGTCTCTCATTTCTTTATTGATTTATTCAAACATGCACAAACAAAAATGTAAATGCAGCATATAGGGAAAAAACCAAGTCATCTTTATTCTTCAACACAGCCTGAACTCTCTTAGTCAAGCTTTCTTGTATTTCTTTAAGCAGTCTTCAGGAATAGTTTTTCCCAGCTTCTTCAAATACATCCAGAGATTTGCTTTGGATGTTGACTGCCTTTGGTTCGGTTCTCTGTCGAGGTAATCAACACTTCTTTGATAATGTTGAGGTGCGGGGTCTGGGGATGTCAGTCCATGCCTGTTACTGATCCATATTGTGTTTTTCTAACCAGGTGTGATTTTACTGCATTGGCAGTGTGTTTGGGATAATTGACATACAGAAAAAGACGTTCCAGATAACACTGCATGCTGGACTAAAATCTGACCACACTTTTTTATGCATTCCCAGTCCATTTTGACAAAATCCCCAACACCACCACTGTGTCTTACAGGCACCTATAAACACTCATTGCTTTACCTCTGTCCTGACCTCCTCAGTTCCCACATATTTGATGCTACAGATAAATCTACAGCAAAAATCGTTAATTCGATGGAATCTTTTAATCTGACTCAGCAAGCAGCAGGCCACACTCATAACAAGGAACATGTTTTAGAGCATGTTTTTCTCTGGGCCTGAACACAGACTATTTTTATATCTGAACACACATGTATTCTTTTTAATTCCTCCTCAGATCTGACTCATCCTACCATCTATTTATCTCTCGCATCATCTTTAAGTAGATACATTTTCTGCTGTATTTAACCTCAATTATCCTTTTTTGTTTTCCTGAACAATTATGCAAATTTCATGGTCCAGTCATTTAATGATTACAGGTTATCTGTTTTAAACGAAGCAGCTCCTTTTAAAACCAGAAATGGCCCTTCTGCTAAATCCTTACCCTGGATGAATGAAAGTATTGACTGTTTCAAGTGTAGCTGACAAAAAGTGGAGCATTTGTGGAAATCCAGAAAGCTCCAGGTTCATCTTAAACATCATTATCTAAGAGAACTCCTACACTGTTTTAATCACGAGCGACCCAGTGTTTGAGTTTTATGTATCTTTTGTATTCATTTGTGCCTAGCTTAGTTCACCTAGTTAATTTCTAGATTGCTGTTTAGTCTTGTTCCTTAGTTGTTTATGTCATCTCCCCCTGTACTAAGTCTCCCTGGTTCATGCGTCATGTCTGCGTGGTTATGTTTAGTTCATGTCATGTCTAATCTCCATGTTTCGTGTTTTACTTTGAAAGTCTGTATTCAATGTCAGTGTATTCAGTTTCACCTCTCAAGGTTCAAGGTTCAAGGTTCTTTATTATTTGTCACATGCATAGTTATACAAGTATAACACACAGTGAAATGTAGCCTGACACGCTCCTCGACATGTGCAAAAATGTCCTGTCCTGTCGTTAGGTTCATGTGTGTCAGCTGTGCTCCCATGTGTGGCCACTTCTCCTGATCATCCCTCATGTGTATTTAGTCTCTGTGTTTCATGTAGTCTGTGTCGCGTCGTCTGTGTTCCCACTCTCCATGTTGTCACAGCCAGTCTTTTGAATTCATAGTTATGGTTTCCTGTGTCTTCATAGTTTATCCTGGTATCACTTCCCCAGTTTAGTTATAGTTTAGTTTTGTCACTGCGCTTCTGCCTTGTTTGCACTCCTTGTCTTCAGCCACAATAAAGGCTCGCTTTTCGTTCGACCTCAGTTTTCGTGTCCACGCCTGTGTCTGCACCTGAGTCCTCCACACTCTCCACACTCTCTGCGACCGTGACAATACATACATACGTACGTACGTATGTATGTATGTATGTATGTATATATGATCCTGTGGGACTTCCAGATACAGACGGACAAAATGGTGGTGGCTAACCTACCGGACATGGTGGTGGTAGACAAACAGAGGAAGACGGCCGTAGTGATCGATGTAGCGGTTCCGAATGACAGCAACATCAGGAAGAAGGAACACGAGAAGCTTGAGAAATACCAAGGGCTCAGAGAAGAGCTCCAGAAGATGTGGAAGGTGAAGGTGACAGTGGTCCCAGTGGTAATTGGAGCACTAGGTGCGGTGACTCCCAAACTAGGCGAGTGGCTCCAGCAGATCCCGGGAACAACATCGGAGATCTCTGTCCAGAAGAGCGCAGTCCTGGGAACAGCTAAGATACTGCGCAGGATCCTCAAGCTCCCAGGCCTCTGGTAGAGGACCCGAGCTTGAAGGATTGACCGCCCACAGGGGCGAGTGGGGAATTTTTATATATATTTTAATGCATAGAGACTGGAGAAGTCACTTGGATGAGTGACAAAACGTTCCTCCCACTGGAAACGCTACATCCAGATGAACAGAATCAATTTTGGGTGATTTAATGCAAAGAGTTTAATATTTTGCTCCTGTACTTTTAGGTCTTTCTTCTGCCAGCATCTTTGGGTTAGCGCTGAATTGATTCTCTCCCTGTCACTCCCGTGCTTCCACTTGGACATCCTGAATGATTTTAAGGACATGACATACCACTGTTACACAGATGATATCCATCTATATAAATCATGCAGAATATACAAAAATGTTCTAAAGAACTGGATGGCAGCTAATTATTTCTCTTTAAAAAAATCATTTTTGTCTCTCTTAGCTTTTTTTCCCATGGACTCATTTCATCCTCCTGTGAAAAATGTGGGTGTTTTGATCAGTATTCAGCTTTGATAAGCATCTTGGCTGTTTTGTACAAGTTTCTAAAAAACAGCCAAGATTATCATTATGATTATATATGCTTTTACCTGATCATGCATCGATTATTCCAATCCATTATTCCTTTGCCTAAGGAAAACATCCCTGGATCACTTACAGAATGCTGCTGCAAGGCTTCTCACCAGGTCATCTAAAAGGTCCCATGTCTAAGGTCAGCTCATCAATGGTTGTTGGTGCTGCCCAGGTCCAAGTTAAGGACACAAGAAGACTGTGGAGACAAGGAGACTTAAAGGTTGTGACTCCCAGGTTGTGGACCTTGCTTCCATTGCACTTTCTGTGGCCGCTGTTGATACCTTTAAAAGAAGCCCAAGATTTACCTGCACATGTGTGCTTTAGTTTTTTAATTTAGTTTTGTCTATTCATACTTAATGGTTGTATCTCATTTTATATTGTAACACGTTTTGTGACTTTTGTTCTTGAAAAGCTCTATAAAATTAAACTTTACTACTTACTGACATAAGAACAAAACAGCTGCCCTTCCATTGAGGCCATTTCAGATCAACTGAAGAGCCAGTTGCGTCTCTCAGGACCTGTGTCAGGTCTTTATTGTATTTTTTTCCTATTTCCTAGGGACTTTCAGATTCATAGGTTCTTCTACCATATACAGTTTTAGATCTACCTACTACTTATTTTGTCACCCACTTTTCTCATTTCCTTAAAATGTTCATGAGCACAGAGCACACCATACCAAGTTTTTTGGCATATAACTGGTTAATCACCTTGTTTGTTATCACTGGCATTTTTAATAGATTCAGCTAAAGAAATGGGAACAAATGATATGTTTTTGTAACAGATCGCCAGCAACAAAGTGCCAAAACGTACTATTTAATATAGGTTCTTTACTCAAAACCATAAAATGAGGGGTGGCTAAATACTTGTGCATGGTAACGGATTATTTGTATTGTTATTTGATCCTAACTGGCCACCCACCAAAATGGTAGTAATGTCTAATAATTCAACCCCAGTGAATAAGCATAGCCTACATATTCATAGTGGTATCAGGTAAATATTAAGAAAAGTCCTGCTAACACAATGCAGCCTCACTTTCAACATACCAAAGGCGTGGATCTCTGCTCACTCACTTCTTTAAGAGAGCTGCTTTTCTGTTTGGAAGAGAGACCAAACCCTGAGACAGAGATCACAAAGCACTGCTAATAAACACTAAAATATGTACACTCTATGAATATTAGTGCAGACTTATGTCTGGATATAAGAATCTACTATCAATTTTTTGATGCCAACTAGAACTCTTAAGTTTAATATCGCGCTTATAAAGAACACCCTGAGTATATCTGATGACATGGGTGAATTATTCCATTGATTTATTCCCACTGTTACTCACCAGATTCTGAATGATTCACAGTGGCCTGGATCCTTGCTGCAAATATAATTAGTTTGTTTTCTATATCCTCTCCTCTTTTCAGCCCACTTTTCAGATCTCTGTGTTTTTTCTTCTTCTGTTTTGACATGAAATATTGTATACTACTGAGATGCGTGGACAAGTAATTTCACTACTCTTGCTGCATGACTGGCAAGTCTTGGGGAAATGTCAGCTTGCTCATGCTGAAACACTGCTGAATCAGTGTGGATTACAATTCAGCAAAATTAACAATAAAAATATGGACCAAAGCTGCTGTTGGCCTTCACACAGGGGACACTGGCAGCAGTTAAAAGTCCAGTGTACCCCGTTACTTTGTACACGGTACACCTTGGCACACCAAGTATTGTAATGACGTCATATCTTTTAGTAATGAAGTAATTTAACGTGTTAGAGCACTAAAATCAGTAATCAAATTACAGTTACAATTTTGTTGTAAGTTCACTTAATTTTTTTTTCTGTAAGTATCAGCTCATCAGCTGATACTTACAGCAGCAGGAAAATGGTGGTGTGGGCTACAGCTGTTCATGAGTGAAGATATGAACATTTCTTTTATTCTTAGTGCACGAAAGAAGAAGTGTGGAATGGTAAATGGCAAACTGCCACCACAACAAAAACACAATGGCATTATACTGCTAACACAACTTTGGCTCTCTGCAAGCATTTGCACATACAGCATGCTAACAAAAAGCTAGCCAAAAATCCAGAATGATGTTCAAGCTGAGTGTATGCTGACCCCCAACCCAACATCCAGAATCTGAACTTAAATAGGCAGCAATGAGAGGTCAGACCTGCAGCATTCATTTCTATCTGTTCATGTTTCTCAGCAGAATAACTGTGGAGATCGCATTGAAGTCTAGTTAGGCTGGTTTTCAATTTTGCCTTGTGTTGTCAACATTATGTTCACATGTGAGCACTAAAAGAAAGATAGTGTGTCCTCATTAGGGGCAGGGATAACTCAGCAGGTAGCGTGGTGGCCCCATGATTGTAAGGTCAAGGGTTCGAATCCACTGAACGGCTACCCTAAGGTACCGTCCCTACACACTGCTCCCCAGGTGCCCAATAGCTACCCACTGCTTCACTGAGTGAATGGGTTAAATACAGAGAGGAATTTCCCCACGGTGATCAATAAAGTATACGTTGTTGTTATTATTAGGAGGAGGATCTGTATTGGTGTTTGGGACTGTAGCTTTTTATGGAGTAATACGAATATAATCTAATGAGTAGTACTTTCTCCAGTGAGTAACTGAGTAATTTAATGCAACACTTTTTAGAAAAGTAACAAGTAATGTGCAACAAATTATTTTTTATGAGTAAACACCCCAACACTGCTTATTAGTCCAGCACTAACCCATCTTCAGTATCAATTGCTTCCATCTAATGCAAAATGTTCGAGAGCATTGTCAGAAACATGTGGACCCATTGTGCGGCTGTGAAGAGCACATCTTGCCACACTCCTTTACTTGTGAATGACTCCTGCACTCCTTTCCAGCTGTACTATTAACCAAAATTTGGATTCAACAAGGACTTTTCTTAGGGGATTGTTCAAAGTCCTTCTGGAAAAAGAGGTTTAGTGAAGGAAGTAAACTGAAAGGGGCTAAAACAGCAGAGTAAATTTAGACATTTTTCATCACACAAACTCCTAGGTATTAAAGCTAAATGTGTGTGAATGTTTAAGCTAAGACCCATACAATTTTTAGGCATGCATTTTTAAAAAATCCCCTTAAAGTTCGTTTGAAGAGAACTGAGTGGCATCAACAAGGCAACGATTTTTCACCTTATTCTTAGCACCTATTCATTGTGTTAACAACAGCTGCCGTCTTTTGAGTATTCTTAATAGCTGTGATTATTGTTTCACTGTGATTTAACAGAGTAGAGACATCAAGCAAGAAATCATGAATTTGCTTTCTACATTTTTATAAATTACCTGTCTCCTAATTGTTTTGCAACCTAATTAATTTTATGACTAATTAGTTCTAAACTACAATAAAAGACTGCTGGTTCTTGTACAGTGCTTTTCTACTCTAACTGGGCTTTTAAAGCACTTTACACAACTTGCCTCATTCACAGAAGCACTTTTATCTAACATTCACGCTCTGAGCGAAACTTTAAGTGTCATGCAGACTGGAGTAGACAGGGATTGAACCATCAACCTTCTGATTAGTAGGTGACCTGCTCTACCACCTGAGCTACAGTCACAGAAATGATTCGTTTCCCCCCCTCTGTCTTCTACAGGGAACAGAATAGCATGCTTCATAGATGTAATTTTCCAGGTAAAATGTCAGGCTCCATGTCAACATGCCCTATCTCAAAGGTTCCAGCATCCACGATCTTCTCCTATGTGTAAGTGTTTGTGAGATTAAGGTGAAGATCAGTTCATTTTCTTCGGCCTCCTGAGAAGAGAAATGCTGTGACACTTTTTTTTGTTGCTCAGGCTACACAGAGATGAAACTGCTCTGGAGATGTATCATTAAAATGTCAGGCCAGATGGATCGCGGTCAAATGAGCAATGATTGCTTTCAATTCACCATTCCCGAGGGTCTTAATTTCAAGTCTCAGTGGGAAAAATGCCTCCCAAGTTTTTCACATTTAAATGCAAGAATATCCTTTACTCCTGTCTTTGGTCTTCATCTACTTTAATTTATTGTCAATAAATGCAGTAATAGTGAGAGGCTGAAACCTCTGCCTCTCTTTACAACCACCTTTAATCAACATCCGTTGAGGTGATGAGGCTGTTAAATGAAATTTGCAATGTGTGAACAAGGTTGATGTCTTTAATTTTGAACTTTGCATGGACATAAAATGAAATTCTATCAGCATTTGAATGCAGGAACAAATGCTTTCATATCCAAGAACATTAATGTCCTCTACTCCAGTGAGTTTTTTTCTCCTCACACAATCTGTGCTGAATGTTGTGGAAAAATTGTTATGTTATGTGAAGGCTGAATGAGGACAGCCGCATTCCATCATGTCATTTACTGCACCGAGGGCCTGTTTAAAATCAGAAAACAACCTCTGTGTTAATGTATGTAAGGAATACATAAGGGATAAGAGCGGACACTTAATAAACATAAAGGCATTGTCAAGTAGGACAATATAGTCCACGTTGTGCAGCCATGGAGGGGGTTCTCAGGTCAAAGGTTCAGACTGTTGATGTGAAACATCATCAATTTTTGGCTCAATTAAGAGATTTGGTTCAAAACAAGTTTTTCATTGCAGGTTGAACACACAGTGATATTTACCAGGGTGATTTTCTGTAGATTTCTAAACCAATTTTAATGAGTCAGAAAGTTGTTAGTCATTTGAAGGTCATCACCATTCAGCAACACAATTTCAATAACAATGATAAAAGAAAAAATAGTGATAGGAACCCAACAGGCTAACCATCTACAGCCATATTGACAAACAAAGAAAGCAGCTGGCTCTGAAAGGATGACAGCATCTCAGTGGCGTATAGTTTATGTCCAAATGAAAATGTCAGTCTTTCAGGTAGACTATTTTGGACGTCAGGACTTCAAGTGGTCGTGATGTGAATAAGGCTGTCGAGGAGGTGCACGCTAAAGATCAGATCCATCAGTGGTGGGTGGATATGTGCGACCTTGTGTAGAACATTCTTACCTGTGAAAAGCAAACGGCATTCTTTGCAGAAGGAAGCAGTGAATGTGAAAGTGAATCCTGTCAGAGTTTCATGGCTTTCTCTTATTTTCCAGCCATCCTGTGACTGAAGAACTATTCAGACCTTTTTCTTCAATTAAAAAAAATGTGAAAGGACCAAGTATAATATCAGGAAATTTGTTAGAAATACACTCAAGTACATACTGAAAAACAGTAGTTAATATGCAAATTAAATGCATATAAAGTTAACACAGATGTTTGATAAGCATGCAAAAAAATGGACAGTCAGTTTAAAAATAATATTTTAATGCAATATTTAATTATATATGAAGGGGAGTAAAATGATTTGTTAGACCGGGGGAAAAAAAGTATCATTATGTATTATTCTGCTACACAAACTGCTGTTGTGAGTTCAGTAAAAAGGACCTGATTGCAAAGATGAACAGCAGTCAGTGAGGTAGAATAAACCAAAGGTACTTGGATAAAGTCTGTGAGAGAAGCTAACAAAGGTTGACAGTGAAATAACAACAGGTGGCTGATGAGTTGCTGGGTTAGGGTTTAGGTAACTCCTACACAGCAAACCCCCAGAGGACAATGTGACGGCACAAAGAGACACTCAGAAAGGATGCAGGACACACAGACAGTTAAGCAGAAGGGTGCCTTTAATTCAGCTAACATGTCTACATAATCTTTTCACTCGACTCTCATCTCCAGTTTTGAGCTCTTTCTAGCCAATATGTGAGTGAGAGCTGGAATCAGGAGAAGGAAGAGATGAAAAGCCAAAGCTGCCAAATGACTTTGGCTCTTCAGCCAGTCACAAGACTGAGGAGGCGTGGCTTTTTGTCACATGGCGCACCACTTGATAACAAATCTCTGTAGAATACAAATGTGTTCCCATTCTCTAAGCTCCTCCAAAAGCTGCCTCTTTACTTTCACCTTGAAGTTCAATTAAAAAACTGAAAGCTTATCCATGATGATGATGATGGAGGATGATTTTCCAGATCACAGGATGAGAGAAGTTGTGTAAGTTAGCATAAAGAAAAGGGGGGAGGATATGTGGAAGCAGGTGGAAACAATCTGAAAAAACAGGAAAAAAAAAAAGAATGTTAAAAGCTCCAAGTAAGAGAACAAAGATGAAGGGAGGGAGATACAGCAGGGATGGGAATAATGTAGTGTGAGTTTTAATGACACAGTATAGTAAACACACACACACACACACACACACACACACACACACACACACACACACACACGCGCGCATACACACACACAAACCGACCAAGTAAGCAGAAGTAACTGCAGCATTTTCAGAGAGTTAATATTTGATGTAATCCTAAAGACAGACCACAGACTTCACTCAAGATGCTTATAATACACTCAGACTATGCAGGTTTTTGCTGAACTTGTTTACTTTGAGGTATTGTTTGTCTGACATCAGCTTTATTACAACTTTATAATTAAATGTAAATGCAGAGCCTCAATTCCCTCTCTGTATCGCCCCTTTGTTTCCTCAGATGTATCCCTGCCCTTTCAAGTAAAGAAATTACTTTTGAAAAGTCGACTTGTTAAATGTTTTAACAGGTGCTGCCAAGATCTATTCCGCCTGCCCTGTCTTCCCCCAGCCTGGGGTGTCCTTGGCTGGTAAACACAATCTTCACGCTTGTCCCTTACCTGCTATTTAAGAGCGTATCGGCTCACTACTTCCCAGGAGATGTACTAAAATTTATTGGTAGTGAGGTCAGAGAGCCTGCTGTCCTGTTCGAGATTCATGGCCACGCACCGGCTGCAGCACCCGGTGCATAGAATGAGAGGGTGGAGCGCAGAACTCATCTAAACTTATTCAAATGAGAGTGTGTCTTTGAAGCATTGCATGGGGTGAGCTTTGTTATGGTTCCCAGTGGATGTGCCGTTGACAGTCTCAGGTTTTCTAACGAGGGGAGCCTTGGCATTTGCCTTAGGGCTTATTCACAATCACTTCGGGTGCTTCTCTGATCACTCCCTCTGCTTCTTTATACCCTTCTTTTTAATTGTGTGACCTTGAAGTCCACTAGAGGATTTTAAAAGGCAAATATAGAACAAGAACAAATACACTAGCTACCAATTCAGGCCATTTTATTCAATGAATCACTGATAACAGTCCAAGGTTTTTCTCCAAGGATGTTCTGAGAGTGACTGATACCAGTCTGTCCACTCGGACTCCTTAAACTCATCCAGAAAACTCCTACATGGTTCTGTCTTTGCAGTCAGTCTATGACATGATTAAGACTGCAGACCTTGAGACATACCTGATGATGTTCAGCAAGAAGAAAGCATTCCACTGATTAACAATCAAGAGGGCATAATATTAACATATAATAAGTATGTCTGTTGCTTTCTTCTTAAAGAAACTGAATTGAAACGACACTGAGCCCTTGTGTGTCTGGAGTGTTGTTGGAACAGCTCAGATGCATATTGAAAAAAGTCTTGTGACTTCTAAACCCCAAAACACTCTATACTAGAAATCAGTCCACCCTACGAATCGGATCCCCCGGCACAAACAGACCAACGTAGCACACGTAGTTAAGTGCCAAGAGGATTTACATGAATTATACACTCAAACAACCTTTACCTAAGTGGATGGCTCAACACAGAAGAACTACCTTAGACCCGAACTTTGCATTTACATCCATAGCCCAGTGACCACTCTTTCAATGAACAGGATGTACATGATCCGTGAAGGGAGGGACACTGGTTTGAGCAGGGAGTTAGAGAGGCCACTTACATAAAAAATGAAGTCTTAGTGTACATCTTCTCTGGATTCTCTAGTTCTCAGTGAAAAGTACACATTACCATTGGACAACAGTCATGGTTCTCAAAATCTAGACTCAACTCCAGATCAATAATAATGAAGGAACAATAACGAGGGAACATACATCACCAGCTTGTGGTAAACCTTTTGAATTAAAGTTGTAAGTCTGCACTTCAGCCACAAGTTGATTGTTTTATTTAAAGCCCACTGTGGTGAAGTACAGAAAAAAATCGAATTGTACAAACCTTTAAGGGCCTAAATTTGAAGTCTTTTAAAATGTGAAATTATTAGGAAAATAAACAGCTACTTATTAAAAAACCTGATACTGGACTCCCCTCGAGGTCTGTCAGTTTAATTACAGGGAGTGCAGAATTGTTAGGCAAGTTGTATTCTTGAGGAATAATGTTATTATTGAACAACAACCATGTTCTCAATGAACCCAAAAAACTCATTAATATCAAAGCTGAATGTTTTTGGAAGTAGTTTTTAGTTTGTTTTTAGTTTTAGCTATTTTAGGGGGATATCTGTGTGTGCAGGTGACTATTACTGTGCATAATTATTAGGCAACTTAACAAAAAACAAATATATACCCATTTCAATTATTTATTTTTACCAGTGAAACCAATATAACATCTCCACATTCACAAATATACATTTCTGACATTCAAAAACAAAACAAAAACAAATCAGCGACCAATATAGCCACCTTTCTTTGCAAGGACACTCAAAAGCCTGCCATCCAAGGATTCTGTCAGTGTTTTGATCTGTTCACCATCAACATTGCGTGCAGCAGCAACCACAGCCTCCCAGACACTGTTCAGAGAGGTGTACTGTTTTCCCTCCTTGTAAATCTCACATTTGATGATGGACCACAGGTTCTCAATGGGGTTCAGATCAGGTGAACAAGGAGGCCATGTCATCAGTTTTCCTTCTTTTATACCCTTTCTTGCCAGCCACGCTGTGGAGTACTTGGACGCGTGTGATGGAGCATTGTCCTGCATGAACATCATGTTTTTCTTGAAGGATGCAGACTTCTTCCTGTACTACTGCTTGAAGAAGGTGTCTTCCAGAAACTGGCAGTAGGACTGGGAGTTGAGCTTGACTCCATCCTCAACCCGAAAAGGCCCCACAAGCTCATCTTTGATGATACCAGCCCAAACCAGTACTCCACCTTGCTGGCGTCTGAGTCGGACTGGAGCTCTCTGCCCTTTACCAATCCAGCCACGGGCCCATCCATCTGGCCCATCAAGACTCACTGTCATTTCATCAGTCCATAAAACCTTAGAAAAATCAGTCTTGAGATATTTCTTGGCCCAGTCTTGACGTTTCAGCTTGTGTGTCTTGTTCAGTGGTGGTCGTCTTTCAGCCTTTCTTACCTTGGCCATGTCTCTGAGTATTGCACACCTTGTGCTTTTGGGCACTCCAGTGATGTTGCAGCTCTGAAATATGGCCAAACTGGTGGCAAGTGGCATCTTGGCAGCTGCACGCTTGACTTTTCTCAGTTCATGGGCAGTTATTTTGCGCCTTGGTTTTTCCACATGCTTCTTGCGACCCTGTCGACTATTTTGAATGAAACGCTTGATTGTTCGATGATCACGCTTCAGAAGCTTTGCAATTTTGAGACTGCTGCATCCCTCTGCAAGATAGCTCACTATTTTTGACTTTTCTGAGCCTGTCAAGTCCTTCTTTTGACCCATTTTGCCAAAGGAAAGGACGTTGCCTAATAATTATGCACATCTGATATAGGGTGTTGATGTCATTGGACCACACCCCTTCTCATTACAGAGATGCACATCACCTAATATGCTTAATTGGTAGTAGGCTTTCGAGCCTATACAGCTTGGAGTAAGACAACATGCATGAAGAGGATGATGTGGACAAAATACTCATTTGCCTAATAATTCTGCACTCCCTGTAGACAAAGAACCAAAGAAAATGTGCTGCCTGTTGACATAATGACAGTCATTAAATCATAATTAAATCAAATCAGTGAGCATGCAACACTAGTGAGTGACCCTAATTGCTTACTCCGATATACTTGTCAAGACAGTCGAGCCCCCCCAAAATGCCTATTTACCTAATAATGGAATTATTTCCCAAATGCCCAGCAGTGCACAGTAAATATGGGAGTACTGAGACTGAGATTTTCTTTTAATTGGAACCAAGAATGTGCAACTGTGAGAGGCAATGTCTTGATGCATGCTCAATCACCCAGGTAAGGAATTCCCCCAAATGTAAATGTTTCCACCTGTCATGCGCCGCGGCGCGCGTGCACAAAAGGATCCAGACGCAGACTCCGCGCTGACAAAAGACACTTTATTGTAATAACGAAAGGCGACCTGGGAAAACTAGGGAGCAAAACAAGAAACTAAAAACCCGGGGAAACAATGACACGAGGAAGCCGGGATCGGGACCGTGGGAGGCTGCAATAGAAAGGGGAAATGATTACTAGGGAGCCGGGAAGCGGGGAAAACACATCAGGACGGAGTTAGAGTAGGGGGCTTACGATAGAACGGGACCGTGGGAGCTCGGGAGGGAAGTGTGGCAGTCCGTGAGCAGGAAGTCCGTGGGGATAGCGAATGGGCCAGAAGATGCACCGAGTGATCCAGTTGAGCCGGAGGACAGGCAGGTGGCAGACGCCGAGTCGAAACCTGGACACAAGTAGGCGGATTAAACACAGTTCCAACCAGAAGTGAATGCACGCTTTCGTGGAAGTCTAGTTACCACTGTGGGGGTGACTACGGACTGGCGTGGAGCATCCGTCAGCGCCGGGTTAAGTAGATCCTCGTGTAGTCACCGTGATGGAGAGCAGGTGTGCCGGTGATGGCCCAGTGTGTGGCTACCCGAGCATCACGCATTCCACAGACACAGGACCACGGACCATGACATCACCGTTTTAAAATGCCATGCTAAAATACACTTGTGTCTTGTGGCTATGTCTTCAAACCCTCAAACACACAATAATAACATGGACTGAACCACCACTCACAACCACTAGCACTTTATATAGCCTCTGTAGGAATTATATCTCACTTATCTTAACTGCACTACTGTATAGCTCTGTTTAAATAATCATTCTGTACATTTGATCATTTTTAATCCTACTGTTTACAACTTGCATAGTTCCCATTTCTGTATAACTGTATATCTCAGATTTCTGTAAAGTTATTTATTTCATATTCTGTATAGTTTTTCATATTTATATCCTGTTCATATCCTGTACATAGCTTGTACTCACTACAGCCTGTACATACTTATAGTTATAGAATATTCACAACATACTTCATACCGTGTACATTATAACATACCATAATAGACCCATTTCTGTAATATACTCACATATCTATATTATTGCTAATATATATTGTAATATATCTATATCACTAAAGCACTTCTGGATGGATGCAAACTGCATTTCGTTGCCCTGTACCTGTGCATGTGCAATGACAATAAAGTTGAATTCTATTCTAAAATACACGTTCTCCCCTTCAGCAGGAAGTGGTGGTGTGGTCCAATTATCCCTCTTTGTATTAAAGGCTTCAAACCACCTTTTGTCTGGCAACCCCCAGGGATCATGGCAGGTAAGAAGCAAGTAAAGAAACAAAGGTTAGTCAAAAATCAAACAAAGTAATAAACTGGTATGAAGACATAAGTAAACTAAATGTGCATGCTTGCAAATAGAACAAATGTACCTAAACCAATAAATAAACTTACTGGAAACTAAAATGTGTTATTGTGTTCAAGTGAAGAAATAAAAATACACAAGAGTTACCAACTCTAGAGTGTGGCCATGGGTTTGGCCATCACAGTCTTCTTTGGACGTTCCCTGGAATTACAGGTTCATTTATGTTTTGCCAAAGTCTGATGGTGTTTAAAATCAGATTTTAAAATACATATCAGGCATTTGATGCACCAAGTAGTACACTGTTTCATCCAAAACATGTTTCCTCTTATATCCTTTGAAAGACCCAAATATCTTTGTTGATGACACATTTTTATCCACTGCCTTGCTGCTGATATCTCTAGAATGTGACACAAATATTTAGATGACAATCTAGTGTTTTTGTCATTTTATTTCACATTTCTTCATCTTCTTTTTTGTTTGCTTTTGTACTGAAATTAGTTTTTTAAATAACGTGTAAAGCATATTTTCAAAGTCTTTCAGCTGATTACAGACAAGCTTGTAAAACATTTTTAAAAAAAATGTTTAAAAAGTCCCATGTAACTGCTAGTTGTTATCGATGTAATTTCAGCTCACCGGCTTCCTTCAGCCCTTTCATCTTCTTTAGACAATACAGTAACATGTGGGAATGAGGATGCTAATTAATTCAAACACAAAAATTGCTTAGAGCACACACAAACACACATAAAGTTGTCCATGTTTGAATGTGATAGTGACTGTCAGGAGATCATTTCCTTGAGTTTCCCAGCCAGTGTCTTGTGTTTCCTTATTTTTGACTATTGCATTGAGCAGAAATCCAGGCTGGTGCATTCAGATGATTGCCACTCACGTTCTGTGCTGACTGAGCAATCAGCCAGCATGTGTGATGCACTGCTTTTAGTTGCAGAGTCATATAGGAGTAGTAAAAATGAAGAAGTGCACATCTGGCGATAACCCAGCTGTCATGTAGAGATGTCCTGAACCGAAAAGAGAGTGAGAGGAAATTTGGAAGGGAGAGAAATAGCCGTTCAGAGCTGAGCTTTGCTGTTATTTCTTTTTAAAGTTTAACATTTGGGGGAAATTTCTGCTGTAATCATTTATAGTTTGAGGATTAGCCAATTTTAATTCCATAATAACAGTTGAAGTCTGTCTTTGAACACTGAAACCACAAACTGTCTGGTCAGATTTGAAGTGAATAACACCGGTCCCGATTGCCGCTAGAAAATTCAGTTTGCATTAAAGCTCGAGAGTCTCCGCTTAGCTAGTTTACCTCATTTGAACCATGAAGCTTCTGTTGCTTTCAGCCAATCAGAGCCTACTATTGTGGCACTGACAACTCCCTATTTTCAAATTGCATTCGATTTAAGTCATTTTAAGTAAATTGCACTTTTTTTTGTGAAACATAACATTGAAAATAAAATAATGATAATTAAGTAATGGAAAACATGATGTGACTCAGTAAGCCATCAGCCCTCGTGATTTAGCCTTTCAGGCTGTGTGTATTGACAAAATGACAAAATTACCTCCTGCAAAGGTAACATCAAAGTACCAAAATGGTAATAACGTCATTCAAAAATGCAGTTTGAATCAGCAGGATGCAGTAGATGAATGATCTCACTCCAACACAAGGCACACTGGCATTGACGCACAAGTTCCCTGCAGAAGAACGTGATTTGCTAAACTACTTTACAGCCAAAAGCAGCCAAGCCTGCGCAACAAAGAGCTCTGTAATTATACTGACAAAGCAAGATCTGGAGAGGTAATCACACCGGCAGACATTACCAGACTTAGAAATGTATTTGTGTGATCTACTGACGGCGTTTGAATGTATGAGAACAGACTCACCTTTATCATTTCCGTATTGTTTTGCAATCAAGCAGACCACAAAATGGTGTGAGTGATGACTAAAAATAAGTACAGGTTTTATACATGTTTTTATTTTACAGAACAAGCAGAGGAACTGCTCGGTGTGGAATAACTGACGTTAGTGGAGGAATTGATCAAATACAGTGGGGCAAAAAAGTATTTAGTCAGCCACCGATTGTGCAAGTTCCCCCACCTAAAATGATGACAGAGGTCAGTAATTTGCACCAGAGGTACACTTTAACTGTGAGAGACAGAATGTGAAAAAAAAATCCATGAATCCACATGGTAGGATTTGTAAAGAATTTATTCGTAAATTAGGGTGGAAAATAAGTATTTGGTCACCTCAAACAAGGAAAATCTCTGGCTCTCACAGACCTGTAACGTCTTCTGTAAGAAGCTTTTCTGTCCCCCACTCGTTACCTGTATGAATGGCACCTGTTTGAACTCATCATCTGTATAAAAGACACCTGTCCACAGCCTCAAACAGTCAGACTCCAAACTCCGCCATGGCCAAGACCAAAGAGCTTTCGAAGGACACCAGGAAAGGTATTGTAGACCTGCACCAGACTGGGAAGAGTGAATCTACAATAGGCAAGCAGCTTGGTGTGAAAAAATCAACTGTGGGAGCAATCATCAGAAAATAGAAGACATACAAGACCACTGATAATCTCCCTCGATCTGGGGCTCCACGCAAGATCTCATCCCGTGGGGTCAAAATGATCATGAGAACGGTGAGCAAAGATCACAGAACCACACGGGGGGACCTGGTGAATGACCTGCAGAGAGCTGGGACCAAAGTAACAAAGGTCACCATCAGTAACACACTACAACGGCAGGGAATCAAATCCCGCAGTGCCAGACGTGTTCCGCTGCTGAAGCCAGTGCATGTCCAGGCCCGTCTGAAGTTTGCCAGAGAGCACATGGATGATACAGCAGAGGATTGGGAGAATGTCATGTGGTCAGATGAAACCAAAGTAGAACTTTTTGGTATAAACTCAACTCGTCGTGTTTGGAGGAAGAAGAATACTGAGTTGCATCCCAAGAACACCATACCTACTGTGAAGCATGGGGGTGGAAACATCATGCTATGGGGCTGTTTTTCTGCCAAGGGGACAGGACGACTGATCCGTGTTAAGGACAGAATGAATGGGGCCATGTATCGTGAGATTTTGAGCCAAAACCTCCTTCCATCAGTGAGAACTTTGAAGATGAAACGAGGCCGGGTCTTCCAACATAACAATGATCCAAAACACACCGCCCGGGCAACAAAGGAGTGGCTCCGTAAGAAGCATTTGAAAGTCCTGGAGTGGCCTAGCCAGTCTCCAGACCTCAACCCCATAGAAAATCTGTGGCGGGAGTTGAAAGTCCGTGTTGCTCGGCGACAGCCCCAAAACATCACTGCTCTCGAGAAGATCTGCATGGAGGAATGGGCCAAAATACCAGCTACTGTGTGTGCAAACCTGGTAAAGACCTATAGTAAACGTTTGACCTCTGTTATTGCCAACAAAGGTTATGTTACAAAGTACTGAGTTGTATTTTTGTTATTGACCAAATACTTATTTTCCACCCTGATTTACGAATAAATTCTTTACAAATCCTACCATGTGGATTCATGCATTTTTTTTTCACATTCTGACTCTCACAGTTGAAGTGTACCTCTGGTGCAAATTACTGACCTCTGTCATCATTTTAGGTGGGGGAACTTGCACAATCGGTGGCTGACTAAATACTTTTTTGCCCCACTGTACATGGCAAAACCTAACCTGCCAGCAAAAAGGACATCTGTAACACAGCATGCCCGCAAATGCATGTGCAGAATGCGGACAAAGTACATTGCACAAGATAACACGAGCTTATCAGTCAAAGCTGCTGTAGGCCTGACCAGCATCTGTAGGATTTTTTTTCTTAACCAAAATCATCCACCAACATCCATCCAGGATCCTAAAGCCATTTAAAACAAAGAAAAAGAAAAAATAGTTCAAATCTTCAGCTTAATAGCCCATGAATTTCCCCTTTTTTTTAAATGTTGTCTAGACGTGTACTGTAGGCACGACATGACCTTACAATGCTTGTGAAAGAGTTGTTAGAGCCCTGCTTGAGCTCTTAAAAAGGAGAGGCAGCAAACACAGAAACACACAAAAACAAAAAAAGAGTTTCAAGACGTTTTGTGACCGAGGGCATTGCATAATTCTTATTATAAATTTGGAATAATCTTTCTTAGCAACTGATAAGTTCTGATAATTGAATATATCTTACTTTTCTATTAAACGACTCTCTCTCTCTCTGATAGCTCGACTGTTTTGTGGTGTACACATTCACTTAGTAAGCAAAACTCTGACAAATCAAATATGTGGAGCTACCTGCTGTTGTGACACCTAGTTACAGGCAGCCAGCTATAGCTTTTAATCTCTCTCTCTCTTTTTTTACTACTTCCTCCCACCACCTGCAAATGAAGCCACATCAAGTAGAAATTGGTTGACATGCTGTTTTTAAGTCTACAATGATATAAGCAGGAAATTGACCAAAGCAAAGTTGTATGATTGTGTGACTGTAAAGCCTGTATGATTAAATTTAACCCCTAAATGTAGCTGTTTGAAAGGGGAAGCCCACGCCTTTCCATCACACACCTTTAACAACTTTAGTAAATCCTGAGAAGTTTTGTAATCCCCAGAAAGGGTTTGTTCCGTTGAAAACATTTAATCTTATTTCCATTTATTCTAAATATCTTTTGCTTTCAATACTATATGTTTTCTGTTTTTAGTGGTATGAGGTTCCCTTGTATTATAATTGTATGAGAAACTGTTGGAACGTCTACACCCCAATCTCCAAATAAATAACATGTTCCTCATTTTCATGCCACGGTGTCAGGCATATTAGCTTGCTGTATATGAGCTTGCTAAATCAATCCTGTCTTGTTTTCATTAAAAAGGAGCTGTATGCTACACTTCAAGGTGATTTTGATTAAGAATTACCGCTTTCTTGACTCACTAGAGTATCTTAGCCACACTTAGTTCTTGCTGTGACTGTGAAGTCCCTGTGTGATCCTAGGGGTGCCGTGTAATCTTTTCATATCCACTGATCCAGAGGAATAGAGCAGTAATTTGGACAGCCAAATGCTTTTCCTACCTCTCTGCTGAAGCAACTGAAGACTTAATGTTCCCTGTGAGTGGTGTCCTTGTAATTATTTACCTTCTGTATACACTGAACCAACACAAACATTTGCTGGAGTCAGTAAAACCGGACTTGATTAGGTCTATGAATGAGTTTAGAAACAAACTAGACCCATCAACAGCTTATAAAAGTGCTGTGGTTTTAGGTTTTGGATATCTTATTCCAAAGCGATCTTTATCATATCCAGTTAGGGACATGAAATAAAGATTTATGTTATTAAAAAGCTGCTGGAAACATGATCTTGTGTTAGGGACAACCAGAATATTGTGTTTTCGCTGAAATTTGAGGGTTTCCCCCACTTGACATTTGGCTTCTTTCAAGTTGCGCAGCTTAGTGTATCTTTGCTTTGTTGTTAACAAGCTATTGTTGTGATGCTTTTGAGCCGCGCTACTCACTAATCATCAATCATTCATGCAGTGCAATTGCAGCTTGTTTTGCCCATTGATCTCCTGTTAATAAAGAATGATGTTCTGTCAGCGGGACTCTTTGAGATCTTGTTCACCTCACAGTGTACGACAGCAAATGCAGCAAAACTGACATTTATATGGTAATGTAGGAGATTATTATTACAACTATCTTTCACAACAACTCGAGGAAGTTTGATTGCTTCATTTGAATAAACTGTGAATTGAATATTTAAAAAGAGCTATTAAGGGTGTGAGCAATCTCTTGAGACAAACGTGGTATTTGCTAAAGGACTATAAAGAAGGTAGCGTGAGTTGTGGAGCTGAATTTGCTTCTGAACCCACGGGGAGCATTTCTTGATTGTTTTGCTTGTGTGCAGTTCCACATGAGTATTCTCTTTGGTCGCTTCCCTACAAAGACCCACTATCTAAAGGGGAAAAAAAAGATAAAAGAAAATGCAAAGTCCATTTCTTTTGCTGCCTAGCACAGACATGTCAGTTGTTATTATGAGGATTTCTTCTACACCTTTCAAGGAGAAAATAAAAGGTTTAGCGGTGGTCAGTCCTTTGAAGTGACACAGGCCATTGCTAACATTTGTTTCAAGAAGGCACAGGAGGACTGAATACTAATTAGGCCTGTTTTGCCCCTCATAATTTCAAGGAGAGAAGAGGAGCTGCAGAACTGCAGTGATTTGGCTGGAACAACCTACACAACTGTAATGGAATTACATTTATTAGAAAGACAATGGGCACTTTCAGGATGACTTAAGACTGTAGAGCAATAGTTTTACATTTGAAATGCATTTATTTGATTTCTCATTAGATAGATGAGGCCTGTCTCTGTTTTCGTTAATACAATCACGTCTAGTTACTGTGGAGTCCAAGAGGAATCAGCAAAGACACACAACACTGTATACTTGCCATACACGCTTTCATTCAGCTTTTTCAAGTTACTGATAAAAAAGCAAGGCCAAGTACCAAGAACTTTCAACTCTAGAACAAACCTGTGGAGATCAGCTATATTCTAATGACCTCAAAGGCTAATTTAAACTCATGTCTCTATTAAACAATGATAAAACTAGCCAAACTTTTCCTTCTCTCAGTGCACCAAAGATGTACTCAGAAACTGGATTTTCTCTTTTTGATTACACTCTGAAAATGTTTTATGCACCAGAGTTAGTGATTATGTGGTATTTTGCAAATACTGTTTCCATGATTATATTTCGATAGCAATTTTAATATTTAATTATTAATTATTGCACTTTTAATATGCTCCTGATTTGATTTTGCTACCTTTGCGCAGAGGCAGACCAAGCTAGCTGTTCATTGCGTTAACTGGTCATTACATTAACCAGCAAAGTGTTTCTATTACTCTCTGACACAAACATTGAGCAAATTAAATGGTCAGGTTTGATGTAATTTGTTTTTGGGAATTTTATTGCTCGTGGACACAGCCAGGATAGTTCATTATGATTGCATATTTTCAGTTATTCTGTTAAGCAAAGCTAGCTAGCTAGCCTTCTGGCTCATATTTACAACACTTGATGGTGGCATTTCATCTTTATGGTCTATACACATTATGGATTGTAGGAGTTAAAACAGGCCTTAGCTCTCCAATTCTAACTTGAACTTAACCACTGTACTCACAATTTTCCTCTGTTTAAAAAAAATGAATTAGCGATTTGATGACAAAGTATTGCTAGTAGTAGCCATGTGCTGTTAATCATATGCACTTGATTAAGCTTAGCAGTTTGGTGGTCTGGAGTGTTCACCAGAATCTCACCAGGAATGGACCACCCAGCAAATTCACTACAAGGTCAAAGTGTGCACTTTGCAGAGAAATTGCAAAAAAATCCAAGCTCTACATCTGAGACTCAGTTAGCATGTGAAATGTTAAAGTTCATGTCAGTGCCATTAGAAAGAAGGCTGAAGTACTGTAGTTTGGCTTGTTTGGAAGAGTTGCAAGTTGTACAAACAACAAGACCTCTGGAACAATGACAGATGAGACCAAAGTGGAGGTATTTGGCCCAAATGTGCAGTGCCACAGTCAAGAAACCAAACACAACACATCAGCTCAAATACCTTATGCCATCTGTCAAGCACAGTGGTGGAGGTGTGATGATTAGGGCTTATTTTGTAGACACAGGGTCTGGGAACCTTGCAGTTGCCATGCCAACTGTGACCTAGTCAGTGCACCAAAACATTCTAGAATCAGATGTGAAGCCATCTGTCCAACAGCTGAAGCTTGGTCCAAATTGGCTCATGCAACAGGAAAATGATCCCAAGCACAGCAGCAACCACAACAGAATGGCTAAAAAAGAAAAAAAATCGAAGTGTTGCAGTGGCCCAGTCTGAGACCAGACATAAACCTGACCAAAGTGCTATTACTGATAGTCCCTGCTGCTGATGGTAGCTCTACGAGCAACTGAATCATGCGGCGTATGCAGTTTCTCACAGGTTTGCAGAGTGCTATGAAAACTTTCTTTTTACGATTGTATTCTTACTTATCAGATAGAAAAAAAAAGGATAAAGATGCTTTAATGATACTGTAGAATGAGATTGTAACCTCATTCTCAGCAGTTATAAATTCCACTTTATTTTGTAAGAGTGCTGTAAAATAGGAATATCTGCTGCTCTAAATCCTTTTCGTTTAGGTAGCTGTGCTTGGCACCACACTGAAAGGTCACAGCATATCTTGGTATATCTATTTTTAAAGTACTATTAATGACTTTGGTGAAGGTCCCTCCCCCACCAGGGCTAAAAATATTTCAGGAGAGGCAAGGATACATAGATGAGTGGGGGAAAACCCCTCAAGTAAATTGCGCCCAGCATGTAACATCTATATGCAAAGAATAATACTCTAACCCCACTTGCTGCAGTCTTTACATCCTTTTCTGTATACGCCCAGTTTTTTTTCCACCAACTGAATGAAATAAAGTGTATTCCCTGGAATTAAGTGTTATTGTGTGCGCATGCTTCTCAAATAGGCATCATAGTGAAATACAGCATGTATTTCACAGGCTGATCAGGGGTAAATAAGCAGCAGATACTGAAACATTTAAAAATGAAGGCAGGTAAGTCTCTTTCATCCATTCCATGGCAAATAAAAAACATTTTATGTTTCCATTCATGTACTCCAAATGAACGTAAATTAGTGTAAGATGGTACTTTATTGGTTTCAAGAGATGGAATTGCACCAGCCCAGAGTCTTAGTTGAATGAACATATCCTTGATTTAAAGCATTTCACATGTACAGTAGGTAGATCTTCTCCAAAATCATCTTACACAAACTGTTGAGACATTCAGTTCACTGTTGTTTAGAATCCGGTTTTTAATATTTAAATGAACTATAAAAAGCACATTAAAACATCTTAGTTACAAAAATGGGTCACCGAAAGGGATTCTCAATGCATTCACAGAGGGATCTGAACAGTGGATCTCTAACAGTTAATGTATTTCTCTCTTTTAAAAAATCCCCACCCAAATATATATAAACTTAATTGCTTAACCAAGGTATATACAGGGCATGGCAACCTTGCATCTTAAAGGTTATCAAGAAAGTTTGAGGTATCCAACCAAAATGAAAGCCTGTCAGAAAATGGAAAAAACAAAGAAACAAAACAAAAGAAAAATAGAATTAAATAAAAGAAGATGAATGCCATGATTGCTTCCTACTAGCACGGGATCACAACATTAGTGGGAGATGTTGTCATATACGTGCAGGTGTAATACTTCCAGTTGTTTCACCTACGGTCACAAGGGCAAAACAGCAAGTAACCTCAAGCTTTGGACTGTCAATATATACAAAGGGCATACAGTCTAATTTAGCAATAGAGAACTGTTTGAATGCTCACTTTTATTTTCTTCATGACATGTACACAGTAAGTGTTGGAACAAAAAGACAGAATTATAAATTGACTTGACTTAATGATGCCTTTAACTTACACGGTATGTCTTTAAACCAGCGTTGAAATGAAAGAGCCAAAAGTGAAATCTGATACACATGCAAGTTTTGAAAGTGGATTTAGAAATAAAAGTTTTGTACAAAATAATAATTACAGTATTTTATAATTAGCAAAATACACCTTCTTTTGTATCACCTCTTTTAGACTTTGTGTGTGTTTTGAACAAGCACCATTGTTGTTTTCATACAGCACCTGGAGAGTCCAGAGAGGAGACGCGTGTCACCCCCCTCGGTTATGTCCGATTCACCCTCCTCTGCCACACGATTCGATTGTCCTTCACCTTTGCTCCGTGACGTGGTTAAGTCATGTGGTTCGAGCCCCACAAGGGCAACAAGTATTTTCCTGGGTTACACATACATACATGGAAAGACATGTTTGCTACACCATCTCTTATTCAAAACTTGCATGTGGCATGGAAAAGGGTGGGGGGCTAAAAATGGGGTTTGGTAGTACCCAGAATGTCTCAACTTGACTTTCTTTGTTGGCCCCATCAAGTCCTTTTTTTTATTTTTTATTTTTTTATTTGACTTTTTCATTTGTATTTAGCCAAGGAAGCAGACAGGCCCAACTTCAAACCCAAACTTCTGGTTCGGATCCCCAAAGTCAGTCAACATGACATCGATAATTGGAACCTGATCAATTTTGGGAGTATTAATCTCCATCACAGTCTTTCCGTAGCCCTTCCTCGTCTGCAACAAGAGAGAGAGGAACACATTAAAAACAAGCAGTCAGATGAGAAATGATCAGGAAAATAAACCGGGACCTTCAGCTGTGTGCTCAATCTGTAAGCTCATCATAAAGCCATTTCATTTATATCTTAGAGAAAAAAGCTACTGGAAAAACTCTGTTTGAAGGAAGATGTTACCAACTGATAACTTTAATTGCATGAGTAATAAAAGTTGTAATTAAAGTAATTAAAGGTGCCAGCAGCTCAATTTTTTATCCATTCTCTGATATTTTCTCATTTTTCATATTGTATGAAGGTTTGGAATCAGTTGAATGATTTAAATTGTGATTTAGATCATTCAACTGTAGATGTAAAAGCCCAACAAAGGCCAGCATTGGAACCATGTCAAACTGCATTGTCTCTTTTAAGTAAATGAAATACTTAAAATAGCTCTATTCAACAAATGTGAATTAGATAACAAACAGAGATTATAGCCATTCAGAACAGGACTGCTCTTTATCTTTAATTTAATACACCGCAATAAACATTCTTATTTAGGCGGTCAAGCTTACCTCGCATCCATCTGAGATGGCCTTGATGTAAGGGTTGTTGTCGTAGGACATCTCCTCATCATTGGCACCCAAGAAACGCAGTGCCTTGTTGTAGCTGTCGCTAGAGGCGTCGTACCACGCCACAGACTGGTGGCAGCTGTAGGTGAAGTTTTGCCTGGCTGAGGCTGTCAGTAGTCTGAGGAAGGTCATTTGTACCATGTTTATTGCGTTCCCATCTGCGTCGACATAGGAAAACTGGACAGAGATGGAAAGAGAGAGAATGAGCAGCAATTACCAAATGTTTGTGAAATAAATCTAAATAAATGTGATGACTGATACCTGATCTTATTTAACAAGAACAAAATGTTCTGTCTCTCCATGCAAGATCGTACAAACTATGTGAAAAACAGTGCAAAATAATTTCAGATCCCTAAATACTTTAAGTTGAAGGACTCATGTGGATAGTAATGCATGTGTATGGATGCTCTGCATCCATACACATGCACAGTCTTGGAAAGCTTCAAGAGAAACAAGACCTTTAGACACGACACAGTTCTGACAGATACTTTGTGTAACTCATGTCTGAACATGTGCATTAAAAGCACTCACTATCCAAAGTCAGGAAATGCACCGGGCTTTCAATACCTCAAAGTCGTGTCATTTTCTGTCACAGCCAGCCTTTGTGCTGTTGTGGAATGAACCATGACACCAGTTTGATGGAGCGGGACAAACCTGTTTCTTTCATTGGTGAATACAGTAAATAGATGACGTTTAGAGAGAGATTTTCACTGTCCAGGGACAGAAGGAGGACAGCTGGAATGCTAACATCCTGAAGAATTCTCCTCGGCTTCACTCTGATATTTTAGTGATACTTTCTTCTGTATATGGCAAAGTCTGGTTACAGAAATGTTTCAACAGTAACCATTTATGTGTGGTGTTACTGTCTAAGCAAGTTTTTGAAGTTCAATGAAAAACTTCAGTGTATGCACCCATAAAAAGCAAATCCATACCTGCTTTAAATGTGATTGCTTTCACTCTCAAGGTCATCTTCTTGTAAAGCAGTGCAGTGCTTCCAGCACCTCTGTTACATTTACATTACTCACTAAGAGTCCATTTTTGACTCCTTGACTTCTTGCATTTGTGATATTATCTTGATCTCAGGTTTGGCAGAGATCAACTTCTGTGTCAAACTGACTGAAACTTATGTTTAGGGATGGGTATCGAAAACCGGTTCTTGTTGAGAACCGGTTCCCACTGTTTCAATTCCTTGGAATTGTTTGCCATTTTTGCAAACGATTCCCTTATCGATTCCAGTCGCCCCGAATGACGTCACCACGGTGCGGAGCATCATTTACCTAGCAGGAAACACGGCGCGTAAGCGGCTCAAACGCTCAAAAGTTTGGTTACACTTTACTAGAACGGATGACAACAGGGCAACTTGCAATACTTGCAAAGTAGAGATTTCATTTAAGGGAGGAAACACTACGAATATGCAAAAGCATTTGCTCACAAAACACGCGATGACCTTAAATGAATGTCGTGTTTTTAATTCCGCTCCGGACTCATGAATCTCAACCCAGCAGCAGCGGTAACGTTTGCACGTCCTCTCCCGTTAATGCGGTCAACTAACAGTGCATATTATGTTAGCGCGATCTGCCTTATTACAAAACCTGCCATTACTGTGCGTTTAGGTGATCATGATGAGAGAGACAGACAGAGTCTGGCTCAGATGCTGGCAGTTGTCGCTGCAGTCTACCGGTAGCGTCTCCTTTCAGGCCAGGATAGACGAATGTCACCCAGCAGTGTCTAAGTTTGTGGTCAAAGGCTTGCACCCATTTGCCACAGCAGATGCCCCCGATTTTAGGTAAGTGAATGTGTTTAATTGTAGGCAGGGACATTACTGGATATTCTTGTATAATTGCTACTGAATAATTTATGTTATATTTTGTTATTGCTACAGAAGAATATTTATTTTATTATTTTACATTTACAAATTTTTTTCCTGGGGACCCTGTGACACCCCATTGAAGAGCCGTAGGCTGTGGATCTCTTAAGATCTCACTGTTGGGTTTGTAAGGCCATGTTACTCCTAAATTTCTATCTTGTTCAAAGAGAAGATATAAAACGAAGTTCCAAGCTAATCGAACTTAGTGTTCTCCTTTCTTATAAAGAATCGATAAGAGAATCGATAAAGAATCGAATCGTTAAACAGAATCGAAAATGGAATCGGAATCGTGAAAATCTTATCAATACCCATCCCTACTTATGTTGCAGTTTGGGCCTCCAAGTCAGGAGAAAGTGCATTAGATCAGATCGATCTTTCTTTCTTTCTTTAAAAAAAAAAATATTTTTTTTACAATTACAACTGTGAATCTTGCCCAAAAGAAAAAACTGGTAACAGGTTTTTGCATTTTTTTTATTGAAGTTTTTGCTAAAACAACACAATGATGGGACACCGCCTGGAGTATTTGCCCCTGTTTTGACACACTGGAGTTGATCCAGCAATTGGGATAAATGAACACTTCCAAGTGAAAATGGGACTTTGACTGAGTGACTGAAACCTAGCAGGACTGCTCAAAGAGACAACTTTGAAAGAGTTTGCAGCCAAATTCAAACTAAGCTTCTTTTTTTTTTATTTTAATAGGTGCTGAATCATATTGTTGAACCAACAGCTGACTAAATATGTTTCAGTCTATGTTAGATCTCTAAGAGATGGATGAGAGATGAAAACAAAAAGAAAACTTACTATTTTACCACGCTTAAATTCACTAAACCATGATCCTGGGACTTCTTTGGGCCACGAAGATATTCTGACCTTTGGAAAATAAAAAGACAAAGTTTATTAATATTTTAGATTACCACAGGCATAATATGTGAACATTTCTGCTGTATACAGCAATGCCTCAAGCATAGCATCAAAGTTTATCATCTGGGAAAGAAGATAAAACTTATATCTCCGAGAGAACATTTTCACAAACTTCTTGAGTTGTGTGTAGTGTTTGCCTGTCGGTGGTGTTTGAGGTGCTTGCACAAAATCAGATCTGAACAGGTTTCTACCTGCAGCAGATCAAACAAGTTCTTATAAACAATGGCAGCCTTGTGATGTGCCTTCTGTTGCATCATTGTCTTAGCATAATGGCTTAATAGTAATTTAGAAAGGATGATTAACAATAGTCAGTTTGAAATAACTCGTAAAAACCTAAGTTACTTACTCCACTGGACTTCTTATCTGGATAAATGCAGGTTTCGCCTCCGGCAGTGAAGTTACAGTAGACTTTGAAGGAATCCCCTGAGCAGCCTTGATTCGGGTCAATCCAGTACTCACCTGAAGAGAACCAAGAACAGCCAAAATTTCTCTTCAACTTACATCGACAGAAAATTGCAGAAAGCTCAGTTTCAAACGTTAGTGTGCTTGATTTCTTTACCTTAAGTAAAAATTTGTTGCTCATTTTCATGGCTCACACACAGCTGGATTAAATGATGTTTTTATGCCTGAGCCAAGGTACATTTTATTCCTCAAAGGAAGTAAAGCAGCAGTAATAAACCTACTGCGCAGCAACAGCTATGGTTATAGACTTTAGAAGCAGATAATCCCACATTGTACCGAGAGGAGAGACGGCCTAAAATTCATGCATTAATTATAAGGCAAAGACAGGGCACAAAGGTTTAAAAAGGAGATATACAAAGAGCTATCAAACAAACACTAATGCTCACTAATGAATTTAATTCTTTCAGAGCAGGTCTGCCAATCACTGTTATACCGGTTTTATTTTTTTCAATAGAGAATCCATTTGTCACAATAATGGCTGTTAGGATGAGCATTAGTATCTGAAAACATGAGGAGAATCTCTGGTGGCTGCTTCTCTCTGCTGATACAATGAAACATGACAACAACATGGGTGTGTTTTCCTTTCAGGCTGAAGTCTTGCTGGGCTTCAACTTACCATCGGCAAACTCTGGGTGGCAGAGCTGCAGATCTTTACATGTCCTGGCGGGGTTGTTTTGGGTGCCCATGGGGTATTTCATGCGTTCAATATCTTGCTTGAGGTTGTTGAGGGAGCCAAAAATGTCCTCCATACCCTCGCCATAATCCATGATGGTACCATCTGACTGGATATCACTGGAGCGCTTTGTCTTCTTTGGTGACTGAATTGGCAGAGGCTGGATAGCTTCACCTGGTGGGCCCTGTAAGGTGTTTTAGATTTCATACAATATAAAAATATACAACAGACTTTGTACAGGAAACAATGAAAACAGTAGTTTGAAAGACTCACAGGAGGACCAGGAGGACCAATTGTACCAGTGTCTCCTTTTGGACCAGCAGGACCCTTTAAAGTTTACAAACATGTTATTAAAGCTCCATTTAAAGTAAATGCTGATTGTCGCAGCAGCAATGCATTATTAGAAACATGGGTTTGTACTCACACTTGAACCCTTGGCTCCTTTGGGACCTTGAGGACCCTGTATGACAAAGAACACAGTACAGCAAATTAGCAAAGTCATTCTGTTATGACATTAATATATAAGTAGAATAAGTAACAAACATACGGGCAAACCAGGTGGGCCTGGGGGACCAAGAGGACCGCTGGCTCCAGCGATACCCTGTTATGAGATCAGATCGAAGTAGAAGGTACATATATTTGAGAAGAAAAACAAAACAACAACAAAAAACATTGCAGGGAACAGAATTACTGTCAAGCTTGAATAATTGGTGACATAAAAAAAAATACGATAAGAGAACCAGTGACATTCAAAGAAAACTATCAAAAGTGGCCAAACACTGCACTTGTGACAGGCCTGTTGCTTCTCAGGCCTTAAAGTAAACATACGAATCTGAATAAAAATGTTTACATTCTTTAGCTTTGATAAAAGGAGGCAGTGCAGTATCACATGGATAGATAACCAGCACACCACCTTAAATCACTAAACGAAGGCAGGCTGAAGACTACAGCAGAATGTGTTACAAATGTAACATATTCAGTGATCCTGCAGTGTGTGTATGTTTTTAATGGATGAAGGCTGTCATGTCCTCCTTTCAGTACTGCTTCTTATTTAAGTGGAAAAGACAGAATAAAAGCGGTCTGATTTTTAATGATGTGACTCAGAATGAAAGCAGTTTTTCACATCACACAGTGTGATATTATAACAGCAGTGTCACACACACATAGGAACTGACCACGGTGTTAATGAGTCGTCAAAGAACATCTATACTAGTGTTGATGCTCATATACTTGAACTGCTCGTTTCCATGATGTTGATATTCTACATGCTAAAGCAGTGTCAACTAAAGAGTTTGGTTTAAACACCTCACAGCCATAATTATACAGTTTTCTCTACACATTTTAAGCAATTTGCATCAGTAATCCAATGAGACAAATGTTTTGGATACAGCAAGAGAAGAGATGTGCAGTGCATTGCAGAGCTCTAGTAAAAAGCTGTAGTCAAAAACAAGTGACTGTGGCAAGATCTGTGGCCACAGTAGAAGGGCAAATGGGCTAAAAATGGCAAGAGGTGCAGGGCAAGTGGCCTGTGGACCAGTGTGGGAATAGAGTCATCAATCACTTACACCGTCGCCCTTGCCACCAGGAGAACCTTGAGGCCCGGGCAAACCTCGGTCTCCCTTCTCTCCTTGCTCGCCAGGGGGTCCAATCAGACCAATCAAACCTGGGTGACCCTGCAGGATGAAAACAAATGTCACTTGTGAACTCTACCATAAAAAAATGTTCATATCTCCTGACAAAGGTGAAGTTATTTCTTTATCCGCAAAAATGAAATGCACGTGGGAGGCTGCAAAGGGTGAAGTTTCATTACAGTACAAATCCTCAGGGATTAAAACTGGAATGCTTTTCTTACAGCACACACCGAAGAACTTCTCTGAAAATCAAACATGAGCCAGGCCAATTCACAAGTACGTGATTACTGAGAAACTGGTGAGTTCTAACCGGGCCCGCTAAATTGACAACATGCAACACGGTGCCTAAATTGTGCACTTTTAAACTGCTCACTCCCAAGCCGACCCTGTCAGTGGGTGGGAGGCAATTTAGCTTAGCAATGTGTGCTGTCTGAATATCCTCTGCAGTTATATTTCATCAGCAAATTTGACAGTGTTTAGTTTAGACAGATTTACAGTGATACATCACATTCAACTGCATATTCAATCACTTTAAGGCATTTTTCCTCACAGAAAGTATGACAGAACTCATTTTGGTTCATTTTAATTTAAGGGTATAGTTGTCTTCTTAATTAAATCTGTTGCTTTTGATAATTTCCAAAAGGCATGGAAGCTGGGTAGAAGTTGTAGTCTTGACTCACTTCTGCCCCAGAGTTCCTCTCTCTAATTATAGGGTTATCTCCTATATCAAAAATGAGAAATGAAACCAGTCTGCAATCAGACGAAGAAGAAAGTGCTACGCTCACCTTTTCACCTTTAGAACCCGGGTCACCTTTCAGGCCAGGAAGACCGGGAGGACCCTGAAGAACAATAACTGAAGTTAAAAATCAATTTTCACAGAGACGAACAAAAAAAAAAAAAAAGAGAAAAGAACTCATGACAGTACAAGCAAAACTGTAAAGTTACAAGACTTGATTTTTTTTAAATGAGGCAATAAAGAGAAAGAAAGAGAAGACAGTAAGAGAGAACTTGGAGTGTCAAAATGAGAGGGAACAAAATAAGTGACTCGAAAATCACACGTTTCACAGAGAGGGAAGCAAAGAAACAACACAAAAGATGAAAACACTTTCAATTGAGACATTATTTAAGGGGATAGGCTATGGTTTTGTTAAACAACCAAATCTGGAACAAGTCTAATGTGAGTTAACCTCTGCAAGTCTGGAAGCAAGACTGTTTCAAAAACATCCCCTTCCAACAGCACCAGATCTAGTTAGACAGATAAATGCCAAGGGTAGAAGGCAGGAGAGTGTAGGGGACGCTATGCATACTAACCATAGGACCTGGTGGGCCATCTTGTCCTGGGGAGCCGGGCATTCCTTGTTCACCCTGTGAAAAACCATTCAATTGTAGTGAGCATTATAGGCTGCTGCATTTTCTCTGGTCTGCCATTGATTTTCTGTGCCCAGCATGATGATTAATAGCCCAAACAGGGAAGAAAAGTGTGCTGGAATAAACAAGCGAAACTAAAGTATAAGCCAAATGGGAGTATTGATTATTCCATGAAGTCTATCATCATGCCTTAGCCGTAGTTTTTTTTTTTTTTTGAAAAAACGTGTGTGCACTTTGAGTGTGAGTCTTAGTTTAAGCATGCGTATCTCTCTGGAGTATATCGTATGAACAGGAAGGCATCATTGCTGAAGCTTCAACTTACAACAGGGCCAGGGATTCCACGCAGACCCTCTGGACCAGGTTTTCCTGGAGGTCCCTGGGGGCCAACTGGTCCTGTTTTACCTGCTGGACCCTCCACACCTGACTCACCCTGTATGTGGACATACAAATGATCTAATGGTATAACTTAAGCAAAGTTTTGTACAGTTGAGCAAATGCAGGTTTTAAAGTAGCTAGTCCAAAGTGTTCAGTCATTGAAGAAATTTAGGAAATGTGTCCTGGAGCCTACAAGCAGTAAAACAAACAAATAAATCAACATGCACACGGTTTTTAGGAAAGCATAGCCTGCAAGCACTCACCACAGATTCAAAACCAGTGGTATATAGCTGGTTATTCATAAAAGTCTTAATGTGTAATAGCAGTGTGTAATATAATGGGATAGATTAAAAACTGTGTGTGGCGTTTGCGATCTGCAACACACACACACAACCTTGTTAGTTTATTAAGTATTTTTCTGAAGCGACTCAGCACTACAGACTAATTTCAACTGCAGGCTGCTTTGAGTTTTAAATTATGCCGAGAAAGTATCTCGTCTTTAGACTGGGTAAATGGGGGCCAGTAAAAAATTCATATATAAATAAATGAATAAAATTAAAAAGATCCTGAGTTTTCAAAGTTATGTTGCTGCTGCTTTACACAGGGTTGAAAATTGGCCCAATAGATGGAAGTTACTCTGGCCATGTTTTAATAAAAAGCTCATGAGAACATAAAGTCCTCATGTTCTACAGCTGAATACTGACAAGCTGTAATCTGAAACACAGCATTATGCAAACAGAGCACATGGAAATAAACCATGTCTGAGCTGCAAGGCACTTACAGATTAAAGGCTTATTGCAAAGCTGTCAGAACAACTTTACTGAATTTATTATGACCACTGTGTATGACATATGCAATGTTTTCGATCAGGAATCAGATAGTTAAGGCCAAATCTCTGTTTTAAGAACACCGTAGAGTGTCATTCATTAACAGTGATTATCAAACATGTATGCAAAGTGTGCAACACTACTGGCATTAAAAAATATTATTTTCTTCAGGTTAACATCCACATCCTCCCTGTTATCCATAAACAGAGAGGCATCTTGTTGCAAGCAGCATCTGGTGTTAAATGATTTTGCCTATGCACAAAGCAGCAGAGTATGTGTGTACATTTAGACAATGATGAAACAAAGAAATTGGCTTACAACAAGTGCAAACTCAAGAGGAATTTCAGCGAGCACAAAAAAGAGAAACGCACGATAACTGAAGAATATCTGAGGGCTATACGTAAATAGCCTTGACTTCCTTTGTAGGCCTCGAAATTAAGCCACAGAACAATAGGAGAAACAAGTGAATCTTGGTTTTACTCAAATAGACTGTGTTCATAAATTTCCATCTAATCTGCGATGGAAATTAAATGACTTCAGCGCTTTTTTTGCGATTTTAATTCCACAATGTGGGCGCAGTGAGGGAGGAGGAAGTCCGAGGGACTTGCTGAGACGGCTCTACTTTGCAAAGGAAGAATTGATTTTCCTACCTTAGCGCCCTTCTCTCCTTGCCTGCCCTCTGCACCAGCAGCCCCCGGAGGTCCCTGAGGAGGATGATAGTACACTGCTTCAGCATTCCGACATAACATCAGCACAAGCCAACTGTACAAGAAGACTGCACAAACGCGTACAGGAAATGAACACCAGAGTTATTCACAGAAGTTGTTACTCTGTCTGTTGGCTCATTTTTTCAAGTTACATGCAACTCTGCATCATGCATATTTTGGTCTCAAAAGGGGAATCGCTGGAAATTTTTGTCAGTTGTCTTTCTAATTAAATTCTTGGTGGATATTTTCTTCAAACAGGGTGGATCTTTCTCTATCATCCAGTGTGAAGTACAACAGGTCTATTATGCAAAGATCTATCTGAATGACTCTTCTATGTCTGCCTTCAATAATTTGCAATCAGCCAAGTTAAAAACAGAAAAAATCACATTTAAGAAACACAGGCGTCTTCGGTCAGAGCCAACAGTTGTTGGATCCTCTTATCTTTCTGGTCAGGCTCTTCGAGGCCCACAATGATTTCTTTCAACTCCACCCTCTTCAAATCCACTCTCCATCCAAATTCCACTCTGATCTGGCCGACTGCAGCCTGAGTGCTATTGACTGAGAGCCTATAATGTGAGCTTGCCTCCTGTCTTGGCGCTTTCATCTTCTCCTGATGTGCACCTCTTACTGGTGATGAAGAGGCAGGCTCTTGATCAGCACAAAGAACCATTTCAGTTGTGGCACAATATACAGCAGCTAGAGTCAATAAGTAGGTTTATGTCAAGGTTTCTAAAGCACCTTGACATATGCCATGTGTTTAGGACAGAGATTATTAGTGTTCCAGTTAAAAAAAAAGAAAAAAGAAAGAAAAGCTGTGGCCTGTACCCAAATAAAAAGAATTAAAGCCAGACGGGGTTAATACGTTTTCCCACCTCTCTTTTTTCAGGGAGCATAGGTGAATAAATTTCCAGCATTAACGCATTATAAGAATAAATGAAGCTAAATTTGTGGACAGGCTCAACCGACTAATTAAGAATCACAGGCTGAAGCAGACAACGATTTAAGGACGGTTACAGATTTTTAAAAGGCCAAATGCAGAGAAATTACAAAAAAGTGTTAGGAGGAGTTATGTATGAGCGACCGGGCATGGACTACCAAGGATCTGCGTGGAGGGAAAAATGGCCCTTATCCTAACTATAATCCCTAGGACATTAAGGTGCAGCATATGCTGATACCATGCTAAAGACTCAGAATATAAATTTGACTGGAGACATTAGAAAAGCAATCAACCCTGGTTTATAAATGCACAACATGTTTTTTTATCCCATTGGACCGAAGCCCAGTGCTTTTCTTTGAAATGCAGTGAGGCACTCACGATTGTAACTTTTCATTCAAATTTGGGAGAATAGCTGCTCATTTTCATGTGGACTTTGAATTTCATGTGGGATTGAAAATATGTTAATGTTCAATCCTTGACCTGCACATTCTGTTCAGCAATTTATTTTCTTTGATATTTTTCACCGAAATCTCAGCCTCATGAAGTATATGAAGGACATCTGCTTTACTCACGTTGTCTTTTAGTGTGGCTATATGCTTTTTTTTTGTTTTTTACATTTTAAATCAGGCCTGCAACCTTGAGAAGATTCTCCCAACGTTGAAATCCTCTATTATGGCAGCCAAAACCGCAGTGGTGACAAATCTCAGCTGTCACACATACTTTGACTGGTTGCTGTGCACTGTCCTGGCTTTGACATCACTCAGCTCTTCTCTTTTAATAACATCCTAGCAATTTTTCCATGTCCATGTTTTTGTTTTGCTCTGCCTGTCAGTCTAGCACCCATGGATCAATAGTGTGTCAGACTCGCTATATCTCTCTCTCGCTTTTGCTCTTTCTGCCATATGGACCTAAATGAGTTTGGAACCCACAGATTCTCGCTTTTTTTCTCCTCTTACCAGCAATTTTTTCGGTAAGCCTTTCCAATTTCTTGCTATGAAAAAAAAAATTGATTCATGATTTTCACATCCTGACGTTCATCTCTCAGTAGGCTTTAAGGTGGCTTCTCTTCGCAGACAGCGTAACGCCTTGAACCCTTAAATCTCCCACTTTGTTGTCCCCATTCTACTTTTAATGAAAATGAGTCTCTCCGGGCTTTACTGCCAAAATTGAGCTGTCGAGGAGGAGTTGTCGCAAAGCGAGGAAGAACACTCGCCCGCTGGCTAAAGAGGCTTTGTACAGTGCCAACAGAAATCCCACCTCCTTTATCTATTTTAAAAACGACCTAATACACATCTCAAATGAGCATAATAAGTTAAGATGTTGTAGCTGATAAAAGCGTTAGTCAGCAATGACAACTGTAACAATGGGACCATCCGATTGGTCGATTGTGGATTGTAGCTGGAACCATACCAGTGATGCAAACAGTTTGAAATGAGTTTTAACTGCCTCAGGCTTACTCTCTTGCCAGGTGGTCCAGGTGGGCCGGCTTCTCCTGATGGACCTGGAGGTCCCTAAAAGAAGCAAGCCAAAAAACAAAAGAAAACAGAGAAACACTATTAACAGTTTGCATAAACAAGTAAATCTGTACTGATTATGATTTTTTATGAAAGCACAGCATTCGTCTTCTGTCTGCCAGAAGGATAATAACACAGAGGCCGAATACACATTTTGGGAATGCTAAACCCCTCCATAGTCTGTAAGAGTTACACCCAGACCCAAAGTTGGATGGTGCACAGCACTGCTTGAAATAATACACACTGTGTTCCCTGAGATACTTTCATCCAATTATCTCTGAGTTAATTGCAGACAATCAGAGTGTTTTTTTTTAAACATTCAAACTGGTAAATATTCATAGTGTTAATCAGCTCATTTTTGGGATGACTGCACAGTGACATATAAATACAAAAGTCATTGTGTGTAGATCTGATTTCAAAGAAGGGGAAGCCATCATATGAAGTTCACATTATGTATTAATATACCTTCTAAATCAACATATTTCACTGCAGCATTCAAAGATGCAAACCGGCTTCATAAACAAACAAACAAAAAAAACAGAATATGTAACATCGGTCGAGTTTTTCTCTGGCAATGATAAAGGCTTATTTACATCCATAAATATTCAGAGTTGTCATTCGTTGCACTTTACACAGGGCCAGCACATTAATACGTGGATTTTATTTCTAATTATACTTAATGAATCTACAAAGCAGATAAGTCCATTTACCCTACACCCATACCTATGAGGTAACTAGCATGAATTAAAATGCCGCAGTGTAAATTATTTACTCACTAAATATAATTAGAGCATTTAGTGGCAAACTTGTGGTGGAGTACTAAAGTCTAATATAAAACTAAAAAATTAATAAAAGCACTTTGACAGAGAAACTGACTATTAAGCTGATGTCCTCATATGATGTGCTTGCACCAAGTGTACCAAATGTTATACGTGATATAAGGTCATGCAGTCATTTCTTCATTCCAAATTATAAAAAAGTGTCAACTTACCGGTTGGCCAGCCTCTCCATCCTCTCCTTTCTCTCCTGGTTCGCCATCAGTGCCCTGCAAAAAAGACATTAGAGATTAGTCTGACACTGGAATATCCATTAGGACCATACTCTTTAATTCTTGCATTAAACATGATCCACCTGGAACAGAGTTATACGTACTCTGTACTCTATATAGGGCTAACATAAGGGTTTCATACTTACAGCTACACCTGGCTCTCCAGGAGGGCCAGGGTCTCCAGGGAATCCAACAGGACCCTTTGGAAGAAAGAAATAAGATGATGAGATGCATCCGTGTTTAAAAAAAGACATAATTTTCCTGGCTTCAAGCATTAAGGACATGGTTAGTAATTTCGACAGTGATTTAGACTTGGTGTACTTGGTTACAGCCTCTGAAGGAAATATGATGGACTTAATGATAATGTTGCAAATCTTTGAGAAAAGGCTTCACTGCATCCCATTTCTATGCAGGTATAAAATATAATCTCCATCAATAAAAAGGCTTTTTAGCTCATGAATATGTTCTAGGCTAAAATTGCCTGCCTTATGGCTGCAAGAGATATTTCCTTTGGAGCAGTAAATTTAAGCTTGTCTGAGTCAATCCTAAAAAACTCTTATAGAGATATTGAGAGTATGTGCCAGACGTACAGGGTTGCCCTTGGGGCCATCATCTCCAGGGGGTCCTTTGGCACCAGCAGGTCCAGCAGCTCCAGGTGGGCCAGCTTCTCCTTTCTCTCCCCTCTCACCTTTAGGTCCCTGTAGTGATGGGGGGCAAGGGAGGGCATTCATTACATCAATTCCACAAGAGGGAGCATTTTTTTCTTCCAAGGCTGACACTGAACAGGATGGGGTGATAAAAACAGACAAGCAGTCAGAGGCTGCTGAGAGACACTGGATCCAAAGATCATCCCAGTGTTGGTAACAGAGCACAGCAACCCTGGATGGTCAAAAACACTGATGTGAAATGAGGTGCAACATATATATTTTTAAAAGCCTTATTTAAATTATATAGATAAATAAAATATATTTTAAAACCTCCCTGATGAAAAAATATGCTGGTTATGATTTTCAAGTTTTCAAACCGTGTCTATTATTTGCAAGTCCAGCTGTTAAGTGTTGTAAAGGATTAAAGCTGATTTGGTGAGAAATCAGGAGAAGATTTGGATACATGCGAAAAAATCTTTTATTCTGAAAATTCTGACTTTAAAGTAATTTGATTGTAACTTTAATGGAATCTGGTCAGTATATAGTCAGTTTATACAAAGATCCTTACTGATCAATAATTTGAGTAAATAAATCTTTACTTTTACACATTTCAGGCTATTTTTACTTTTTGCTTCATGTTTATGTGGGTGAAAAATCAAGTCTTTGAGCGTACGAGTTGGTAATTAATGTCCTTGGTTTCTGCAACATTTCTTAAAGTAAGATGATTCACAGTTCAGTTAAGATGTGGAAACAAGCAAAGAAACAGAAAACTAGAAACTCATGTAGTCCACTACTGTTTCATTTCTTAATATTTGTATTATTAATTAATTTATTGTGTCTGAATCTGATGTACAGCATGTAAAGGTTCATGCGTGTAAGCAAATAGGATGACAGCTAGATTTAGATTTATTTTATACTAACTAAACTATACGGTACCAACACTATTGCTTATGATAGGAATGTAAACTTCACCCTAACTCTGAAACTGTCACACCAGCAATTCAAAGAGGAACTAATAGAGGGCATACAGACACCTATAATCACACTTTTTTTACAACTTTTCAATCTGCTGTTGTACCTCAATAATGATAAATTAAGAGCTAAAAAGCAAACACTGATGGGTGTTTTTCTTCGACAACAGCAAGGTCAAGTGTATGACTGCAGTACGTTAATGAGTTTAAAGCTTTTAGAAGTAACTCCAAACAAGTATGGCACTGAAGAGCACTTCCGATTTCTTGTGCAACAGCCCCAATGTAACTATCAAGGAGGACAAATCACAACTTAAGCTGCATTAACACGGATGTCTGATGTTTTAAAGGCAACTTGCTTCAGGGTTGCTGCAATCATTGTTCATAAGGTCAGAAGCAGTGTGCAGATCCTCCTGCTAATTAGGCTGCATCTTAAGAGGAATAGACTCAGCTTGGCGGGTTATGTGGATCCAGGGTGCAAAGCAGAAGAGTCATGCTGAGATGACTCTTCTTCTGTTAAATGTGAGGAACAATTACTATCATGGTGATGAATACACAGTGTCACTTACAAAAAACAAACAAAAACACCTCCTCATTAGGTTGGAGTTAGTGGTAAATATACCAAAAGTTAGTGAGTCTTGTTTTTTTTCCTTGTCACCATTCAATTGCAATGGTGTGCACAAAGTGAGTTTATCCATTTTAAAGACGGGCCCTTCAATCATGCTACAGTGCTAGAATCTACAGTAAAATACTGAATGTATGTCGATAAGCGTGGTCCAGTGTGTAAACATCTAACATGTAACACAGTGACACAAATATACATTAGCAACACATATTTAGCTTGACAGAAAACAAAAACAAGAGCTTACTTACCTTAGTTCCAGACTCTCCAGGTGGTCCTGGGTTTCCAGCCTCACCTTGCTCACCCTGTGGTTAGACAAATGTCAATGTCAAAACAAATAAATCTTCAATATCACACTTTTTTTTTTTCCAAATTCAGATATGATATCTGAAATTGAGCCATAACTACGTAAGTCATACATGAGAATAAGTATTATTGTCAGAATAAATAATGATATTACTAACAGTTAACTCTATTAAGTCTATAACTGTAGCTGACTAATAATGTGCTACTATATTCAAAGTATTCGTAGTCCTAGTCCTGGAAGTGCTATAATTTTTTTTTTTTTTTTAAAAACGACATTGTGTCCAAGCTCTAAGTCATAAAAAACATACTGAAATGAACACACGGTGTTAAAAAACAAGAAGGTGACTGGGTTGTCTGAAGTTGGCTGGAAGGTGTAACAGACTCTAATTCAGTCTCAGTGCCTAACATCCTTCAGTGCAGGCACAAAACACTGGGGTGCCAAGTTTTGATTCTTACCTTCTCACCTACAGATCCCATGGGGCCCACACCACCTGGAGGACCTTGTGGACCCTGCAGCAGGACATAAGAAAGAGATAAATCATCATCAATCACTACAGGGAAGGACAAGTAATGATATAAAGGCCTCACAATGTAAGTTGATAGAAGTAAAAAAAAAAGTCACAGTCTAGTATGCATATGAGTATAGTTGTACTTAGTACAGTTGTTAACAACTATTTGTACGTACATCAGCTCCACTAGGACCCTGAGGACCTCTGGGACCAGGTGGACCAGGGGGGCCCTGCAGGAAAGAGTCAGAGAGTGTTACAGTGTATTTAACAAACTTTTATAAGTACTAACAAATATCGAGTGGTTTCTCTCTTACCATAGGTCCAACATCGCCGTTCTCACCCTTTTCCCCAGGAGGTCCTGGAAGCCCCTGTGGACAAATAAAATGAATAAATGATCATGTTATTAGAAAAGAAAACAATCATTTTACTAGAGTTGTTAACTGTAGTCACAACGGCTGATACTACTGATGCAGTGATGCTGTAAAATATTAAATGTATCTGTGAGCCAAATGTGCACAAATGAATTACTTGAATTCATGTTTCACCTGCTGTCCGTGTTCAATTAAACATCCAGTGAGTATGATCAGTAAGGTCAAGGAAAACTGCTGCCCTGAAAGGTTGAATTTGTTAGACTCTATGTTACGTACTTGTTGCCTGAGCAAAACGGGGGGGGGGTTAAGCTCCCTTATGAATTCTTCGGTGAAGGTGTCATGTTTTTATTCTACAATTCTTCCTGCAGCTCTGCAGACATGTAAGAGAGCACTAATCTATTATTTCTTTCTCCCTTTTGCAGTCAGTAACTTGTACATCCTTATTCCAAGGTGCAGGCATAAATCCTGCTCACTAATTCTTGTAAAATAAGCTGCGTGGTCCAGACCTCACATGTGTTTTTGATCTGTGACATTTCTACCAGTAATTGCCACGATATCACTGCTGAAGGTTGCTTTGCTTCTGTGTGATTTAGGAGTTGATCGTGAGTGAGTGGTGGAGGTTTGCTGGGGGAGATCGAAGAATTTATTTCTCCCCACATTACACTGAGGACACACAATGAAAACAAAGACCCTGTGCTGACTGTTTTGAGCTTGTGCATGCATGCGTCTCAGCATGTGTGTGCTTGCTGGGTGCTGAAAAAACGGTGTGTGGATGCATGCTAATGTCTCCTGTGCTGAGTAATATAATCTGTGTAAAGGTCCCGTCTAGTCTAAGATCATTAGCAGTGCTACTCATTATGTAGAATAGTAAATGTGCTCAATGAGGCCAGGCTATTGGAGTGGGTTAGTCCATGCAATTAATGGAATCGTGATGGGAAGTGAATTACTCCCAATTAAAAGTCCATTGAATAAAATCCTGCAGAGACAGGATAGCACCTCGGATTGATAAATAGCAGTCTATGTAATTTGATCAAGACAATGACCCCAATCTCTGCAGTAAATGCCCAACACGTCTAGCTTAAGAAGTTGATTACTAATAAACAGATAATTACAAAGAAATGAGGTCTATCTATGGGAAAGGTCCTACCTCATTAGAATATTATCATAGTTCAGGAAAACATCATTAAAGTTTATGTGTATCTTTTTGTGTCAAAGTGTTGGGTTTTTAAAATGCACCCAATAACTTTAGTCTGGCCTCAAGTATTTCCTCACCAATGAATACATAGAAAAGAAAAGTACGCCACTGATAATAATCTATTTTGCAATACACGCACTGGCAGGCCTCGTTGGTTTTTGTGAATTCTTTGCGGGGGCTGAGACTGGCACTGCACAGAGAAGCCAGGCCGTGATGAAAAAAGGATTTTGCCGTTGAATGGAGGTGAGAGGTGCAATCGTTGCAGGTCAAAGCAAGTTTACTGGACGTGACATTCCAGATCCAATTAAAGTGCTTAAGCAATAGTGTAAATATGAATTTGTTTGTGTCTACCATTTTTCCACCGTAGCTTGTAACCTGAAGGTCACAGTGTAGTTAAAAAAGGTAAATGAGTGTTTCTGACTATAACGTGTGACATCATTAGACACACTATTGCAGGCAGACAGAATGGAAAAAAATAACGTGAATATTATCCTGTGTGACAGCTATATATTACAATTTGTATTCATAGTTATGGCACAAACCTGCAGACCAATAGGACCAGGAGGTCCAGGGAAACCTCTGGAGCCCTCATCTCCCTTCTGTCCGAACATGCCCTGTTGTCCTCTGGGACCAGGCTCTCCATCACCTCCCTTATTAACAACAAACAAAAGCAAAGATTTGAACAGCACTGCTGTGACCTCCTGCTCAGGTTTAACTTCTCATTCTTTGTCAGTACTTACAGCAGGACCAGGAGCGCCTACAGGACCTTGGAGACCGGCTGGACCAGGAGGACCCTGAAACATACAGTGAAAATAATGCCACCAAAATGCACATCCCCACAGAGTCAAAGACAAATCCAAGCACCCACGAATCACTTCCTGAGTAGAAGTCTAACGGGCTATTTTTTATTTTGAAGAAGGATGGATATAAATGTTCTGTATCACCTACCTGTTCTCCCTTGTCAGCTTTGCTTCCTTTCTGACCTGGTTCTCCAACTTCTCCCTGGTAAAGAAACAAACACACAGTCAGTTTTTGAGATAATGAAAAATGACTTGACTAATAAACAAAACATGTCCCAAACCCAACAATAAACAACAACAATAATAGTTATCAGCTAGTGCTGATATTCTTCTTCTCTGCATATTTGCAAATTCAAGCCCAAACACCAAATGTAGGATTTAAGACTTCTAAATGAGCACAATACTACATTCTGTTATTGCAAAATCATTGAAAACCTCAGCTTAACAGAAATATACATTATCTATAACTGTAATGGTGAGAGGGTATACCGACACAGTCTGCACAAATGCACTCCTGGGACTAATTTTTAGACCTATGTCAACCTTTCTGAGGGCCATAAAGGTATGCATATGTATAATATTTGTTCTCGATATTAAGGTGGAATATCAGAAAATGGTTAGGTTAGGCTGAATATTGTTTTCATTCCCAGTTTCAATTAAAGATAAATTACAGCATTTAATACACGGTGACAAGTTTCATTCTTAATCTAATTTTGTGTAATGGAAGAATGAGGTTCAAGAAGAAAATAAGTGCTTCCTGTCAAGGTGCAATTAGGTACTTTATTTCCCGAGAGTTCACGCTATGTATATACAAGTACAGAAATGTATTTTGTCAGTCAAAGTTAATTCACTGCAAATCTCTGCATGAGCATTTGTTTGGCAGCTTTTATAGAATGTCTGATAGTAACCCTAAAGGCCATAATAATTACAAGAAATGAATGATGCAACAGCATCTCCTGCAATTGTGCTTTCTGTTACATCTGTTTATGAAGATGGATAAGCAACAGTTAGAAAAAGAGGAATATATTTTTGTTGCAGATTAATATGGGAAAATGATTGATTTACCCACATGCCCCACTTAGGGAACACAAGCAGCTGTAACAGGATGAAATTGGTGGTGCTGAATGTAGGTAACTGACCTTGTCACCATCCTCACCAGGTGGGCCCTGGGGTCCAGCAGGTCCAGGCAGACCTACAGGACCCTGGACACCATCACGACCAGCTGGACCTTGAGGCCCCTTCTCACCCTATAAGAAGACAGAAATGTCTTTTAATTATATTCTGAAAATTGGTAACCAAAGAAAGGACAAGAAGAATGAAGCTTTAGGAGCAAAGTAACACTTACAGGTGCTCCCTTCTCCCCAGCGGGACCTGGGGGACCCTGAGGGCCAGGTCTACCAGATGGGCCAATTGGACCTCCTGGGCCAGCAGCACCTCTCTCACCAGGAGAACCCTGTAAGCATGAGCACAATACGGACAATATTAATGAAAAACAAGGGCAGAAGGATTTTTTAAAGATTTCAGTTTTGTTGGCCTGGTTGCACTGAACAAACACCGAGGACATTAGGAAGATGGCAAACAAAGACCCCACTGTGTCTTTCTGTTAATAATATATCAATAGATACACAGCTACACACAAAACCCTCTTTTTAAAATGGAAAGTGTGAAAACATTAGCAGAAACATGCAGTATCAGGTGGCTTTCAAGTTCTAAAAGAGAGCAAAGCTCATTGAAAGTAGTCAGCATTATCTCCTGTCAGGGAGCCGATGTCTTAGTGGTTCTCCAAGCCCTGAGCAACTCTCACCTGCAGCTGCATTACAAAATGAAGCAGACTTCTGTTGCATATATATTATACTACTCAGTGTTCAGCTCAATCCATAAAACATGATTATGAATGACACTCAGCACTTTTTGTTTTATATTATTGATGCAGTGAACCAACCTGCATACACACTAATTTTGGTTACAGAAACACAAGATAAAAACTCTGAGTATAAAAGCCAAACAGATCATTTAGACTCTGTTTTTATTGAACAAATGCTTTATGTAGAGACAGGGATGCATCTTCTTTTTTTAAATGATAAATTCATACAAACGACTGGTAGTTTTGGCTTACTGAGGCTGTTCTAGGCAAGGCAAGGCAAGGCAAGTTTATTTGTATAGCACAATTCAACAACAAGGTGATTCAAAGTGCTTTACAGAGACATTAGAAACAAGAACAAATAAAAAGCATGATTTAAAATTGATTAAAACTACACTAATCAAACTTAAAACACTACAACGTTCAACATAACAATAACCCTAAATATGTAAATAAATAATAAAAACTTAAATCTGGTTTATATTCTATTTAGCCAGTACTGTGTTGCGCAAGTGTCATGATGACACAACAAACAAATATCTGAATTAAAGTAGTATTTGAATATTCAAGTCTTAATAATACTTCAAATGTATAGAGTGGAACTATCTAGAATAACTATCTAGAAGAATCTAAGATGATAATATAAATGGCATGCAAACCAACACAATCCAGAGAGCATAAAAACAGTTATCTTTACATAGCTCTCAGTACTGTACTTACAACAGGACCAGGTGGACCCTGGGGACCCTCTCCTCCCTTCAGACCAGCAGGGCCCTGAGGTGAAGATGGAACAAGAGACATAAATACCTTCACACAGCTGTTGAACTTTGTGTTTTAATTGCATTTAACCAAGCCAATCTCCACTACAGCTGAGCGCTGAGATTTTCATCCTAGTAAACACAAATCAAAGGCCAAAGCAATAGATTGCTAGTGTATTGTAAATCTAATATCTGTAATACATATCTCAGTCACAATATACAACACTTCAAAAAACACATTTCATCTATAATTGTGTTGTTGTGAATACTGCAGGGAAAGTGTAGTGGGATTCTTTTGCAGATAGATGGCTGCTTAAAGTTGCAAGCGATTGTATGGGTGCATACAATTTTCTCCATCTTGTTCTGCATATGCAAGCTTGTAAATTCAGTTTTGCTCATGCAGGGGTGTGCATAATAGGCTAGACGCATGTGTGCTGTTTTATATATTTGTCAGTTCCCATCATGTGCATGTGCAGCTCCCCAGTGGGCCACAAAAGAACACATAGCAGTATGGGTAATGAGTTTTTGCTGGCTCTGGCTGTTTGCTGGAGTAAATTACAATGGCAGAAAACAATCAGTGGTGCTGCTGTCCTGCAGAGCCCGACTGACCTTGAGGATGGAGGAAGCACAACACTTCCTCTCCCTGCAGTATATCCATTCCCAGATAACCCAGTCTAATTGCCAACATTTCTCACTTAATAATTTATTAGGTAAATAATGCATATAGAAACAGCACATAACTTTGCCCTCCCCACAAGAAAAAATGTTTGAGTTAAACTTTTACAAATGAATCCCTAATCAACAATTCCCAATTCTGTAATACAGGCCCAAGATCCATTGCGGCTGTTAAAACAGCGCCGTCGGTGGCAGCAGAGCAATGCCGAGGCACGCCTGTTCATTTGTAAAATGTTGCTTTGGATTTCCTCTGCATCAGATTGATCACTTGGTGTGAATTCCGGGGCCGGAGTCGGTAATGAAGTGACTTGCTCTAGATAGATGCTGGTTCATTTATTATGTAGCTATGTTCTGTCACTTTCTACTAGCAAACACGTGTAAAGGAAAACTGATGATGATGAATAGATGCAGGTGAAATGGAGCACTTACCGGGGCACCGGGTAAACCTCTCTCTCCAGGGAAGCCACGAAGACCAGGGGGACCGTCTTTACCAGGGGATCCCTGTGGCCCAGGATCACCCTACACAAGCAATAACATGTGTTTAATTGGACTTACTATAATTCAAAATGTTGCATTAATTTTTGAGTATAACTACAAATGTGTCATTTGAAACTTTCCTGTACCATACTAATTCTTTACATTAAGACTGTTATAAAAGATGAATCATCTGTCACCATTCACAAAGATTAATTCAGGCACTGTTGCTGAATAACAAAAGCTCACTTTCCATAGAAAAGTATTGAATAGCTTCACTCTTCGTATAGTCTCAGTCTGAAAAGGTCTTCATTCTTTACTGCAGGAGTATGTCCTTGTAATAAAAAAGACTTACAACTACTGTTTTGGTATGTTTGATATATATAGAGAGATTTTTACACAAAACGACATCATCTACATAACAACTGCTAACGTAACTTTACTGCATAGGAACTGATGATGTTAGTATGGGTTTGGAGATGCAACACATGTGAAAAAAAAACCAAAGGATTTTTAGTTGCACTACAAAGAAAACCTTGAAATTGAGAAACTTATGAAATGACCAAGTCACTTAATGATTCTCATCCCACTGGTGGAATATGCATTGCAGCCATTTATGTATTTAAAAAAGGACTATACTGCAGTGCTGGCTGCTGAGTAGCAGGAGGTAGAGAGAGAGGGAGAGATACATAGTACTGGGAAAATGAGCAAATATGTGTACTAATGCCTCTGAACTCCCCGGCAGGGACAGGAGTGAACCTGTTTCAAAACTGACAGCCATCATGAGCTATTAGATGCAATTAGTTTTACAGACACATGTTTCCTGTGGATTCATTAGTACTGTCATTACACAGTCAATAAATAACTCTTAATACCAATGCAGTATTGCTTTTGCATCATCAGGCACAATATGAAACATAAAGACTTCAGTCAGATTTTAAAAAGAAAATCAAAAATCAAGAGTGCTCCACTCCAGCAGCCAGTTTCTTGCTGCAATGAAGCAAAACAAAAACCCAAAAAACAGAGAAAAAAACACAAAGTTCACATCCTTCTGTCTTATGTTAGGGAAGGGTTGCACAAACTCAACCCTTCCCTAACATAAGACATCTCCTTCAGAAGTTCTTTTGTGTTCTGCCTACAAGAAAAAAAAAACTTTGTACTGCATCCTCACTGAGTACAGATTTTTATTCTGGTTTGTTTGTTTTTCTTTTTCTTTTATATGGTGCAATTCTAAAACAAGGACATTTGACTTCAGAAAAAGTAACTTCTGGCTTCGTCTTCTCTTCTTTAGTGCTGGCAGGCTGACTTTATCTGCAAACAGGGAGGCAGAGAAGAGTAGGCTTGAGAGGTATAAGAGGATTTGGGCTCTGCTGCCAAGGTCTCTTCAAAGTGTCCCTGGCATACTGATGCGCAGGTCTGAACGGAGTAGACCTGACTGGCACAGGGTTTGGAGTTAGCCGACAGACTTGATTAAACTGTCTGCTTGGGGAAGACAGGAAGAAAATGAAAGAAGAACACATGAGGATTTGAGGGTTGTGGGGGTTGAGGAGCAGGGTATGCTGAGTGGCCCTAGGAATCAGGGGGCTGGTTAAGAGCAGCCCATACGTCTACAAAATGCCTGCTGTCTGCTCCTAATGGGAACTCACTTCTCGAGCAGGGAGGCCCAGTGAGAGAACGTAGCCAGACACTGCTCAAATCTCATCCTCTGTATCTTCAGCAGTCACTTCCTTCAATTTTGCACTGTCTAGCATAGAGAGCAATGGTGATAGTCGGGTGATTGCTGCGAAACACATCCCACACTGTTATCAAAGGAATATGTAATCTATCAAGCATTGTATGCCCCCCAAAAGTATAAGTGTTTATGAGGACAGCTGGCTCAGTCTGCAAAATCAAATCATGTAGAACAATGTGTAGGTTTAATTTGCAGCCCGTTTATACCCTCTTGAACTTCCTATCAATGTCATGAGCATCCTCTTCTTCAGTTTACAAGAAAAGCCAAGGCCACTTTTCTTGTTTGTTTTTGAGTGTTTTCAGAAGGTTAGTGTGTAAAAGTGTTAGCTGCTAGAAAAGCATAGTTTGCTATTATACTATATCTAAAATAAATTGGAAAAGTAAAATTAAAGGGAATCCAATATGCATACCTTGGCTCCCTCTTTGCCAGCAGCACCTGGAAGACCCTGCTCTCCAGGTGGGCCAGGAGGTCCAGGGTGGCCTCTCTCACCGACGGGACCAGTTTCTCCTGTGGGTCCCTAAGATGTTATCACGCATTTGGATTTACAGGTCAACGTATGAAAATGACCACAAATCAGTAAGTTACATTTAGAAAATAAGTAATGAAAGGTTGAATTTCACAGCTGTTTTTTAACTTTTCTATTTTCGTAACCTTCTTTAAAATGTGCCATATAAATAAAGCTTATCAGTTTTCACTTATAATTTACGCCAGTACAGTAGAGCTCAAAGCCAGTAGGTGTCCAAGATCCAACTGAGTAAATGATGATCTACTGTATATGAGCAATTATGTGTTTTCTTTTAATTGCCCACAGTACTTCTTGTTGGAATAAAATTGTAAAATAGAAGAATTTGATCCACAGCACTGCGAATACAGCACTTACTTTATATCACCTTCTGCTTTGCTGTTTGTTTAGTAATATATGTATTTGCCTCTTCTGTATATCTCCTCTTACCTGGGGCCCAACAACACCTCCTGGTCCTGGAGGACCGGTCTTTCCTTGGAAACCCTGAAAAAAGAAAAGAGAGAGAGTATGAAACCTTATTTATACAAGTTACAGCAGCATTGGAGACATAAATTGTATCTATTCAAGCCCATGTGCAGCAATTACTGTGATATTATTTATGATGATGAGCAGGGATTTACTATATGTTTGGGTCTGACGTTTCCTTGATTCTGGAACAAGAGTTTTTCAGCTTCTATCTACAGTCAAGGATATATTGTTTTGCAATACAGTGCAGGGTAGTAAATAACTAGAGTTATATGTACAGTTGTTTAATATGTTGTATATCTTAATGTCTATGTGGACATTAAGTCTATGCAATAAGCTTTACAGCTTTTTTTGCTTGCAGTCCAAAGTAGACATGAAAAGGAAGGGTCACACAACATACGCCTCTTCTTTAAACCAAACCAGGCAATAAAGACACTCAGACAATAAAGTGGGGTACCTGTACTTGGATGCTGTAATTAAGATTTGAAAATAACACAACAACAGACAACAGATTTGACATGACATTTTCATTTGTTTGCTATGAGAGTGATGGATTTCTACATGAGGAATAAAAATGTGCAAAATTATGAACATTTTGGCTTCTAAGTCCTGTCCTTCTTCTTACACTGGGCTTTGGTCGCTAACAGAACACGTCACTCTTAGACTGCAGGCTAACTCGTGGTTCATAGTGTATATAAAAGCCTTCAACTTTCATGCCCCTCTTCTGTGGAACCAGCTCCTAGTCTGGACTTAGGAGACAGCCACACCCTGCACTTTTAAGATTAGGCTTCAAACTTTCCCTTTTCGATTTTGCATATAGTTACCCTTAAACATCCCTTAGTTATATACGCTGCATTTAATCATTAGTTATTATTAATCTCTGGCTCTCTTCCACAGTGTATCTATTGTCCTGTCTTCCTCCCCTCACCCCTACTGGTCAGAGCAGATAGCTGCCCCTCCCTGAGCCTGATTCCGATAAAGGTTTCTTTCTGTTAAAAGGGACCTCCTATGGTCCCTTGAGCAAGCACCAACTCATCTGATTGTTGGGGTTTTTCTTGAATTTAATTTGAAATCTTTAATAAAATACTGACTTTATGTCATTGAGGTGACATAAAACTCCTGTCATGTTGTGTATCAATGTGTAACTAGCCAACTTCAAAGCCAGCAGTATAATAGTGTAGCTGCTCTACTACTACTGCATACAGCGTTAAGTGTACAAGTCACCATTAAGTTATATGTTCTCTGGGAGAATACAGACCAGTTAGTTGTAGTTAACTTTTAAGTTTACATTCACAGCATATGGCTGATTTGCATTGAAGTACTCCCTGTGGATACGTTTAAGCACATTTAAACAGCAAAACAGGACGTGACAAAAAAGATCCAAGTTCAGAATTTCCGAGCATTGAATCCGACAGTGCAGTGCAAATCCGATGAACTTCTGTCTTCAGGGAGAGGAACAATCCAATCCACATTGACCAGAGTCCAAGTGCACTCCAGTATATTCCTGAAATACTAATTAAACAGTTTTCTTAAAACACACTATTAAGTGTACTGATACAAGCAGATAAAGAATGGTATCTTCTACCTGTATCACAGCTGTAATAAGGCTACACACTTGTAGACAGTGAACAGTGTACAGCTTAATTAAGCTTCCTGAGAGTTACTGAGAAGCAAACAAGTACAACCCCAGGATCAGCACAAGAGGAGCGTTAGATGAAATCAGCTTTTTCTATTGGATCCCTCATTCTCTGGCCTTTTCTATAACCTGTACACACTGAGGTATTACAATCGCAGCACATTTGATTTGCAACTTATTATCCTATAACTAAACAAAGTTTCAAATGCAAACTTCTTACAAAGTCAGTACTGAAAGACTTATGACTCCAGGCCTATTGATCACTATGTGCTGTGATTTATGATGATGTCTTTTTTAAAGGAAGCCCTCAAGCCAGGCTGCTGCAGCATCGGCTTAGAGACACCGGCTCAAATCTTTATTTGCACTTACTTAAATGTAACTTGCATTTCTGATGATGTGCATCTATGAGCATCTTTATTGTTGTTTGGAGCCCACTCATCAGCACATAAACACCTTAATGAAGACTACTATTGGGGCCTGAATTACAGAAAAGGCAGGGAAGCACTTGTGTGTGTTGTATTATATTATCTAAGGGAAAGAGGCAGATGGAAAAGGAAGCTTTGATAAAGGCAAAGTCAAGCTTTTAGTAGAATCATTGTCCTCCGAGCCTCGTCAAACCATGGTGCACTGATGCATACCAAGCGCAGAGGAATCGAAAAGCGGGGGATTCTAACTTCATTTGATCGAATCTTACTCCGCTTTGTTTTTTTATTGTTGTTATCTATGTACCAATTCAGCCATTTTTCATTTAGCTCATGCACATTTTGGAACAATAAACAAACAATACAAATAAAAAAGCAACAAACTGTTTTATCCTGCTGCAACAAATATTATGCTGGCTTAGTTATCTGTAAGGTGTTATTGTTAGACAGTAGGCAGTGATACACAAGTAAACCTTAGTGGAACTAAACAGTCAAGGCTTAGCATCTATTCATTGGATATTTGCAAATATGCCAAAGTAACAATAAGATAGAAACTCCATCAGAAGTGGATGGCTACACAGCCCACAGTCTGAGCCCTGTGGATTTACCTCGACGGTGTCTGTGTGTATTCTGTCTGTGTGAATAAAGACCAGCTGAGCAGCAGACTCAGGCAGTATTCACAAGGGCTTTCTCTTTTAGAATTTGCTTTACGAAATGGGTCTGCACCTCTGGCATCCCACTGAGATGTTGTGCCAACGATTTCATCGTTATCTACTGCATATGAAAGCACTATACATATGCTTATGTATAATAATATAATAATAAGTCTTGTTTTGAAGTAGTTTAAATGTAGAAAGCTAAAAAAAAGCCAATATGTATAATTCTTAGATCATGCTGGGTTTAAGTTCAACGTGAGGTCTGTAACGTTCATACAAGATATTGCAATTACTCACTGTTTCTCCGCGCTGGCCAGGGTGTCCGGGCAGCCCATCCTTGCCAGGTGGTCCCTGTCAGGTAGAAAACAAGACATACATTCACCAGTTTTTTCATTCAAAGTTTTTTTTCTAAGCAACAAGTTTTATTACTACAATTTTGTGCAAATGGTTTGTGGGCAGTGTAAACATAATATTGAGAAAGGAAAAACCCTTGAATATCTCGAAGTAGTTGAATGGCATGAAAATAGGCTCAGGGCTAGAGTTTTTTTGTTTATTTTTGTGTGAAATAAACATCGTTACGGGCTGAGACGTGAGAGCCAGCTATGAATGTAACCGGAATCAATAGGTGGAAATTACCACTTGTCTCCTGCCTTGACTGGGTAGTGAGAAAATGAGCTCCGCTTCAATAACAGTTAGAGTAATGACCTCTGAACAGAATTAGGGATATTGCTATGTATTACTACACCCTATGAATTCTTCAAATTGAATCAATTGTGACTTCTAATGTTTGAAAACAGGCTATTTTGCTATTGCAACACCGAGGAAGGGTAAATAAAGTAAGAGATTAGACACAGAGCCTTGCAAAACCACAAAGCCTCAGCGTAGATGCTTTTTTAGTCTGAGAGGCCAAGTGGCTTTCTTCTGTTCCAAGGATGGAGAAATACTTACAGGGGGGCCTTTTGGTCCAGGGAAACCTACTGGTCCCTGTGGTCCTTGAGGTCCCTGCAATCAACACATGGTCAAATTAAGGTTATGACATTATGCAAAAAGGCAAAACAAAACCTAAAAGTGAAAAAGTGTCAGGCTCTGGGATTGCTTATGGCTAATTTCGAAACAAGGTTGGAGAAGTGGAGCTTTTCGAATTGAAAAACTAGCCTCACCCTGAGGTGAGTAACTGTGCCTCAGGTCATAAATGATATGATGTGACTACTGGTAAGACTCGCCTCACTTTCTAACCGCACAGAAAAGTAGTGAGAGTAAAAGTGTATCTGGAGTTTTTCTTTGCAATGATTTATTTGTCCAGCTAACCTTAAAATTTCAGTAGCATGGATATTTTTTTGAAATCCAATATTATATTGTTATAAAGATAACTTCAAAAAAAGTCCCTATCTGATCTGACTAAATCAAGCAGACAACATCACAGGGAGGATTATAATCATGGCAATAATAATAAGCCAAAAATACCTTTTGAATTCTCCAAGTTCATCAACATAAACATTAACTCCAAATAAACTTTGTTGTATCCTAATATATTACTTTTCATTGTTGTAGAAAAGACCAGGGGGACCTCAGCTTATATAATTAATGAGGGGTTGAAACCAGCTGAAAGCTAAACTGCATGTTAAAAAAATCAGGGTAATGACTAAAAGCTGTTATACAAATAGTATCTTAATTACTTAAGGGGGGAAAAGTGTCTTGGCCACCCACAATGTTACAAATAGAGACATTCATATTGTGGGGTTGTGTATCCGAGTCTGTAGAGTCAAATATGCTAAAGAAGGATTTCAGTTACTTTACATTATTGAGGTAACAAGTGTTTTATTTAAGGAGATTAAACATAAATCGATGAAACATCTAATACAAGTTTAATGTTCTGCAGTCTAATAAAAGCTTCAAAGCTGACTCCATCATTTAAGGTTATCTTTTAATCATCCTTATTCATCAGATTCAAATTTATTTCACCTCACTTGTCCATGTTCATAGGAGTTTAACAAAAGAGGATGTTCATACTGTTACAGAGTTCATGACACTACATCTCAGATAGCTTAAATATCAAAGAACTGTTGACAGCAGTCCATTAATATCTGCTTCAATCACTGTGCCATTACTGTATTAGATCAGTAAAAAAGAAAACTTTAAGTCTGTGAAAGCATATCTATGATAAACATTTACCTTTGAGACTGAAAAAACGATTTTATGACTGATTAATGATGAAATCCCTGTACCTAGCCGAGGACAAGTAGGAGCAACATGTGCCATTATTTCATTTCTGTTGTTACCAACTTTCAACTTTCAGGAAAGAGGCTCAGTTTTCCCGATCAACTAAAATTCATCACACTGTGTCAGTACAAATAGTGCTGGTAGGTAAATGCTAATGGAAACAGAGCATTTGCTGCAGGTGCTTAACAGCCTTCCTTCTTTCAGGCCTTCACTAAATCAAGCCAATGTTTCTCATTTCTTTGATACACAACAAAATCAAATTCCACTAAAACGGCACTAGAGACCTAACAAAATCTAATGAAAGTTATTAAATAAGGTGTCACTGCTGGGAATCTCTTTTTGTGCAGCAACTGCACACTGTTTCCTTTCCTTTGTTTTGCTGAGTAAGCCACCCAGCACTAAACATCTAGTTTTGAAGCGCTTTCTTTCCTTTCTTTCCTCCTTTCCTTTCGGAGTGTCAGTTTGAAATGCAGCAAAGGAGCAATTTACTTTATTGCAATGCTGGGAGCCAAGTGATAGGGTGAAAAAACACAAAACAAAAATGCTGCTGTCTGTAGGAACAGTGATATAGCATTAAGGCAAAATCCCAGCTGACAACAACGTATAGAACAGAAGTCTTATTATAATATTATATGATGCCTGAATTACCCCTCATTAAAAATGAAACAAACGATTTATCGATTGATTAACTAATTTCTTAATTATTATTTATCCTCCTGTTGAACTAGAAAAGTAAAAGTAAGGCACAGCCATCATTTTAGTAGATGCTAGAGATCTACTGGGAAGAAAAAAAGCATATAGGTTAGCATCTTTTCTTACTATTTATCTTTAATGCTTAGAATCCAGTTTGATGAGATAGACCTAATACCAACAATTACAACTATATTTCTAATGCAAGGACAACAAAAACAAACTGGTATGGACCTAAACCTTGTGTGCTTTTAAAATGCATAACAGCTACTGCAGGCTCAGTGTGTTGGACTTACTCTCTCACCAGGTGGGCCAGGAGGACCGTCGTTGCCTGCTGTGCCCTTCAGCACACAAAAACAAATCATCATCAGCTCAAATTTAAAAAAAAAAAGCAGCTCTATTTAATTATGTGACAAAGTAGCAATTTAATTGAAAAGTCTTGACTCTTTGTGAGTAGTGTTTTGTTGTAACGGCTATAGCATCAGGACCTTGGGTCCAGGTTTTCCTGTTGGACCTCTGGCTCCTCGAGCGCCCCTGGGACCCTAAAGAGAGAGAGAGACAAAGTCATGTTAAGCACACGACTTTATGGCAACAACAGTCTAGTTCAACAGCTATAATATATGCACATAATTTGACTGGAAGAATAATTTAAACGATTCAACAATGTTTACACTAATAGCCCATTAATCACAAAAAATATGGCGTGAACAGGACCTACCGTCGGACCTCTTTGTCCTCGCGGACCAGATTTGCCAGCAGTGCCCTGTTAGGTAACAAAAAAATTAAAAAAGGCTTAAGCACAGATTCTGCTCGTCTGTCCTCATCCAGCATTAATCCACTTAACATATGAAACCCCATTAACATGTGTTCCACACAAAGCATCTCTTCTACATCGAGCAACAACCAGAGAACAGTGTGTTCCCTGTTCAAGCAGGGAACACACTGTAGTGACTCATTATTTCCTTTTAACTGATAAATAAACAATAATTTGTAATTACAGGACACAGTGCAATGTCATTTACCTGTATGGGCCTGCTAAGAAAACCTTGAATTTAAACTGTGATCCCATTAATAAATGTAAACGGCTCATATGGAAATATAAATAAAGAGTACAGGAGTTATGTTCATTGAAAGCAAAGAATTTTTAAGTAACTATTTGGCTTCTCACATTAGAAGAGAAATTTTGACTTTGGCTGGATTGCTTTATTTCACAAAATAACCTCTGTGTGCCAAATAAAGCTGTTAGATGGACCTGGCTTTGGTCAAATAATACAGTTTAAAGTATCCACTTAATAAAAGATTTTTAAGCCAATTTATTTAATAACTTTTTATACTTTTAATAATCTTTATATTAAAGTGGATTTCAAACTAATACTCTCTCCCACTACCTCCACCTTTAATAAAACGAATGGTGTTGAGCTGGGGATATCTGGCTTACTGCACACGTCAGTGGTGAACGTGCAAATATGAAAACTCAAACAGCATCTCAGCAACTCTCCAAAACTGCGTGAGTGCAACTCTTTTTCAAGCCAAGAAATGAGGCCATGGGCTCAATGAAAGCACAATTGTTTCCGCACCTTTTGTTCTCTCCCTGACATTGATTTCGCTGCTGTTATTCATTTATTTATTTATTTATTTTTGTGCCGAGTCACCATGCAGATGCTTTGTAATGGGAATCAATTTTCTTTTGTGCTGGACCGTGATGTCGTGGTGATTTTCATACACAAAAACTTAATGGATGTGTTTTCTTACCCTGCCTCCTTTCTCGCCATTGGCTCCGGGGAATCCAGGGAAACCGCTTGAGCCCTGTCGACAGGAGGTAGATATGTCGTGGAGGGAAAGTACAGAAACACAAGAGAAGCTGTGAGGGTCAGCACATGCATAATAATTAAAGCTCATCCTGTATTTATCTGCACTGCTGTTGCATGTCATCTTCAGTTACTTTTACACTGTTAACCCCACGCTCCTGTCAAATAGCCTGAATCTAGAGTTTGAAACATAAGGGGGTTAAAAAAAGCTGTTCCTTATCTATACTGCACTATACTTCTTGTTAAAGAACATTTTCTCAGTCCATATAAAATAATTGACACACTGAAACAAGAAGAGGGAAACTTTACAACATGGCACAAAATATCTTTAAACACGAGACAAAGTGACATTTTCTGTAATCATACTGTGAACAGGGGGATTTTTTTTTAAAAAGCTTACCTATTCTGCAGAGCCTCAAATGTTGCATTGGGGACATTCAACAAAAATTGAATCCATGGCAAACTTTACCTCCGTAAAGCAATAACACTAAAATTTTGCACTGCCAAAATAAAGCTGTGTTGTTTACTCATTTAGGGAATTATAGCCTTGTTAGTGACACCTTATTAAAAAGTGATGCCAATTTTTTTAAAATATTTTTTTGAAAAATAACTAAAAAAAATAAAAATAACCAGCGTGCTATAATATGGGATGTTTGTCAGCTGCGTTATTTCCGAGTAACCTGGCAAACCCGATGACTTGAAGTACCACAGCCAACAAAGTAAACCACCATTTAATATTTGTTATCTATTATTATCCAAGAAAAACACCAACAAAAAAACTTGATTTTTACAAACGTACCTTAGGTCCTTGTCTTCCAGGATAACCTGGCAATCCTGGGACACCCAGTTTACCCTGAGAGACATTAACACCACAAGTAAGCACAGGAATACAATTTTAGCACAACTGCAGTCAGAGCTATGTTACCTTTTCTCCAGCAAGACCAAGAGGACCAGATTCACCAGGGGGCCCAGCTCTGCCTTTAGGACCCTCAGGACCATCCTCTCCACGGGACCCAATCAAACCAATTTCACCCTACAATCAACAAATATATAACAACATATCTTAATTTTCCATCCAAATAGTAAAGATTCAACTAAATGTTGAGTCATCAGTGTTTTTATTTCAGTCAAGCTCCTCACCCGGTCTCCTTTGATTCCCATGTCCCCCTTGAAACCCGGGAAACCGTCCTCACCCTGAAATGAGAGAAGTTAGTGAATTTTCTGGCATTTTTGGGGTTAATTTACTATATTCTTGCTAAAAGCATTGTTTAACTGTCTGAAATTGATTATTTTTTCTAAGAAACTCCCTGAAACTTTTTTTTAAAAGTTATTTTTTGAAAATCTTTTAAAGCTTCAGCCTTCTTAGGTTCACTGTGTAAATCACAGGATTGACAGTGCTATCTGCTGGTCAGATAGTGGAATAGCACATGCATGGAAACGTAAAGCTGTTGACATTTTCATCCTCTACATTTGCAGCAGTGCCCATTCACTTTTATTTGTGACTGTTTATATACCGATGTACCAAATTAGAAAACATTATATAATTTGCTCTAGTTTTAAAGGCACAAGACACTCAGTATATCTACAATACACCAAATGATGCTCGGGTTTATTGACTTTGTGAATAAATGGACTGAAGGACACGATTGAGTTCATCCAAACTTATTACTCTTTTCTTTGAAACTTTCACTTGTCCATGTTTTCAACTCTCTGATGCATAATGCAGTACTGAGCACGTCTGTTGCCACCAACTCGCATCGCAAAGACCACACGCACACACCTCAAGAAAAGCACATCCTTTATTCATAACAAACGCTTTCTCCTCGAGGTTTTGGCTTTTGGATCTCTTGCTATAAATAATTCAATAAAAAATGATATGAATACCTGTCATTGTAGTAAGAACAACATCTCTCAGTCAGATAATGGATTTTTTTTACAGTGACACAGCTGTATTGATCTTGAATAAAAGTTATGCCTATCTATATATAAAAAATATTAGTTTAAATTCTACATGGATACATGCACAGTTCAACACTTCAGAAACTGCTTGGAGTTGATTGTAGTGGGTTTTCAAAAATATTCTAGAGCATGACAGCTTTACATTCAACAGTGGATCGAGGGTCACTTTAAGAAAGTCTCCGTCTTTGCTGAAGAAGGCTATCGACTGACCTCTACATTCAGGCTCCAGCAGCTGTCCACTCCAGCTCAAAGGACTCAAACCAAAGCTGGGAGTGCTGGTAAACAGCCACTGTTGGAAAGGTCCTGCCTGTGACGTTCAACTATCTACTAGCTGTTCCCAAACATTATTTTTGATGCCTTCAGTTTTATCACAAGATGAAGTTTAGACTGACAGTCTGCAATTCACTATGCCAACTTCCTTAACAGAAACCAAGGGAGTTATCCCATTGAACTGACTCCCATTTGGTTCTTTACTTTGACTTTAGCAATACATTATGTATAATTATTAAGCTATTTTTGTTTATATTTTATATAAAAAAATTGTGTAAAATAATATATATATTTTAAAAAGACATATATACCTTCTCTCCCTTTGATCCCTTGAGACCACGGACACCATCTGCACCCTGCAGGACAGAAGCCAGAGATTAGAATGATGACAATGATGTCTAGCAGGACAAACTCCTGTAGAATAATAAAAAGCGTTTGGACAATCAAATTTGCCTCATCAAACATCATACCTTAACACCACGAGGCCCAGGATAACCAATGGGACCCTGTGGGCCTGATGGACCCTGGAGCAAAGAAAGAGTTTATGATTACTGGGGCTAACGCTTAGCAGATAAATGCAGATGGCATTAATAATAACTTGTAATTACATATTTAAATACCCGATTAGTGTCAATTTAAGATGGTTCGCCATTACAATTGCATCGTAAACAATCAGTGTTGGTCAATTATTGAACCAAGCTAAACTGTAATATTAAATACTGGCACAACATAAGCTCAGTTAACAAAAGGTTATGTGATCTGAATATGAATAACAATTAAAAAGTGAATGAATGAATAAATGAACAAATGAAAAAAATAAAAAAATAAATAAAAATAAGATAAAATTCTGTGACTTCAAAACACCTACTTGGGCTCCTTTCTCTCCAGGTGGCCCCTCCTTACCAGGATGACCCTGCAAAACAAAACAAAGACATCACAACATGGTTAAAACTTGCAAAACTATTGAACTTAGTGAATGCTGTGGCTTAATGTGTGTCACTGAGCTACGTGATGCAACCGTTTATGATGTTGAAGCAACTTCACAAAAAAGAACCCCAGCGTTTCTTTCTGAATTCATATTAAGATCAATTTCTAGCTTTTGTGTTGTCCTTCAAACACATGGCAAACCAACAAAAGAGTTACTATTTCAGAGCAAAGCTGAATTGTAGTGCATTCACACAATGCTGCATTAATTATAAGGGTAAACTTGTGTGCTCTATGGTGCTTTTTTGCAAACAATAGCATAGTATATTAGCAGATATACTACAAGTACAAGTTTTTCTAGTAATAATATTAAATTAGATATTTGTGTGATGGCCACTGATGAAGTAAGGTTTATCGTACAGACAGACAGGTTGCCCACAAACATAATGGATCCTTTGGCCTCTGACATCCCGATCTGAAGTGTGACATTGAGGTAGAGGGCTGTAAATCACCAGGCTCTGGCGCCTGAGGCCAGCTAAGGCTGTCTGCCTGTTGAACTTACACACCTCTCCAAGTAAGGGCAGTGAAGGAGGTATGACATGAACAACTACGGGTCGAAATAACAAATCCCGTAGGCTATTTATCAAATTTCTGGTGATGGAAAATGCCACGAGAGATGTCTGAGGTACAGTTCTGCCATGTTGCACAAAAAGGATTAAATAAAAATCAAAATATTGTCCATGTGCATTTTTTGAAGCACATAGCTTGCACAACAACTTCATTTATAGTCTCAAATGCATATGAGATATTTCAAGAAAAACAAACAAACAAAAAATCGGGCCATTTCCAAAAATCATTACCAACAGACTGAAGGTATAACACAAATAAGTCAAGGAGTCACTGTATATGTGTGCATCTGTGTGTGCGCTGTCTGTTTTCTTAGCAATCTACTTTCCACTTGGTGGGTTTATGCAGAGGATTCAATAGAGAATACTGTTGTTTCAGGTCATTTGAATGAATGGTTCTTATTTTACGGTATAAGCTTTTTATTTTTTCTGCTTTCACAACTTCTGATAACTTGCAGGTGAGACGTGTGAGACGAATATTCTCAAAACCACCTCCACATGTAAATTTTCAATCTGTGTGAGTTATGGCCACCACAATTTTACAATGTTCCAGACATGGTTCCTGACTTTTAAGGGGAAGCATGTAACTAATTTAACTTGGGTTTTGGTTTGATTTTTTATTAATGACTGCACTTTTTGTTTGCATACTTAAGAACAATTTTTAGCAAAATGTCCATTTCATCTACTCAGCACCCATAGTTAAATTCTTAATCTATGGGAACTAAAACTTCCCTTTATTTTTGCAAAACAAATAAAGGAAAGGCTCTCAAAGTGGATTGTCCACAAACTAAACTTTGCATGTCTATTGTTTCGCTAATCCTCAATGATCTCGTAAGTACTTTAGCTGTGCAGCTATCTTTGAACTTGGTGGTTATATAAAAGTGCACAATTTCCCCATATTTAAACGGCAGTACTAAACTACTACTAATACTAGTACAAAATAAAAAGTAAAAAATAGCACCCACAATTTTAGTGAATATTAAATGAGTAAAGTGGTGTTAGATTATCTTGTTTGTGGGATATGTATGTATGTAATATTGATATACAGTATGCATGTGTTTAGGTCACAAGAGCACTCACAGGGGGCCCATCAGCTCCAGGTAATCCAGGCAACCCCGACCTGCCCTGAGGTCCCTGCATGAGGAAAAGAAAAAGACAGATTTAAAAAAACGTCCAGGATTCTTATGAAGGTCACGTGCAGGTTCAAATAAGCTAAATGCAACTTTTTGACTTTAGCATAGATTCTTAGTTTTGATGAAAGAAAACTCAAGGAAAAAGAAATTCTATCATAAACAAAAAATAAATAAACTGAATTTAAATTTTAAATTGTAGTTAGATAAATGCAACTAAGCTTCCTTAACAAAGAGACATGACAAAGAAGCATGCAGTACATAGCATACTTAGCATGAATCTTGCTAACCTGCAGATACCAAATTTGCCTTATTTTGCCAAATAATGCAAAAGTTACATCAAATCATGGGTCTTTATATCTTATATCAAATACAGTTTACTGATTCGGCAACTTAATAATTCCTCGCACAAGACTACGTTTTTTTGTACCAACAAACATTTCATTCACCAGGTACAAACCGTAATGCTTTAATAATAAGCTTTCAAATAATGAAGACAGAAATAAACACACTTTTTCTCCAGGTGGTCCAATGGAGCCTTGAGGACCAGGAAGACCCTGCAAAACAAGAGACAGATAGAGATGAGAGTCGATATAGCAACAACAGGCATGCTCAAACACATGCGCAAGCTGGATAAACTGAAGCATTTGTTGGAGCTGTAAATAGTTTAGCTGGTAAAGAAATGTTAAGCCTGTGTGTTTAAGTGTGCTTGTTCTTTCTAAGTGGGGTATATTGGTCCTTAGCATTCTTGCAAATCCTTAAATATTTGTTTATGTGCTCCCATATATGCATTTCTGAGTCCCTACCTGCCATTGCCCTTTATATTTGTTGGTTTGGTTGTGTTTCTGTCCTTGTTTCCCATGCTTTTGTCTTCATGTCTTTCAGCATTAGTTATTTATCTTTTGGTTACTTTCCGTTGTACTGTGAAAGTTCGTCTTCCCATTTGTCTTGTATTTTTACTTCCCACCTTTGCTCCTTTGCCTTCTATGCCTGACAGTCGGCCCATGTGCCCTTTTCCCCACTTGTGTGTCATTTTTTAAACCAATGCTCAGTGTATACAGAGGCTACAAGCAAACTGTCAAACTTGCTTAGGAAGAATCCTAACAGAGGGAAGTGACACAGAATCTCTCTGAGTGGCAGCCATAATAACCCTTAATAAAAACTGGATGAATTTTCTAATGACTAAGGAAAGGTGCTCCAGTGATTCTTTCATCCCCTCCTTCAGCAGTAGATAGACTAGACCAATCATTTTATGAAGTGAAAGGAGATAATGCCCTCCCATTATTCATAGCGACATAATACATGAACATCATTAACTGCAATGAGCATCACTGACATGTGACAGCTAAATGTTCATTAGTAGTGCCGTTTCTATTTGATGCCAAAACGTGCTGATAAAATTTGAACCTTCAATGAGAGGTGACCTCTCCGGTGAACGTTATTTGTATTTAATGATGAGTCCGAATTCCGTCCTTTGTAACAAAGTGATATTTTTCACTGATTTCTCTCTTTCATAAGACCTGCATGTAACAGCACAGTAACACTGCATGAGGCATCTAAGATGTATTTTGTGTAGTCCATCTTTGAGACACTGTTTCACCACATCAACAACATCCGCTGCCACATTATTAAGCTGTCTGAGATTCTCTGACCGCTGCACTTCTCTTTTCCTAGGTCCTTATGAATTCTGCCTCACACTTTTCTTTGATCTCATAATGTTTTCCACTGAAGCACAACATAACACTATCTGATATGTGCTTATATATTTATGTGTGTGTATGTGTGGGTGTGTGTCAGCTTGAAGCAACAGTTGTAGAAGCTTTGCAGGAATTAAACCAACACAAAGACAATGAAAACCAAACCAAACAAATAGTTTTTCTCCTAAGATAAGTCCATGGAAAATATCCCTGCACTGCACTTGTCTTTGCTTGTTTCAGGTGCAGTGATGACACCTCGTGATTGATTCGTTCACCTGTGTCCCAGGGATTCCCTGCTGCCCGGGTGGGCCTGGCTCTCCTTGAGGTCCCTGAAAAAAAAAGAAGACTGTCAAAACTAGACAAGAAACATTATTCCCGGAGCAACTCTCACAAATACAGTGCAGTTGAATTACACCCAGTGTGGCACTGTTAACAGGTGTGCTCTGTCGCCAGGACTATTTACTCTCCAGATCACAAAGAAAAAACAATGATATCTCAGGGGATAAGTTACAGAAGAGTTTAATTAACTAATTGAAATATTTTGGTATGCCTACTTTTCCCAATCTGCTTCATATACTCCAATCTGGAATATAGCTGCCTTTTTACTGAGCTTAATGTATTTTACTTTGGTTACAAAAGCAAAGTCCAAAAAATTCCACTCTTTCCTAAAATACCGCAGCATGTTTACTTAGGAGTCCAGGACAGAAATAAATGAAAGAGAGGCTATACTCTTGGTGGACATTTAATTCTCAAAAGCAGCAAAACTTATTAATAACACATTTCTGTAAGTTGTTGTTATTTATATATATTTATCTTAACATAATGTAACTTTTAACACATCTTTAAGATATAATGATCACAGCAGACTCACAACTGAGCACTGAACCTTTGATCTCACAGCTGTGCATTCTACAACCTAAAAGTTAACTTTAACAATGCGCACTGAGTAAAAGCATCTGTATAGTTCAGCCCAGGGTCTGAAGATCTGCAGCACTAAAAGCTGATATGGTCACATGTTGGTGACTATAATAATGAGGAAGCTGTGTTTGTACCATGTTTCCTTTTGGACCTTGAGGACCATCAACTCCAGCAACACCCTGCAGAGGACACATTAAACAAGACTCGTGACCGATCATATTAATTGCAGGCAGTGATACTACATGGGGACATGGTAAAAGTCAGAGTACGTACAGGTGATCCAGGGGGTCCTGGAGGACCACGAGGTCCCAGCAAACCTCTTGGACCCTATGAGGAACAAACGAGTTCAAGTAAACTGAGAATTGTTTTATGGTCATAATATTCATGAATAATTGTCAGAGGGGCACTACTGCCCCTGCTGGATGCTTGTGTTAGCTTTTTTAAATGACTTAAGGAAGATCATGTTGCAGCTTGTTGTAATTTCATAGATCTGGGATGGCATGATATAATAAAACCAGGAGCCTTACACTCTCTCCAGCTAATCCTCGAGGCCCAATCTCTCCATCCTCGCCCTGAGGGAAGAAACAGACATAATCAGAGAAAATGAAATATAATGATCTTTACTGAACTTTTAGCGTTTATCATATTAATTCAAATAAACCAGACCAGGAAGTAAACAGTGGCATCTTGCATTATATATTAGTAATCATCACTTTTAATTTTAGGTGCTCAAAATCCTCTATCAGTTACAGCTTATGTTAAACCACTGCAAACATAACTGAATGCACCAACAGCCAGGAGTTGGTTAAGGTAGTTTCATAAGAAGAAAAGGTTAGACACAACCTCCCCTCGTTCCCAGTTCCCAGTCTCAACCCAGCTGCTGCTGCCTGAGGGCTGAGCTGGTGAAGCACATCTGATCTAAATAAGTATGTTGGTGATGCATCTCAGCAGAGTGCAGGTATTTGTGAGATAAAAGAGGAAGCATTTACTCTCTGTCCATCCTCTCCAGGGGCACCTGGGGGTCCCATTGGTCCTGGTTCTCCCTAAGAAAAAGAAGAAAGAGATCAGAAAGACACACAGGTTGAGGTTAATGTCTCACATTATGATGTTCTTTTATTTATTTTGTAGAATTTTCTAGTTGGAGCTTTTAATTTGAAAACTACATTAGTGTCCTTTCAAACACTGGTTACTTTTTTGTTTCTTCATCCTTGCATACTAAACACATTATGTTTTCACTTCCTGCTGCATCTCACTATACTGTAAAAGCCTTCATACCAAACCTTTGATGCTATAAACCATTGCTCGGAATGAAACAAATACGACATCATAACACAGATTTCGAATAACCAGGTGACAGGCAGGATGTCGTACTCGACAGTGATTTCATTGGTAATTTTTCAATGTACAAACCAATTGCCGAGCTTCAGTGCGTGATTAATGCAGGTACATTAGTGGAAGCCATGTAGCAAATTATAAATTGTTAATCAATTTTCCCCTCTTGGCATAACAGTTCTTCACTCAGCACACTGAAATTTAAGGATGTTACTCAACATGATCTTAGAAAGATACTGAAATTCCAAACTACATCACCCACTACAGCCAACTAAAAGAGATCCAAGATATCCAAACCTTTGGTTATTATTGTAATCTAAGACGGCTAATCCTGTATAACTGAGAGAGTTTGTTTTAATGCCAGTTTTGTGACTTATCACACGAGGAAGCAGTGTTTTGTTCACCTGCTCAAAAACATCTAGAGTTGTTTCTCGGGCAAACGATGCTCTGTTTTATATTTACTCTCAGTGGATAAATCTCACAGCTATTCTAAATCAGAGAGCTCTGCAAAAGGAGCAGACTGCACATGATTTAACGTATGAAGTGCCATATTATGCTCACCCTGTGTCCTTTTTCACCAGGCAGCCCAGGAAGTCCATCAAATCCTCTGTCACCCTGTAAGGAAACAGTACGCAATATTACAAAAGCAATCTTTATATGGACAAGAGCACTTCCACTATTTGCTCTTTTCTAGTGAAATAAACTTTAAATGTTATGTAGCAGCATTTGTACCTTAGAACCTGATTCTCCAGGCATCCCACGGGCACCATCAGCTCCAGCACGACCCTTAAAACAGAAGCGAGATTAAAAATATGAACACAGATTTTGATACCGCGGAGACGTTCAGAACATAACTATGGGATTCTAGATAAGTAAGATAATATTTTTTTTTGTTATATCTGCTTTAAAAACACGCACTTTTCTATTTTGTATTTTAGTATCAGTCTCCTTTTTCATTTCTGTAGAAAACTACCAGCGACTACGTTCTATTTATATCATCAGATAAAATGTCAATATTTGTTTTTTCATTTAGATTTACTCTTCCTGTGAACCAGTTGGCTTCCTGGATGTTGCAAATTCTTACCGATAGATGAAGAAAATGAGTATTTGTTTGGTTGTTATAATCAGTAAATAATGAATTAAAACCAAAGAATATGTTTATTTTTCAGATTTGACTCATTTTTGAAGGGCAGCTTACATTTCTCTTATTAACTCTATCTCCTCCTTGCCTCACTAGTTTTTAGGGAAAACGTTAGAAATGACAGTGCAAGATACATTTCATCCACTGCATCCATACATAACTAGCTTGCATACTGTTTATTTAATTAAGCAATATTTAATCACATTTTGTGACATTAAAATCAGCTAAGGTCCTGCATTTTAATTAAGCTTGTATTACTAACTTGCAAATGACTGGTTTATGTTTATTAGTATCCAATTAGGTCACGATGTTTGGCCCTGCAGAGGGACTGAACCGTGACACTAATTGCACCCTACATTCATAGTCAGTGTTAATGTTTTGGCATTTTCAGACAGATTAACTGCCCAGCCATTGATCCGAGGATTGGAGGGACCACAGGCCTTTAAGCACATCTCAAGCAATTGTTTGTTGGAGTGGAAATAAGCTTCTCAGCTACTGAGGAGAGACGACAAGTACAAACAACCACACAACAAACACAGAGGCATGCAAGCACACACACACACACACACACACACTGCAGTGCGAGTGCTGGAGGTGAGTGAGTTCACTCACCCGCTTGCCTGCCTTGCCAGGCTGCCCTGGGGGACCTTGGGTGCCACGAGGACCCTGTAAAAGCACATGAGGACCAGTTTGGTGATCAGCAGCACTATTTGTTTCTCAGTTTGTGTGAAATGTTTTCACTCATTCATTAAGTCATAACTTATCCCTCACCTGAGGACCAGGGTCTCCACTTTCACCTTTCAATCCAGAAATGCCAGGTGGACCCTAAAGTAAGAGAACACAAACCAAGCATGCTTATATATACACATCTTTTCAAGCTTTTTTCACAGTTTCCTTCAGGAAAGATTATGGAAAACAGTTCTTTAAAAAAACAGCAGATGGCGACATTTTACAGCACTCAAACCATATACCAATGCTCATCAAAATAAACATCACTGCACCGATTATTTTTAAGCACAAATTGGCACATATGATATTATAAACTGCAAGACACTCCTATCAGATTTTTGAATCATGGATTATATCCACCTGGCTTAAACGCTGATCTTTATTTGCTGCAAACAATCAGCTTCTAAACGCTTTGTGCCAAGTTAGAGTTCAAACTTATTTGCAAGACTAGCCTGATAGCTCCAGGTCTAGCTGGCACCAGAGGCCTAAGATTACACATACAGGTACAGTGATAGATCGGTGTTTTATCTGGCATTCATCTCTGGGCAAGTCTTTTGTAGGGTCTTTTCCTGGAGATAAGCTGTGGATCTTGTATCAACAAGCCCAAGAAAAAAAAAGTTTGCCCAGTTGCAATATGTAAAGCAGCTGTTAACATGTTTTTCGTTAACGTGTTTTTCCTCTGTTTCACTGAGCAACAAAAAAAACGTACTACTCTGTATTTGATTGTACTTTCTTCTAGTACCAACAGTACAAAGAAAAATGCACAAGCAACAAAAGAAGATATTTTATAATCCAATCTAATAAAACACTGCATTTTTAAAAATATGCATTTGATTAACTTGATCTTGAATACTTGTTCCAGATATATACAATGGCTGTAAATGACAACTTTAATGAATACAATAAACACAAAACTATGAATAATAAACATATTTAGAGATTGAAGAGCTGTGTTGCAGCATAAATTCCACAGGATAAATTCTCACTCACCACTGGCCCCGATCTTCCCGTCAAACCCATTGGCCCAGGGGGTCCTCTCATAGCCAGCTGCAGGTATGGGCACAGACAAGAGCAAGGTCAAATTTCACTGAGGCAAAAAAAACATTCATAATACTTTTTGCAAACTGCATAAACAGCACATGACGCATATCTTTATGCATTTTTCAGAATTTTCCTTCCCATTTTACATATTTTGATAGTCTGTTTTCTAGTATCCTGGCATGTCTGCACTTAATAATCCTTTTTTTTGGTCTTGGTTAAGAAAGTTGTGGCGCTGCTCACACTACATGATCACTACATCCTATTCTGAGATGCCTCTCATCTGGACTGCAGTAAACATTCTTTATCATCCTCCAGTTGCTGTCTCATTGTGATGACTTTAACATTTAATAATCAGATTTAGCAATTATTCGGTTTACCTGTTCAGTTATTGGGTCTAAAGTGAATTGTCTCTTTTTCTAAGTGCCCATCTCCTCTTCCACAAAGATGCAAAGACTACACCTGTTTCTTAGCCCACCCACAGACGCTGAGCCCCTGAAGTATTTTTAACAGTCTCTCCTGCCTGTCCACCTGTTCAAAGTGGCCTTTTCATGCTGTTGCTCTTTAGCCCACTCGGCATGTCTCCTTTTAGCCCCACAAGGACAACAAAATGCAGCACAACCCCTCCTCACCAAAATGCTGTCTCTGTCTTCCTTCCCCTCCTTTCCCCCTACAGCTCTATGTAGCCAGCAAGAGGGGGTAGGGGTTTGTCCACAGCCTTTTGGTTTCCCTGTGGCTTTTAAAATGTTGTTTCTACTTACTCTAGCCTGTGAAAGGATCGCCTGCGCCTGGGCTTCTTGGGCCGACACCACTGGACCCTTCTCACCATCCCCGCCGAAACGGAACTGTTGGACACACACAGACAGCGCATTTTGTTCAGCTCACTCTGTCATCACTACGCAATATCCTAAAAATGATCTTGGTTATGGATATATGATAAGTTTGGATGGAATGTAGTTCTGCTGTATGAGCACTTACTGGAAGCATCAGCATGGTACCAGGGGGCCCCGGCAAACCGTCAGCACCAGGCAGACCAGGGCGTCCAGGAGGACCCTGTGATACAGAAGAGGCAAAAAATTATTAATAGCATCAACATTGAAAACAAATTATGGCACGTGAAAAAAGTGTAAAAAATACATTTCCATAGCTGGTTATGTTTATAACATCTAACCATTAGCAAATCAGTTGTGGCAAAAGCTCTCTGGCAGTTTCCTGTGGACTTTGTCACATCTTTGTTGCCACTGTCGCCAAAGTGCTTGCTCATAGGGGGTCATAGGATTGTTGGGTTTTTCTCTGTATCTATTATTGTGCGATCTACTGGAAAAATATAAAGCGCCTTGAAGCGACTTTTGTTGTGATTTGGCGCTATAGAAATAAAATTGAATTGAATGGAATTGAATCTTTGTATGTACTACCATTTATATTTTGGCTGAATTTCAAGAATTTATGATGGTACAGATCGCTAAAATGACTCAAACACGAGGGGGTGGAAAGCAAATTTATACAAAATGTAAAAACATAATTATCTATATGCTCTGCACTTTCATCAGTGCACCCTGTGACTCTGTATGTGTGTGTGTTGACACTTAAACAAAATGATTGCCTTTACTAATTTGCTGGGTGTTTATATATCTCTCTGTCGATCTATAGATTTTAACTAAACTGCATAGTTCATGTTCAGATTAAGGCTCTGGTCAAAGATGGGTTACACTGACCCTCACTGAGTACTTTTTTCCTCTTCCCAGATTACAGCCCTGTTTGACATTTTTTACATTTTCTGTCCATCTGTAACTACATAATAAGTATCTTTATCTGAGCTACAAAATTACAATTTTTACCCGACACACTGATGTAGCTAGTGTGGCTGTAATCATGTGTCTGTGTATGTGTGTGTCATCACGGCAAAAAGGCAGACGCGCAGATACCTGCTATACCAGGATTCACAGCAATTTGCTGCGTGTTTGTTTGTCCATATGTCTGTAGACAGGCTGTGTCATGACAGCATCAAAACTATACTATTTACATTCGGGACACTGTTTAGGTGTATAGATGGCAACAAGAAGATGTCAACTTTACAATATATATAGACTAGTTTGATGTTGGACACACAAAACTACTGAATCTCTACTCAGGTGATTTATTACTTTTTTTGCTCCTTTTTAGTTTAAGTTTTAATCTTATATTGTGCTATTTCTATTCATATCATTAACATAAATGCTTAATTGCACAGATACTAGGAGTGTCCATCGGTGAGCAACACAACCATCTGCAATCCAAAACTAACAACCTTTTTTCCATCTTTTCTTTTTAGCCGTATTTGTGCACATGTGTGAGCGTGCAGCAGAACTGTGGAACAGTTGGTTTTAAGACTTTTATAACAATACTTTACATCTCAGGTATAGTCTCACTCACCTTGGCTATTGCTGCTTATGCTAATGATGAGCAGCAAGGAAGTGAAAATAACAGCTCAAGACTATTTCTGTCTACTGACAATAATCTATTAATACACTTTCAAGTGCACTATTGTAGAAATGAATGACTGTCAGAGTTTGAATGTGCTAAAACTTGCTTTTAACCATTCTTACAACAAGAAGTTTAATTTCAGTGAACTGTGTGTAGCACAAGTAATGCCCCCAAGATCACTAGTGTTTGATATTCATATTAACTTTTAATGGTAAGCTACACACAGTTCATTCAGTATTATTCTCAATGCAGTTTTCAATGCAATTAGTGTGCTATAAAATTTCTATTCCTCACACTGCCTTCCTTTCACATATAAAACACTGACACAGATCGTTATTCTTCAACGCGTAAATGAAGTCTACCAATAAATGAACCTATAACAAAATAATTTCACTAATTCGGAGTGTCTATTAAGCTGTCCAGACATTCATTTTCTGAAAGAGTATAACCGGAAAGAACATAGTTGAATTCAGAATTCAGAGTAAATCCACATAAAAAACTATGAGCTTGGAGACATAAATGATAAACCTACCCTGTCCCCAGGATCTCCAGAGGTGCCTGGGGGTCCTTGTAGGCCTGCTGGTCCTGGAAGACCCTGAATAAGCAAAACAAAGTTAGCAGACCAACGGAGTGTCAACTCAGGAAATTCTGACAAGAGTTGATAATTTCGCATAATTAGGTCTCTTTTTTTCCCAAAAAAATATACTCACTGCTGGGCCGGGGGGTCCTGGTGGTCCTTCAATTAGCATGCCCTTAAAATACAAGCAAAGTGTTTATCACCACAAATAGTGGGATATGCAAAAGCAGTATCATAGATAAGTTCCAGATTAGATAATAATAGGAAAAAATTGTGTTCTGGAGATGTTTAGATAGCACTGCAATGGGATCTTTAAAGAAGTATATAAATAAAACTGTGGTTTGGGTTTGTCACTATTTCGTTTGGGTTTAATATGATTTAAAGTTCTAATAAAAGTGAGACTGCTCGCTCTGAGAATAACATTTTTCTAAAAAATATGTGTACCAGGAAAGTGATAATAAGTCATAATATTTGGACAATTATCGACTTTTTGGAGCTTACAGGTTCAATCACAGCCGGCTCGCCCTTCTCTCCCTTCTGTCCAAAGCCTGCTACGGAACCAGCGACCTGCAGTTAAGCAAGAAAAGTGGAGGCAGTTTTATAAATGTAAAGCTAAACCATGGAGCAGTTATTCTCCACAGGTACAAATAGCACTAGACTAAGTAAATCATGGATAATACAAAGCGAGACATTAACAAACACTAACAAAGAAGAAGGGTAATCCTCATGAGCGACAACGGACCTCTGCATGCTTGAAATGGAGTCGTGCTGTCATTGCATCGTCACTGAGCAGTGTGGTTAATAAATGATCACCAAATATAACATACCAGCGGTTATCTATGTAAATTTAGTATATTTTATTTCCCATTATTTTTCCAACATTGCAATTTAGCAAATACACATGAGTAGCTGAACATAACAAATGTATAATATGAGTAAGTTCTTCCTTATGGAGGTGGAGAAGGTGTGGTGAGATTAGAAGGTGCAAGTCTGGGTGAGCTGTGTGTGAGATGGGTAGTAAAAGGCATATAAGGCCTCATCTTAACATTCTACAGTATCAATACCCAAAGGCGCACAGACACATAATGCACTTAATGGAGTCTGGTTGTGTACATTTAGCACAAAGTTGGGGCCAAATTTTCCAACATAGACACAAAATGAGGAGTTATGTTAATTTATATGGTCTTTATACTGACTAAATAACATACTGTGACAAACTGTTGATTAGTAAAGTCTGCATGTTCTTTACAACTGTGTGGGTGCACTATGCAGACAGCTGCCTACGATTTATAGGCTAATTGCAGTCCACAGTGAGACGAGCAGAGGGAGGGATCACAGCCAGCTGCTGAAAGATGAGGTGGGTAGGGAGGTGCAATAGGCCTTGTTTGGTATCAGTGGGTGTAGGCTGGGTCAGCATACACTGATTAAAAGATGTGTATGGAATAAGTGTCTGTGCTATGTTAAATAGAAATCCACCTTAATAACAAAAACTATAGCGAAATAGATGCATGCATAGTCCCTATGACCGCTGAATCACCAGACACACACTGTTGAAACAGCAGCAGATCACCTGATTCCACACTTAACGTGTCAATGACGCATTTCCCATGCCAAGAAACAAACAAAGAAGACGTGCAATGAAGGACTAAGTGAAACCACGACACACAGAGTCTCTAATGCATGCTGTTCATGCGCACACCCGTCAGTCACCAGGTCCGGGTGTGATACTTACAGTACTCTCCGAAACATCGGTTTCAGCAGCGACCCCAGGCCCCACCTCATCATCGTAGGTCGCCTCAGGTTTAGGCAGGGCTGTGCCATACTCATCATACGCCCCATAATCATACAACCTGCTGTCAACCTCGCCCAAGTCATACTGGTTTAGGTCATACTCCTTAAAGTCATATGCGTCCGCACCAGTATCCAAGGTGTCCTGTGCTTCTGCAACAACGGTGGGCTCTGGAGCAACGTGAGTGGCCTCGGTGACATATGCACCGACAACATCTTCCTCCTCAGCCTTTCATGTGTTAACCAAGCCAAGGGGGTGGGGATAATAGTGAGCAACCAAGGAAATGACAATGTTAGTTAAGCGACTGAGGTAAAATAATCCATTTTAAGATGTTATTAAAGAAAATTGCAAGTTCATTCAACAGGAAATGCAGAAAAGAAAAGAAATGGTAACACTTCACTTATTTTGAATACCATATTGTCAATCTTAGATTATCTTTAATGTGAGAAAAACAACTACACTCTTTTCACTCTTCAATATATCACTCCATTACAGCCAAGTACTGTGATATATGTATTTCAATAAATTGACTTGTTATACCAGAAAAAAAGGAATAAATAAAGTGTTACCATGATAACAAAACATAATCATTATCAGTTTGGCAATCATAGATATAAAGAAAGGCTTGATGTTATCCGAGCCTGCTTTTCTCTCTCATCGTATGGCCGTTCTGTAAATGGCATACTGATGCAAAAAGCAAAGAAAGGCTCAAACAGATGTCACTAAAGACATCAGCAACTTGCAAAAACATCAAATTATTTGAAGTGAAGTAACTGAAACGCAAATAAAATCAAAATTAGCAAATCAATTTCTATTAAAATGTTTTAGCCACAGCGATTTTCACCACAACCACGATTACCTGGCACAATAGTGCTTTTCAAACACAGTGGTGATCGCTGTGGATTTAGTTCTAGAGCAAGACAAAGTGGATGCAATTACACTTGCTGTGGACATTTAGGCAAATTAAGCATTAAAATAATCACATCAACTTTGTCAAAAACTGCAGTATACAATGCACAGTCATAGCTGGCTGTGAGCGTTAAGCCTTTTGATCATAGTTCTTTTCAAGGTAATAAGAACAAATAGTGACCAACACAAGGCTCATGTTGTGATGGACAACAGGAAATTTTATTTTTTGTTTAGCAGATAATCTCTGCTAAATAATTTACAATCAGTATTTTTGGATGACACAGCTTCTGCCATACAAACACACACACATATGTATATATATATATACACACACACACACACATATGTATATATACGAGCTAACCAAGCTAACCCGTTGACGCCGTGCAGCCCCACAAACGGGGCAATCCTCGCTAATGGAGATTTGCCGCGTTAATGCGGTTACAGCGTAATTTTTATGAGATCAACACTGACAGCACTAATATATATGTATATATATGTTTGTGTGTTTGTGTGTGTGTATTTTTGTTTTTAAGCATTTAAAATTATCCTCTGTCCATCAATTCAAAGGTCAAAAGACAGAGATTCACTGACTTGAATCTCCATGTCTTTGTCATATCATACCAGGCACTTCCTTGGGTAAAATCCTGGTTCATACTCCCCAAAATAACTAACACAGAAGTGAGTTGAAAATTACCTCATAGGGTCCACTCGTGGCAAAGGGGGACTGAGTGTGAGTACCATCTACAGTTCCGTAGTCAATGTCTGTATTGTAATCTCCTTCTAAATTGTTTATCTGAGTCATGTTGAAAAAAGCAAAGAAGAATAAAGGTTAGCATAAAAGCTCAGACTAGAGGTTATTTGCTGAGGTCTTCTCAAGCTGACTGAAGTCGCTGCTACCTCTACACTGAGAAGGTTAGCGAGGCTGAAATCTGCCATCACAGATTTTCCCTTCTGAATTCAGGGCGGGAAGATCTTGATGGGATGTTCTCTAATCTCGAAAAGAATTTTTACCCTAATATCGCCTCGGTGTTGCTCCGGTGCTGTAGCCTGGTAGCCAGGCATCTGATGTTTCTTCTTAGTGGAATACTTTTTAGCTTTTAAGGGCTTGGGCTTAGTTTTACTGGGGGGCTTTCTGGTCATCTTCTTTTTCGAGGACAGACTACGTTTCTTTCTCTGGAAGAGGTGACGGTGATAAATAATACCAAACATGGAAAATGGAAAATGGAAATGATTTGAAGCCACACTCCTTGATTGATGTACAGTATTTTTTCAATACAATTGTGTTTCCAGAAGCAGCTGGATACACAGTACTTGGTCTGCACGTATCACTTTACATATTGTTCATGCAGATCAACTAAAAAGGGCTGCAACTGGAGCCCTGATCATGTTAATACTACTGCGTGACAGTTGGGTAGAACAGGGTGCTGTACAACAATCAAGGACTGAGCTGTTCATGTGACACACAGGAACGATTTTAGGACACAGTCAGGCACAAGCGCACAAAAAACAAATAAATAAATGCATAGATATGAAATCCACAGAAGAGTACAGAGTTGCTGATATTCCACAGTGTATACAGTACTTTCAAAGATATGCTGGAAATTCACTTAAAGCAGATGGCATTCCAAGAGAAGGCTGTAGACAGACAAGACAGGACTAGCACACTGTGTATGTTTGCATCCACATTCAAATTTACACCTGCAGTACTGCACACTAAGGGCATGATCTCAATATTTTCATGTCGCAGGGCAAGTCGACCTTTTTAGCTTTGACATGAATGTAAACATAACAGTGGGACACGGAGACAATACACGAAAGAACCAAAATCTAAATGAGACAGCGCAAAAACATCTTGTCCTTCGCTTTTTCCATTTACCTGCGGCTCAAAATCATCATAGGTTGGACTGGTTTCTGTCGTTCCCTCTGAATACTCATCAAACACAGAGTAATCTAAATCATCAGTAGTGTACTGGAGAGGATGACAGAGGAGGGAGAGAGGTTTTCATGTTAGCAATAGCAAGACACATCTTCTTTCAACTTCTTTCAACAAGAAAATGACACACATAATTTAAATCAGCTTCATCATCCGATGTGTTTAAACAGCAAACAGTTAGAAAATATGCTTGAGGTAAGGTGTTGACAGTTCAACTACATTAAGCATTATCTGAACTGCTACAAGACACACAATGTAATGCAATGTTATATTCCATTATAGTGTATGCATGAAAATTATATGTATATTTTATAGCTAATATTTTTTATGATGGTCTCTTCAAATAACAACGAGTTGCTAAATTAAATAGTAGTCTTATTTTAGGAAACTAATACTGAATCTAGCAATACAGGTTTGACCTACAAGCAAACAGGTGGGGATGGTGTCAAATCTCATAAAACAGAGAAAAACAACAGAGACTAAATTACAAGCAGCATTTCAGGGACATCGTAATAGAAATTTCTCACAGAAGTCATGTAAATTATACACGACAGGACTTCTAAGATCAGCTGGAATACCTGGTCTGATTAAAAAAAATAAAAGTGGAACTATTATATAGCAGTTCCTTATTAAGGAGTGATGGTGACTTTTGAACTTTAATTTGCAGTCTCAACATGATGCCTTCATGGTTAAATGATTAAAATATTAAGGCAGGTAGAATTTCTTTTAGCAGTTACTAATTGATCAAAAACAGGTAGATCACACTTATATTGGCCCTTAAGGTACAAATACACCTTCCAGGACATCGCTGTGGCCAGATGTACAGCAGCTTCTGACATGACTGTGTATTCACCAATGAATAATCAATAGTGCAATTTATGGCATCTTTCTGAGTATGTGAAAAAATAAAGGGCAGGTTTTGGACAGCTCCAGATAACCGAGAATTCATGGATGTGTTGGATAAATATATCTGTATTGTACTGAACACAAATGGAAAATCAGCCAATCAGTACTCTTTTACTCCTTATTTGTATAGTCTGCAACAAAAATACAACATTGCAGTAGTAGTAGAAGTTTTAGTCATGATTATTAAATCCTAACAGCTTTGCATGTCTGTCGGTATGTCAGCATGCATCACTCTAGTGCAAATGATGAACTGATTCTCCAGGATCATAAACCTTTAGGTTTGTGAAACAGTGAAAGATCAAGTCAAAGCATTGCACTTTACCCTGGGGAGTATTTCCCAATATCGAATTTATTTTAATACATTAAAATATAAAAAGAAGGGTAATTAAGGCTTTAAAACATCTAAGCCCCTCCCCTGTCACAGTTTAGTTTATATTCCTATTTTTATGTTAGCTACTATGGTTGATTTGTGGAATCTCCACCACCCTCCCTGGTGGTTGCCTGACCTCTTCTGGCTCCTGTGCCTGCAAAGAATCGCTGAGGGCAGTGTCACAGTCTGGGCTGTAATGTTCACAGTAGTCGTATGCTGCTTTGGGATCCTCTACAATCAGAAGCTGCTGGATGTCCCCCTGCAGAAAACAGAAAAACAGAAAAAATAAGCAAATTTCTACCACACATGAATTTCTTTGCCAGCTTTAAAAATATACAGTCAACATCTGAAATCCTTATTTCGTTGCATGTTAATTTGCATGAATATTACTAGTACTGACAACTCCCTAAAGGATTATGAAACCTGATCACTACCTCCCTGACAAGGCAATGCTGTACCCAGGCCTACTGGCATGAGGGTCATGCCTCATCTTGCTCACAGACTCACACAACATCCACACACACTGTGTAAAGTGGAATAAATGAAAATCTTAAATTATAGACACTTATAGAGTCTGGCAGAGTAGAGTCTTGTATGATTAAACAGCTTGAAGCACAGACCACAGAATCCACACCGACAAGGCGCAGGGAGGAAACCGAGTTCAGACACTGGGAAATTATTGTTATCAGTACTGGATTTTACCTCAGGAAAAATAAATAAACGAGTATCATCAAGACACAAGAAACACCTGGTGTAGTCGTGTGTTTTACTATAAATATAAAAGACTTTATACTCAGTACAACAACTATAGTGAACGAAAGATAAGAAAATGAAATGCAAACAATCCTGGCAATGCAGTATTTCTGTTTTTATCCCACATATGCCTTATCACATGTGCACAGGGAATATACATTGAGAAAAATAAAATTTAAGTGTCATTTGTGGTTTTGATCATTTAATTCTAACTTCATATCCTGCCACAGCACACAGCTTTTTTACACCACTTCAAAAAATAAAAAACATATTTGCCAAAAATGTTGGGTACGTAAAAAGCAAACACAAGAATCTTTGTTTCCCCTCGAATCCTTGTTCACAAGTCAGCCAGCTATCTGACTCAAACTCAGTATTTTCTGATTTGCCTAGCAAACCCACAAGACGACATGTTTACCCATAAAGTCGATTGTAGTGAGTGTCGAAAGGCAATTGTGTTACAGCTCAGCTGACCACTAAATAAAGACAACCAATTAAGCAAAATTTGTATTGCACACAGTTTTAAGTTCCTAAAACACAAACAAAGGTAGATTTCAAACATGATTTATGAATGTTTACTGTGTGACCGGATACCGCAACGCTTGACACCACTCCAGCACTGCCAAGCCCTTGGTCTTACAGCCAAATCAAACAGTTTTTTTCTTTGGCGTCTAGAACTGCTTGAACTGAGTCTCTGCAGACTGACTTTGTGCATCTACACGCTACACCACCACTGAACCAATGGCTGGGTGAAGGGTGTTGGATCTGAGGCAGCTCACAGGTACAATCCCAACATATCTGTGTCAGCAGAGGCACTATAGGTCGAAGAGCAGAACAGAGTATTGGAAGTCAGACAGAAGAGGAATCAAGGAAGCTGAAACTTGGCAGGAGAATGTGTTTGTGTGTCTGTGTGCACGTTTGTGTGTGCATGCATGAACTCTCCTTTTGTTAAAAAAACAGATCTATGGAATCCTTGACATGTACCTCAGAATAAACATCAATGTGTTAGGGCTTGCTCCGTGTATAACGATCCATCCGCATCGTGTTTGACTGCATCACTTTGGCAGTCCAGAGAATCCTGCCTATGTTTCTGAATGTAGGAATGCATTTGTAAAAATTAAACCTCATACTGTCAGTTTAAAGTTAAACACACTGCAACTGCACACAAAAGTCTATCTGATGTACCATAGAAAGCATCTTCTCTGTCTCTGGTTCTTCTAGCTACTGCAGTTGCTCCATTCCTTGGACTGCCAAACATCTGATCTTATCTGTCATGCCTAATTCAAACTTTCTGTTTTATTAGGCTAGTCACAACATTTCTGCTCATGCCAAGTCATTACACTACATATATTACATTTTAGTAGCCACACTCTTGGATCGCACAGTGGGACAATTAAATAGCTGTACCCACAGTGTCTGAAAGATACCACACAACTAAGCTTTTAGTAACCACTCAGTACCAAGGTCCGGTCTCTTCCCTCTAAGGACACAAATGGAGACAAACAATAGCAGCAAAATGCCAGACACAGAGCCCAAACACACATTTATAAAGCTTAAGGGTGATGTCTTTTTGTTTAGTTTGATTTAACATACCTGTCTGTGTATACATTTACAAATAAAAAATTAACTTGTGTTATCATTTGAAGACATTTGCCATATTGTTCATTAAATCAAAATTTTACTTGTATAATGATCATTGAACAGCTATAAATCAAGCCTGGAAAGAGATTTGTGTGTGCCTCAGTCCAAGTGTTTTGGGGGAGAGGACTCAATAAAAAAAGGTAAGATCAAGCTTTCTCCTGAATCAAGCTGACATGTATTACCTCACATGTGTCACCATAAGACCAACAGTGAATGCTTGAACCCTGATTTGAGTCAGCTGTAATTAGTCCACGTCTGAGAGCCACCCTTCTGCACACAAATAGGTTGTGGAGACATGGTGTTCTCACTCAAAACCAGCTCAGCACAATTAGTAAACTTCTGACTGCGTCATGACCAACATATTCAACAATAGTTATAATTAGAAAAAAAATGATCAAAGATGGGCATTCACAATCAAGAACACCAGTAAAGTTTTAATAGATAAAAACATTTTAAATTAAATTTAAGATTTTATTCTTGGAGACTGCTGGGATGATAAATGTTGAAGCAAATCTATATGAATCATCTCATCATCAATATACCTGCCAAGTTCTTCTTTCATCTCTCAGGTATAAACCGAAATCCCACAGACAGCTTCTTCCTTTAACGGTTCATTAAAATGTCTTTCCAGTAAATAATAAGACTGCTGCAGACCTGCATTACAAACAAGAGCCAAACCACAAAACCAAGACAAGGTAAGAGAGAAACTAATATTAAATCTGGAAAGTAACACCATGAGGGCTCCAGAGACAGACGGGGATTTAGAGAGAGCAGCTGGGATGGTAAAAGATGTTTTGTACTGGGAAACACCTGGGAAGAGTTACACCACAGTTCTAAGCCTGTCTTCTAATGTGGACTGCTGAGAAAAAAAGGGGTGAAAAAAGCCAAAGCAACTTGGAGTAAAGCCAGAACTCCAAAATATGCCCCTCCTGGCTACAGAATACATCTGTGCAGCATGGAAGCAAGCCCATGAGGTTATACATTAATGACTGCACTGTTAGAGGTCAATAAGAAAAGGGAGGGCATGAATAAGAGCAGTGGGACTAAGATCAACAGCTGATACTTGTCAGTCCTTGTAGAAATCAGTTTGCTACTCTATACCTGCTTTATCCACCTTGTGAAGCATCCCATGCTACCAAAATAGTAAAGTTATGTAATGCCTTTGAAAAAAATCCACTTTCACAAAGGGCTTTGGCAAAGAAGTTAAAGCAAAATACAAGACTAAGAAACGGAGATGCACTGATCAACCAGCCAGGGACCACAATCAACTGATTTCCAAATTGTTCAAGGCGGTCTGTTTCAGGCATGCGCAACATCCACACGTGTGCACGCTCACAGCACTCACAGCCACATGCTAACATGTCGTTAGCATGGAAGCTCTTCACTGTGTGTGCAGACACAAAGTTTGCCAATGTAAACTGCATCTGTTGTCACAAAAGCAAATACCATAACAAATGTAATCAGACACTTAAATCACCCTCACCCACACATCCAATGGATCTGTTAAAGAATCTAACAAGGGAAAAGTAACTAAAATTAAAGCTATGCTAATTTTAGTTAATCAGGATAAGCAGGGTCAAAGCAGTTACGAAGAACATTATTATAATTTTCAAATAAATTTACCAGTTATTACATTATTATCTGAAACATGTCTTTGTTTATTTCACGGATCGTTGTTAACATGTACTAGTTAAGTCAAGGAGTCGCTAATAAAAAGTTATGTTTGTTTTTTTTGGAAAAACTGCATCTGTCTTATACTTTATGTAGCACAAAGTGACAGAAATAAACCTGGAAAATAATCATATTTGTGATCTGCAAAGGGCAAATTCTGACATATATCTTTTTTTACATTCTACCTCATCCTAACCACAAGGCATCTTGGGATATAAATAAACATGGAAGAGGTCCACGCATAGTAAAATTGTTGGAATCGAGAGGTATATTGAAATAACATCTATTTTTTGAACCATTAGCATGCAGCAATGTCACCTTTTTCTGTGACAGTTAGCTATTTGTTTGTTTTTCTCTCTCAGTTAAAGTCCTACTTCAAGTTCTAAATACAGAGGCAAGTTATCACTGGCCAAATTTATCATCAGCATGTGTCCTTTGACATACTGTAGCCAAAGGCAACATACCTTTAAGTCTAACCACAGTCAGCTGTAATTAGACAGCCTCATACAACAATTACAACAATATGTGATTTATAATCCTAGTAAACACTAGAATGCGCAAGTAAGAAAAAGAACTCAAAAGGCAAAGTGATATATCTGTGCATTTATACATATATATATGTGTGTGTGTATATGTGTGAGTGTTTTCACCAGGCATGAATAGACAGTCTCGTTTAACACAGTAGGGAGGCCTGAACCTAGGGAGGATACAGTGGGAGGAGGGGGTGGTGAGCATGGGTGAGTATGCAGGGAGGGGAGGAGATGAGCAACTAAGAAGGCCTGAAGGCTCAATGAAAGACTCCCATTCATCTAAGCCAGATCCCTTTGCCATGGTGGTCGCCTCAAACCTGAGGCAGGTACTGCATGAATAGACATTTATGAAAAATGCAGGTGAAGTTGGGAAAATAAATTCCAAAATTTGAGTAAAGAAACACATAACAGCAATGTGTGCTATCTAACCCTATAAATCGAACACTACTCATTTAACAGAGAAGTAAAACTTTTGGACAAACTGGCAATTTTGTATTTCTTACATTTCAAAACATTTTTTAAATTTTCTTATACATAGTTATATTTTTACCAGGTCAAATCTCATAAAACTCGAGCAATGACCAATTTTACAAAAAAAAAAAAAAGATCAAAACATCAGGGGGAGGTCTGACATCATCTCTCATTATAAAAAAATTGGCATGAATGTAAAAGGTCGAGGTATTTCCTTCCCCTCTACTGTACATCCCAGCATGCAATGGGCACTGAGGATATCTGAAGAGCGCAAGGACAGAGAACAGACAGGAGACCTGTTCCAAAAACTACACAGAGAAGATCCTGTTAGGTGACTTATGGCTCATATTTTCAGCCCTTCCACTGCCAGCCTCTGACTAGACACACTGTTTGATACAAACACGGGCCTCAGTGCCCCCCCCCCCCATAAATCTAATCAAAACTGACAGGATATGTGAAAGCAAATCTGCTTATAAACGTTTAAAAAAATAGTACAACAAATAGGAATAAGTCGGCCATCATAGATCATAAACTACAATCTGGTTTTGTCAGCTGATAAACATTTTTTTGATGTTTTTAGAAAGATTATTCACTTGAGATGAACAATCCTTTTTAAGGGGCTCTCACAAAAATAATCAGGATATACAACATAAAAAGCAAAATAATGCTTTATAAACGTAAACAGGATAAGCAAACATGTTCTCATAACATGAAGTGGTGTGACTGTTTGTGCTGTCTATGTCTTTGTGTCTGATTTGAGCTTTTAAAGGTCTTTAATGTTGGATTTATATATTAGACACTGATGTCTTTGTTTTATCTTTTCTCATCTTTGTGGAATATATTAAAATACATAAGTGAATCATCCACATAAATATATGCTTTAATATACACCTGCAATGGTTACTTTTTTAAATAAAAGTAAAAGTAGGCAGTAAATCTAGTCTGTACCACTTAGGCAAACCTCAGTCCAAAATAGTTCTCATGCAGCCACCCAGTGACCTTTATGTTTCACCATAAATATCATGACAATTCAGCCTCTGTTTGTCATTATTTACGTCTGCCTGACCCACTGCCACCATCAACCTCTGGATGACCTGCGCCTCAAAGCAGAACAAACATCACACTGAACGAACAAATGGTAACAAACCCAAACTCCCAGACAGTTACTCATACAGTCTGGGAGTTTGAAGCAGAAAAAAGCAGATTTGTATTCGATTTATATTCAATATCCCTTAGTTATGGAAAATTCTTCTGTGGGAAGATCAAATAAAACAGCAAATGTTAAAGTTGCCACAAGGTAGCTTTACTGAAAATGAGAAGCGACAAAGCTCAAATGGTCTCAGATATCTCATATCTGATACGCATGTTGTCAGGATCACAAGGATCTGTGCCAGCGGGATTTAAACTATAACCTACTAAACAACGCACTTTCAAAACTGGGTAGACAGTAAATACTCTTTCAAATTAAACAAGGGAAAAATGCATTTAATACACACAGTAATGGATTAAACTTCTACTTTTTCAGTCACAGATGGCAGATGCATGGTTCCTAAACAATGTGCCAAAATACAAAGCAAATGTGTCAAAATGCAGATTAGAAAACTCAATCACAAACACTGTACATATGCAATCCACCACGTTGACAACCTTACCTGGAAACCCTCCTGATCCAGTATCCTGGTGCCGAACACAGTAATGCCATCGGTGCTGACGGAGGCATGGTCACTCCTGGGGAGGTTTTTGGTGACCTTGTTCTTACAGTCTACAATGATAGTGGCCACTTTGTTCTCCACACTGATGGCTACACGATGCCACCTAATCAAGGACACACACAAGGAGAAAAGCAATAAATGAAAAAAAGGAAACATCTATAAAGTTCAATAAGTTAACTGCTTGTTATTTAATCATTTTTGAAATGTTGTTGCATGTTGTTGCTGTGGGAATTCTCACATAATAAAAAGGCCTTGACACAGCAGATAGCTGCTAAAAAATATTATTATAGGTGTCAAGTACAAATTAGGATATCTAATTTAATTTAATTTAATCATAATCTAAAACAACATCAGCACTTTAACAGTATGTAGTCCACTTTGACTGCTTCACAACACAACTCAAGGAGAAAGAAATTCACAATACTCATTACAATACATGCTCCAGTGTTTATGGTATATTTTGATCGGCAACCGCCATCGATGCAATGGGTTAACTGGGGTCACACGTGAGTCTGACACCTTCCTTGCCTCTGCACCATTTGCGCTGCACTTGAGGGCTATTGCATACCAGGCAGCACTGGACCACATTCTTGCCCCCACACTTTGGCCCTGTTTAACACGGGATTACACTCATTAAACTCCAAACTTAATCCTCCTTCTGGGTTACTTAGCATGACAGACGTTGTGAACATTGTGGAAAGTGTGTGTCAAGATCCAGGAAGGCTTGCCTTGCCAGAGCAGGAGACAGACAGTCAAAACATTGTTCACAGGTGGAAGATGAGACCTGACAACATCTTAACTTAAGATAGCAATCAAAGACCTTTTTTTTAATCACAGATATAACTGTTTCTGATAATTCATTTATCTGCGTGGTCAATTGTGTTACCAAAAGTGAAAATGTGTCTTTGAATATCAGCTAAGTCATACAGACACATTCCAGGGCAGGAAATGGAGCTTGGAGAAAAATAAATGTGCAACACTCTCTGGGATAAGCACTACGGCACAAAGGACTATTTGTCACCTTATGTGGCAGAAAAGCAATCGTTGACTTCAGTCAGTTTTCTCAGACTTTAAGTGCATATTGATCGGAGGGGTAAGATTATATTTGAAATAGCATATTATTATATAAATCATATTTAAAAAGTGTAATTATGGCAAAACTAAGTTGCATCATATCTTATCCATTTTTCTAAATAAAAGAATGCTCCTTTTTACCTCATTAATAGCAGATCATTGTACCTCCCTATTCAGCCTGAGTGTCTGCTTGCTAGTACCAGTGAATCCATCCATGCATGCAGCTATAGCCACTGAAGTTTTAAACAAGACCTTGAGCTGGAAAGTCCTCCACCAAAAACAGTGCACTCTCTAACAAAGCAAGTAGCACATAATGGGCAAAACCGCCTACAAGACTAGCACAAAGCCGGCTCAGAGTATCTTTCATTTGCTGAAAAATGCTCACGAAGCAGCATTATTGCTGACTTTTCAAGGATTTGTCAAGCTTATTTCTATTATGATAACAGCATATATACTATAACTCATCTTAAGCCAATTTAGAGCACAAAAATATTGTGACTGGGTTCTGACTTCCTTCTAAAGTTCAGCATGTTCAGCAAGTGCAAAATCCTTTAATAACACTGGAAGAAACTGTAAAGCACAGCATCCTTTCTGATTATTTATCCCCAGCCTGTCCCTGCACATGGACTCTTGACAGTGACCTAAAAACTCCCACTGAGCATTTTGTGATTTTTGAACATGGGAGAAGATAATCAGGTTTATGCTAAATGTTAAGAGGCCTGTATTTCTGGTACTGCCCCTTGCCTCTGTCTCTAAAATAGCAGAGGCAGTGAGTTCATAGATGAGGTCAGGTTGTCCATAGCAGTCCTGCTGTGCCCCAATAATCCAGTGTCTGTCTCTGACCTGTCTCTATGCCCACAGACCCCTGATGAGATGGCTAATCCGGTGATGAGCACCTGCAGCGCAACAAGGGGAAGATCTGGGTTGTTTTCTCACTTTTATTAAAAAGAACAAGTCAGTGGGAATCAGAAAATATTTAGCTTTACATGGTCATTAAACTATTTTTAGGCTGATTAAAATAGCATTCAATGCATTATAGGAACGCATAGTCCAGCAAAACTGGCACCAATAAATAAATGCTGGATCACTTTGTTCAAAACTATTCAGTGCTGCAAAATGCCAAAGCACTGGCATGTTTCCTTTGCCCCATGTTGCATTTTAACACCCTTCACTCTCCACACCCATTCCCTCTGAGGTCCTGTGCATGTGTTCGAATACGTGACTACGTGAGTGAATGTTCGAGATCTGACGTACTTTCCGTCAGCAAGGTTAAGACCATCAAACAGGGGGTATTCCTCTGGGACTGGCTTGCCATTATGATCCTCATACAGGAAGATAGGTGAGCGTCCAACCTCCACGCCCAGCTGCTGGACTCCTTGCTCGTTGTAAATGGACAGCAAGAAGGACTGGATGCCAGATTTGGGACGCACTGTGGCTAGGATGGCGAAATCCTCAGGAAAAACACCACCTGCATGGTCAAAACAGAAAAGTTAATGTGACTGAGATGATCTAATAAATAAAATTTAATTTCGCCCAGCATCACTTTTCTTTTCAAAAGTAATAAATAACTACCAATAAATATTTTTAGTACGTTCTCAGTAAATACTCATTTTATCACAGTGAATTACAATAATAATAACACTATAATGATGCGACATTACTCGCTTTTAATTTTGGTAAAATATTAAGGCGCATGGAAATCTACACATATCTGCATGGTATGTTTTTCTCATGCTCACCTAATGTCGTGATAAAAGCAGTCACTAGCAGTTTGCACATAGCAGTCTAAGGTTAAAGGTACTTACCAGGGAATAGCTGTGTGGTGGGGGCACTGATCTGGACCTCCTTGGCAACTCTGTAAGCTGTATCTGGCGTCGATGCTCTTCGGTTTGCGCAAAATCCTGTTGTTTTTGTCACTCCTTTGGGGTAATTTTCAAATGCTAATACTTTTAGGACATCCACTGGCTCTGCTGTTTAAAAGGCAAAGAAAACATCAGGTTATTGCAGCGATTTCTGTGGGCAACATGAAGGTGCGCTTCCTTTTCATAACCACCTCATGAACGATTCAGGTTGGAAACATAAAACGCAGTCCATCAAGATAGTATGCTAAAGTGAAGGTGCATTCTCAACAAAGTCCAAAGATATTAAGGGAACAATGATGAGTGTTGGGGCTTTTAACATTTTTTTTTTATATAAATAAACATGTCATTGTGCTTGTAAATAAATGCAGGGCACTAACAGGACTTCTACCTAATGTTAAATTAAATTTTTATAAATTATGGCTTTTTATCAAAAATATGTGTGTTATGCTGGTTAAATGTGGAGTTCAGTTTCTTACAATAAATAGTTAAATTAGGAAATGTGGCCTTGCCCAGGCTCTACAATCTCATCTGACAGGAAATGTCTAAGCCAAGCATACCAATGAACAATGCACCAACAGAATTCGAGCTCTATAACACCTGGATAGGTTTACCTTGATAAGACTCTTCAATCTGATGTGCTTTACATAAAGGAGCCTATGTGGGTGCAAATGGACTCCCATGGGAAAGCATTGTAATTATGCCTTCTATTCAGACCACTGTCTCATCATAAAACATTAGGTTGGGAAAACATCAACTGCAACATATACCATATGTATATATACCAACATTGGCCATATAGGCCATTAGCAGCTGGAAGATTTTTTTTTCCTGCCCAAGGTCTGATAAAAATGTGAAATATTTGATGGATAAATTCAGCAAGCGTTATTTATAGACAAATGAGTTTAACTCCTGAATATGCTCAAATGACAGTTGCTCAGTTTACTCCATGAAGCAGACAGCGGTATCTGAATAAATCAGGCAATACAACTGCAGACTGCTGGATGTAATAACACTAATGTGTTTTTCTGGAGCGGAAGCATGCAAAGGTGCCTGAAAGCATCAGTAAGCCTCTTCTGATCGCTCTCAAGCCGCTGTTATGGTTGGCATGTTGAGGTCAAATAACTCTTGTATTTCTCTAACTTCTTGACACAAGAGGATGTTAAAAAAAAGTCACTGATGTCGATCTCAACACTTTCTGGTTAACATTCCAGCAATGGCAAGGAAAAGAAAAGAAAGAGCATGTTTCATTCATTCGGAGAGGCATGTGCTCTGGGAACAAGCTCCTGTCTTAACATCTACAACTGAATACTGAATGTGCCACTAGCAGCTCTCATACAGAAGGCTTGTATAAGATCATTAGATAGTCACAACAGGTCAAAATGCTAGCAGAGAGCTGATCTCCTTAAACTTGGTGCACTTTGAACTTTGAAATCTGAAGAAGTCACAAGGCCGTTCACAAACACCAACCGCTAATAGATCCCTCTAAGAAAAATCTGTGTTGGCTGATTAACTCACTCGCATTTCAATAAAACGCTCAAAGGAAGATAAGGCAAAGTATCTAAAAACATCTTAAATAAATGCGAAGTTGAGAGCATTATCAGCCGTGACTGTGGGAATACCCTCACTAAGGACAACATGGTCATTTTTGTAGCTTGTGAGGATGAAGCAACTACTTATTTTGGAGCGTGAACTGAGGAGCTTATTGTGAGTTCCCGCAGAGTTGCTTTCAGTTCAGACTCCAGGACTCATATGTTCCAGATGTGCCAATTTGGCCAGGCTACGACCCTCATACAGTGGTGCTGTGAAAACGTCAATACTGGCCAATCCATCAAGGTGGCCAAATGAGTGTGCACAGATTTTAAAAGAGTGCATCTGATGAGCTGGTGTGTTTGCCCTCAAGGCTAAGTAAATAGGCCACATAGCTGTGAGAAGAACTCAGGATGGACCTTCCTTAGTGTGGAGGAGGAACCAGTACCTGAGCTGCTAAATACTCTGTTGTTCCATCACTCCTTGCGTGGATGATAATGCAAACTATAGAGAAAGAGGAGAATGGGAGGAGCAATATAAAGCTTTGTTGCCATAAGACATCAAAATGGACAGATTTAATTTATTTGTCATGTTCACAAGTGTACATCATTGTAAACTGCATGTTCCAAAAGATATCATCATTCACATCTGAGGCCAAATACTCTCAACTCTAACTAAACTGTACATAACACTCCTATAATAAATCCCACACTCACTTTCTCATTTTCAGCATTTTTGTCTTTTAAGGTAAAGAAATGTAAAATTGGCTGGTAAATAGAAGAGGACCTTTTCACCTGCAGCTCCCTGAGACTCTAATAACATCTTCAGAGTGTCTCTCTCTCTCCCTCTCTCTCTCTTTCTATATATATAGCCCCTCTCCCCCACTCTCCCTCTCTGCTTCCTTTAACTTCCACCACGCTGCCGGCTAAAACAAGACGGCTTTATGCTGCTGTCATACCAAAGAAACTTCACTGAGACCAACCCAGTTTTCAAAGCATTTCCCCCCACTCCTCTTCCTTCACTTTACTTTTCCTCACACTATCTCTTTTTACTGTATGCCTCCATATGGAAATATGGGTTTGTTTGCCCCATTGTGTTTAAATCTCTAAATGAACTGACAATAACAATAAATGTGTGACAGCTTCAGCAGACAAAGGTCCAGCAAGGAGCTGATTAGCTCTTGTTCACAGTTGGGCATTTTAAGGAGAAGACTCTGGAAATGCTAGCTTTGTCTGCTGGAATGCACATCTGAGCCTACGCCCCAGGGGCTGAGAAAACGTGTCTGTACACTGCTAGATGGAGAGGGCACCCTGCAGGAACAGCTCCTACTGCCATAAAGAGTGGCGAAGAAATTAGGACCATAGAGCACAAAGTCTGCAGGAGGATATTTAAATTGTATAAAAATGTCTCTAGTTGTTTAGTTATTAAACGGTACATTTTCAATTTAGACCATAAATTCAGTAATTTTCATCAAATTTAACAGGTTCTGTAGTACTTTAACACAACAAATGATACCAAAATGCTGTGTGAAGTAGATAAATGCACAACAACGTAATCATGAACCCCTGCATTTGCACAACATCAAGTGAAACAATTAAACTGCATTTATTTCTTGTTTTGCAGAACACGCTTTCAGTCTACCACTGAAAACCCACTAGACAAACTGCAGGTATTGGATAAATATCACTATGAAGTTCATGTTTATCTCCAACAGCCTTTTTTTAAACAAGGAGTCCTTACAGAGTTGTCGGCCAAGATGTGAGACCCATGTAATCCTGAACCATGTCACTTGTGGCTGTAATGGTAGGCTAGGCCCATACGCAGGTCTGCTCTTTGAAGGCTCTTAAATCACAGGGAAGCTCAAAAAGGACCATCATCAAATAACTGCTCAATACTTAGAGAGGAAGCATTCCCACCACGGACACAACACAGCCTTGTCCTGCAGCTGACCAAACCTTTAAGTGCAAAGTTGGTGGGTGGCAAGGGGGAGGGGGGATGCACAGGCCAGTTTTTGGGCTTTGGTGTGGACCAGGGCAGTGTGGAGATAGGGTGAACCTGCATGACCACATTAGCACCCACACCGACAGTTGATTTGCACTCTGCTCTGACAGGTCGGAGATCCACTGAGACCTTTCATAAAAGCGGATTTCATGAAACGATTGCTGCTGTTCCGCAAACCACAACTTTCACGTCAAAATGTTTGTGCCCAAGAACCTTCAATTAAATATCTTTCCACACGTTCACACGTTAGAATTTCACCCACGGTATAATATGAGACTGGCAATCAGATCACGGCCAAAGTTAAACACCAATCCACTGTTGAATATATCTTTAGCCAGGCATGAAGTAAAGAACTGCATTCTGATATGAGTGGTGCAGTTAAACAGTTGTAAGAAACAAGTGAACAAAGTCCAGGGTCCGACAAATGTCCAGTGCCATCTGGCTGGAAAAGCCCACCCTGCTAACCGTGTTCCAATCCACCTAGGGGACCACAGTTCAAACAAAGAGGTTTCTTTTTGCCCAAGTGAATCTTACAAAAAAGAGAGAGAAAAAGCACCATGCTCTGTTTCCTGATCTTTATAAGTGCATACCAGCGGCTTAGGGTGAATTTAATTAGGCCATGTGTTTCATATTTGCCGCAGACGCTTTTCATTCATGCGTAAAAGTAGCACGAGGTAAAATTTGCTTTAATTAACGGGATTTTGATCAACTAATACACGCATTTCAAGCGATTCCTCACGAGCACTACCTGCGCCGCCTGTCTCAAAGTATTTAACGGTTCTCCTCACAGTGGCAGTAACAGGGCACACCTTTGCGGTGCCTTTGGTTCGGCTTTCATCGGCTTCTAAATATGGGGCAGTCTCACCTTATTGTGACTCGTTTGTTTGTGAAACGGGAAAACACGTCTAATTGCGATGCGAGCATAACGCTGCCTTCTCCAGGTAAGTATGTTACACCCCCACCCCCCAATCTCCATCATCAGTTACCTAGGTTTGCCATCCAGTCGGCGTTCCGTACACCGTCCCCTTTTCGGCAATACAAAGTTTATTAGAGGCGTTTGGGACATAGTAATCTTACCTGCTCTGACATTAGCAGCCTGTAGAACCAAGGTTATAGTGATGAATCCGGTTACAGTGGAATCCATAAGCCACCTTTTCGTTTTCCACCTTGTGGACCACCTTTGCATCTCCATGGTCGCGCGCCCACAAGTGTATAAAACTTCTGGGCGACTTAAGTGATTTTTACTGACGTCCCTTCCACAATCCCAAGTAATGATAGATACTGTCCTACAAAAAAGCCATATGTGACGAATTTAAGCCTCTTCTCTCAGCCACAACGAGGCCCTGATCCTCCTGTACCGTGCCCAGCCTTCACAGTGAAGGTAGTCGGGCTTTATCCAAAACGCAAAGAGTGCAATCGGTACACTTGGTGCGTCCACGGACAGGGGGGCTGGGCGAGCTCCACAAACCAGAGCAAGGATTACAGGGAAATGACAAGTGAACCAGCCCCCGATTAGCAAATCACGGGGCTGGAAATTCTCCTTCGGGTCCACCCATTGGCTTTGTTGTGCGCCCCCCGAAGTCTCTTCAGAGCGCTTTTCATGAAAGAAAACTCTGACACAGCTCATAATGACCTGGGAAAACTGTGCACGCAGGATGTTCGGTAACATTGATAATATCTACAATTCACCAGAGACTACATCATTTGTTATCCACAATGTTTTCTTATACACCATTCAAAAATAATAGTAGTGAATTATAATGCACCATTGAATCAAACAAAACACCAGACAGTGCTACAGAGTCACTGAGGATTCAATATTTTACATCACTACAAATACTAATCAACAGGATTTTCCGTGGACAGAAACATGAAAAAGGAAAAGAAAACCGATCCTGAAAGGTCCTGCGGGTGTGGAATGAAAGAAAACACTTGAATAAATTAGAGGAATGCAGATGTTTTGCTTTGGGGTATGAGAGATCAATAAATGTTTTGATGTTATGCCTCATAAACATCCAGACCAACTAGACCTACGGAATATTTTAGTCATACACTGACCTTCAACAAGCTAACAGAATATTATTTGTTTGTTTGTTTGTTTGTTTTTGGTCATGAAGGGTAATGTTCTCCTGATGTGTAGTTAAACTAAAAAAAGAAATAACAACAAAACCTGAAGATACATTTCATTTTATTTGCTAATGTTATCGCTTTTTTATACTTACACCATGCTCTTATTCAAAGCCAATAAACCTTATGTTGTGCTTTCTAGATCAGTGATTAGGTCATTTTGCTTTTAAAGTTTTTTTAAAGGAAAGAAAAAAAAGACAGAAAGACAGAGAGTTACTTCCTCAATTTCTTGGACCACAACACACTAAGGCAAGTTACCTTCTTTTGTTTTTTTTTTTCTTTTAAACAACTTTAACTTGTAATTGAATGAAGTTGAAGCATTCCAGGATTTAGGAGTCAGATCTGTATGTCTTTTGGCTCACTCCACTGATGGCAAGAGCTCTGATCAGCCTCTGTCTTTTCAGCCAGCTCATCCTCCCAGGCCAGCCCAGCCAGCTCCCAGCCAAATCGTATCAGATGCTAGTCCCAGTGCCCAGTGACCGAATCCATGGCTGGGAAGAATAGCTGTCTGGTCAGAGATGGTTTCATACTACATCTCATCCTAGCATGGTTCACAGAGCAGGGGCAGTCATTCAAGAAAAGTGGGCTCCAGTGACGTCCATGGGTTCTTTTGGAGGTCTGCTTAATCCTGAGTGTAATTTTATTTTTTGGTTCATAAGAAATTGTTCCAGTTAAAAATTTAAGACACATTTGGTGTCAATGTATCTAGCTTGTAGGATCTTAACTGTTTTTATTGTTATTTTCCTGATCAGATGTAAATCATGCACGTAACTTTGCTACATTGGTCTAATAAAACATCTGGTCAAATGAAATTTGCATGATTGGCAAGTCTTTCAGGGCAAAGAATCTTATTTTTGTGTGTATTTTCACTTATTTTTATTGCTTTAGAGTCAGAAGTGCACTTCAAAGGAGATAAAGTTGGGGTGAGTGAATCAGCTACAGTACAGTTCAAAGATGCCAGGGTGACAGCACCAGATGGTAGCCCCGGGGACATTGAGGCACACTTAAGGCTGGTTTGATTTCCTGTTGGACAATAAGTAAAGCAAATTCTCCCCTGTGTTTTAGAAATAGGGCGCAACCAAATAATTGTACTTAGTGATTATTTATGTTGTTATAAATATTAGATAGCTAAATACAAGTAGTGCCAGAAAGCTTTATGTGCCTAATCTGTTGGGTGTAATGTATGCAAAATGCATGTATAGTTAAAGTGACACATTAGAGGTGGACTTTAGAGTTGACATCCATTTAATGACGTTTTAACTGTTTCATGGTCCCTATTTATAAAATAAAAACTCTTTCAGTGTGATATATAGTCTGTCTCAGATATTCTCCCGTAATTACTGCCAGCGTGTGTATGTAGCTGTTATCAGCTGTGAATATTAGAACAATCAGCCTTTGTTCAAAATTATTACCATCTCCACTAATGAGATGGCCCTAAAACCAAAAGAACCAAAGCCAACTAACTGCTGCCAGAGAAGTGATGAATAATCTCTCTGGCTATCTGCTTTAGTCTCTTACTATTTCCACAGTAATGATTACTGATTCTGTTCAGCAACTTGTAAATAAGTGTTTATGTCTTACAGCCAAAATTAGTATATATTGCTGTATGAAGACTATAACTGCACAAGAGTTTGGGTAGTGCTCTGCTACAACTTTGGGGTTATGGTATTTACAGTTATACAATTCAATATTCATTATTACATGTATATCCAGAAACTGCTGAGAATGCTTTTATTAGTTATTATTTGGTCACAGTAGGAAAAGTGTAGGAGGAGTTAATACTGGTTTAGTTCAAGCATGCTGTGTTATGGCTCAGTCACAATAGAGTTATAATAGGTCGGTAACCTCCTTGCAGCTAGGAAGAATTGATGGTTGCTTGATGACTGCGCTGATTTTTCTTTGTATTTGTTAACCAGTTGCAAGTTATTGAGGTGAGCAGCTGATTGTCCAGCGGTTGAACGTGCAACCCTCTCAACCTTGCTTTCAGTTCCTAGGTGACTGCATGGTCGCCAAGGTCACCTGTAGGAAGGCAACCTCTAGTAATCACTCCGAGACTGGTAAGGCTTGCAAATATATTAACTTAAAAATGCAAACAGATTTCCAGCATGTTGCAACCAGTTTTGTCAGGTTGCAACAAAGAATGCAACACATCTGTGAATCGTCTCTCTGAAATTGGAGACTTAACTCAGCTGTTTGCAGTATACTGGTTTTATTCGTATGTAAAAGCAAGGTTCCCAAGTGCCTCTGTCATTATGCAGTTCAATCACCATGCTGCTGTGTCACTAAAGGTGGAGGAATTTCTGAATTTTGTCTCAGATCTATAAGGTTTTGTTTAATTTGAAATTTTGCAATTTTTGTTGATTTATCAAAGTTATTTATCAAAGTTATTCACTGTATTATTACAAACTGATGTGATGCATTTGCCAACTTGACCGCATTCAATTGCAAACTGATAGCAATTTATCACTATTTCGACACATTTGACCGAGTAACACATAAAGGGATTTATAATTTATTCATTCATGTGAGGAAAAAATCTATTTTATAACTAAGAGTGTTAAGAGACATAAAAGAAATTGTGTGTGTTGTTGATACAATGAAGGTCAGAATAAAAATCAGTCTGCATAAAAGCAAGCTTGTGTGTTAATGTGCTAAAGTGGCAAATATGCAAATCTATGTTAAGGATTGCAAATCATTTGCAACTATTTTGCCATTTGTCAAAACCTTAATTTAAACATATGGAACAGCAGTCAGTGATATTTCAAGCACAAAACACAGAACCCTTCTAACGCAAAATAGACCTGCAATAAAAATACTATATAAGCAGAAGTGTAAAAATTAGAGTTCTTTAACCTGCTTTGACTTTTACCTGACATGGTATTGAAACACAAGCACTTTTCACAGGCAAACTTGAGCCACCCTCCAGCCACTGTCTGTCACTGTTTACACACTGCACAGAGGCGAGTATAAAGAGCTCTTTCTCCACACTCACTCTAGTCCTCTGTCTAAAACAAGTAAGAAAAGGTTCCCTGACTTCAGTAATATTATTTTTGGCTGTTACTGTATTGCAAATGATATATACAGTACTGTGCAAAAGTCTTGAGCCAACAATCATTAGCTTCTATTTTCTAGGAAAAGGAAGGAAGTTTATTGAAACTTTTGCAAACATAAGGAAATACAGTATATAAAGCAAAAGTTGAAGTCTAATTTGCTTGAAAGTCAATATTTGGTGGTATCACAGCCTGAACTCTCTTACACAGCTTTCTTGTAATGTCTCTAAGTAGTCTTCAGGAATAGTTCTCCAGGCTTCTTGAAGGACATTCAAAGCTCTTCTTCGGAGGTTTCTGCCTTTTCTGCGCTTTGTCGAGATGATTCCACACTGCTACCATCATTTTTAAGGTCTGTACTGTGTTTTTCTATCCAGTTGAGCTTTTACCACATTGGCAGTGTGTTTGGGGTCATTGTTATGCTGAAAAATTGAACTGTTGACAATCAGATGTTTCAAGCTGATATTGGATGATGAAAAACTGACTCATCACTTTCAACCCTCAACACCAATGGCTGAAAAGGAACTTCAAACCATGATGGAGCCTTCAGTGTGTTTAACTTAGGGCTTTAGACAGTCACTGTTGGTCCTCCCTCTTGTACATACAACATGAAAAAATGTTACATTTGGATTCATAGCTTCATAAGACCTGTTGAAACTGATTTTCAGTCCAGTTGTTGTATAATTTGGCTTTTTTGTCCCTGCAACCCTTTCACAGCGACCTTTTCTGATTAGGCTTCAGTGAACAGTAGATCAACAGAAGGGGCGTATGTACCTCTGAGGTCGTGTGTCAGGTGTTTTTTTGTCTTTTTCTTAAGGGTGGGCTGTTCAGATACCGTTCATATGTTAGTATAGATAGTTTGTTTTCAGAATAAATCCAAGCTTTGCCAAGTTTTGGCTAATAGCAGTCTGAGAATCATCTTATTGGTTAAAAAATGCCACCTTGTGCCAATCAAACTATATTATGTTTGGCATTTTACATGATTTTACAACAGGCTGCTAGTAACAAAGTCTCTTGAAACACAATCTAAAATGACTTCTTTGCTAAATTTTCTGTTATGTGCCTAAAGACACAATATTGGTTTGTCTCACCAGTTAGGTGCCTTTTTATGGTTGAATGATTCATGGGTCAGTGTTAATTGGCTTAAAAAAACATTCCTCTGAAAATGATCAGGCCAATATCCAAAGAAAACTCTGAGGGACCTTTAGAAAGCTTGGAGAACTATTCCTCAAGACCACTTTGAAAAAAGAACAAGAACATATGGTTCCTTCGAAGCAAAAATGAAGAAATGATAGACGACTCAAGACTTTTGCACAGTAAATATAAAGATATGTATCTTTCTATTTATATAAACATATGTATCTTTTACGACTTTCTCTCTCTCTCGCTCTCACACACACACAAATAATTAACAAAAAATCTGGCTAAAGGATATTCTTGGGCACAAGAGAACTATTTATATGGGGTTTGTGTTGCTTATTAAATTTAACAATCTGTTTTAAGCAGGCCTGAGATAAAAGCTCCTCCAAACATGCCTCTATTGTTTATATGGATAAAAAACACAAATCTGTGTCAACTATTTTGGGCCAAGAGAAAAAGAAATGAACTGCAGTCAGTCTGGCCTGGTCTACAGGTGTTCTTAATGGGAAGCAACTCAATGCTACAGCACATAAGAGAAAGAAAGCAGCAATTTTGCAGCCAGACATGCAACAAGCCATTTATGTGTCTCAGAAAGTCAGGAATGTCTTTCCGTCTGAGCACGCTGTAGCTAAGAGGCATCTAAAATGATGGCTTCGGTTGATAAAAGTATAATTTCAAGGGTGCTGTGATATTCACAACTCAGATGGCTTAATAATTACTATTTTATGTATGCTATATGAGCCACAGGTAATAACAGCTCAGATCCAGATCTCGGGTAAGTTTGTCTCACAAGACAGAGCGGAAATGTAGTCAGCATTTCTAGTGTGCTAGCCCTGTGATTTAAGAATACTGTTCTACTTTTTGCTCATAAAGCGCAGAGAGCCATAGTAAGAAAAAAAAAGAAAGAAAGAAAATCATTTTCAAATTTCAGCCGTACCATAAAACATACCAGAGCACATCAGAATAACTTCATTTAATATATTGATGGACAGTTTGAACAGTTTCCTTCACTGAAAAGAAGCGCTACATTCAGCCAATCAAAAGAGAGCTGCACATTTTTCCACCAACTGATCAGGGCGCTTCCAAAGTGAGCCCTCAGGACAATGGAGGATTAGAAGAGTTGCACAAACGTGGCGTGTAAAAGTCTGTGGAAAAACATACTGCACATCATTCTTCTTACAGGTGTTAAGGTGAAGAGCAAGGTGTGCTGTGACACTAACGTGCAACAGTTGAATAAAGAAGAACATTTTACAAAGGATTGAAGCAAACTTGGACTGACTGGAGTATGAGTGAAGAAAGCAGGTGAACACTGTGGCTGAATCACAAGATAGCAACTCTACTGTGAAGTAATGGAGGATGGCCCACAACTAGCTAGCGTTTTTTGTGTTTGTAAGCAACAAACATTTTTATAGGTCAGTGAGGAAGCCACCATCTATCACTATGTAATAATATGTGAAGACCGGAGTGAGTTAACTGAACAGTAGTAATAATCCTGTAATAATGAAGTTATAAGAAGCCCATCAAGTGCCTTAGCTGCACACATGTCACCAATACAAAGCAGAGGTTTCTTAGCAGGCATCAACTAAAATATTCTTCCTCGTGTTTCCGGGTTTGCTCTGTGGGCAGCTGGAGTCAGGCTTCATTCATAGAGCTCCTTTTCATGCACTATGTCTCTCTCCTCCCACCCTGTAACTGAGCGCACCCACAGGGGTGGCACTGAAAATACTGCAGCCTCTAAATGGAAGCCCATGAGGAAGACTGGCTGAGTGATGAATTGTAGGAGGTAAACTATAGTTTGCTATTCATGTTACAAAATGACAGGGTGTGTGCATTACCATACGCATTTGATGTGGTGGAGTTTGGATGCAGTGTTTGATCCAAGTCTGTCTGCAACCACCATATGATTGTAAAAGAGTTTATGAGCATTAGCGTTTGTTTTATCAGCTTCTTTCACATATAAACATGACCACCCCACTTATGCTAATACACAGTTTGCGTACATGGTTATCCATTTCCTAAAAGTTCCGAAGAACTTCTTAAGAATTCACCCCAAACTAAAAAGACCCAAATATTGAGTTTATACAAGTTCACTTGTACCCATACTGTCAAGAGATTTAAAATGATGGGTTGGGCTACTTACAATCACAGATGTTTATACAGGCAAATGTTCAGTATACTCATTTAATTTTTGGGTGGTACAAAACACTGTAACCATACTCTCTTTAATTTGATACATGCACATTAAGAGAGACTTTCCCTTACTTACATTAAATGGACTCATTTTTTTGATACGTTCTACAGACATGTATTGGGCCACCTACACATTACACCTACAGCATGATGTCACGTTCTTTATCCCCTCCACCCATTGCCAGCTTTAATGGCTTACGTTTGTCAGCCAAGGATTTCTACAAGATTTTTTAAAGTGTCTGTGGATTTTTTTTTTCTTCATTTTTTGTTGTTGTTTTTGCCCATTCAGAAGAGTGTTTGTTAGGTCAGACACCGATGTTGGATGTTTGCAATCTCCATTCCGGTCCATCACAATGGTGCTCGATGGGGTTAAGGTCAGGGTTTAAAGCAAGCCAGTCAGCTTCTATGCCAAACATATTCAGTCATGTCTACTAAACTTGGTTCTTGCAGGGGTAAGAGTTCTGTGGCCTTATGATGTCTCTCTCTCTTTCTTTTTACACACACACACACACACACACACACACACACACACACACACACACACACACACACACACACACACACGTACATATGACTTTGCCGGTTTCAATTGAAACAATTCCAGTGTTTTTAGTTCACCATTTATGAGGCTTCAACAGGGAAAAAAAGACAGATCTGAATGTTTGAAATTGTTTTGGAAAAATTCTGTAATGAATAGATGAAAAATAATCAAAGGAGCAATTCAGTCGGTTTATTATTTTGTTACATACGAAGAGCAAAAAAAGTTAAATGAGTAAATAAAGAAACAAGACAGAGGAGAGAAAACCCCAACGATCCCCTCTGAGCAAGACTTGGGGACAGTGGGGAGGAAAAAGTGCCTTTAAACAGAAACCTCCAGCAGAACCAGGCTCAGGAGGGGGCAGTCAACTGCCAGGACTGGTTGGGGGTGAGATGTCTTTCCTTTGGAACAAGTGCAAGCGCTTTTTCCTTCTTTTTCAGACACTTTTTTCTCCAGAATGAGGATTTTCAACTCATCAATTGTTTCAGCATTTTGCTTCTCGAGTTTCTGGTATCTTTGCTTCACTTCTAACGTTGCTTGTGTTTCTTCAAGCTTTTCTTTCAGTTCTTTCGATTTTGCCTCGTGTCCTTCGTTTTGCAACTGCTCATTTCTTCTTTGGACTTCTTGAAGCGTACGCTGCAGGTCTTCATTCATTTTCTCTTGCTGTTGCTTTTGTGCCTGCATTTCTGTGTTTTCACGCTTCAAGTCATTGTAGTTCAACAACATCACCTTAATGTGCTGTGAGTTGTTTCTTGCTATTCCACTGATCCTATGCTGCATCTCTGAGGATCGTTTTTCCAGTCTTTCCTTTTCTCCTTCAAGTTCATTTGTTTTGCCCTTCATTTTATCACAGAATTGTTGCAGTTGCAGGTTTTTCCTCTTAAAGTCCTGCAGAATACGTTTTTCTTCTTCCTGTCTTTCCTTCTGTTGCTCTTTTTCTCGAAGAAGCTCTTCATTGTTGCGCAGTGTTTGACCAAGTCTGGCTTTCAGCACTCTGTTTTCTTCCTCCATGCCTTTGAATTAACGCTCCATTTCTCTCTGCTTTATGTCCTTTTCTTCCTTCTGTTGGAGGATTTCTTTATTTTTTTTCCAGCGCTTCATAGAGCTTTCCTCTGAGCATCTGATTGTTTTGCTCCATGTCTTGGAGATCCCATTGGATCACCTCAATAGTAGCGTTTCTGTCTTGAAGCACTCCTTTTCTTGTTTTCTTTTTATGTCTGGCTGGCATTGTTGTTTTTCTTCCAGCTCTTTATTTTGTGCTTCCATTCGTCTGCACTTCTCCTCTAGTTGATTAATTTTGTTCTGTAGGTCGTAGTTTTCCTTCCTACTTTTTTGTAATGCCCTTTGAATGATTAATTTGCTGGCCACGCCAGGAAGGAGAGGCGGCGTAATCTTTTCTTCTTTGTTGGCATTTTTGTGGATACATGTTGGAGTCTGTACACAGGTTTCCAAATGTATCTCTGGTCAAACGTTTGAAGGCTACGAGCACAACTGCTGTGAACAAACTGACTAAAAATTGCTGATTCCTACTCTCCTTTCTGCATGCAAAGGGTCTAAGATCCTTCATGATGTCTTTGTGACATCATCAGTCTGTAAGCCAATGAGATTGTCACATAACATTTTGGAATGGGAATATTTTTTTTAAACTGTCAAAATGAACTTAAAGAAAACACGAGTAACTCAGTTATTTAGCTAAGCCCAAAGATGTTCTGGAAAATGTTCAATAGTGATCAACCAAAAATAACCAAGCTGATGACTGACTCACTCTGCCCATTTTAGAGGCAAGGCAAGGCAAGGCAAGGCAAATTTATTTGTATAGCACAATTCAACAACAAGGTGATTCAAAGTGCTTTACAGAGACATTAGAAACAAAAACAAATAAAAAGCATGATTTAAAATTGATTAAAACAAGCAAACAAACAAACTAACTAAACACACACATTTCACACCTGTTCGCGCGATCTGAACCCTTATCGTAAGGGGAGCTACCAGTCCTTCTGTGGACGAGCTACTTTCTATTTTAAATTCCCTGAATTTAAAATACTCTCTAGACCCAGTCTAGACCCAGTTGGGGAGCTACCCAGAGCTCTAAACCCACTTAACAAACAAACAAACAAACAAACAAACAAACAAACAAAACAGTATATAAAATCAAAACAGATAAAATCAGAACAGTAGATAAAATCAGTAGTTAATGTAAGTTTTGAAATTTAAGCTTAACAAACAAACAAAACAGTATATAAAATCAAAACAGATAAAATCAGAAATAGATAAGATCAGTAGTTAGTGTAAGTTTTGAAATTTAAGCTTAAAAGTGTGGATTTGGTGCTTTATTCAAATGCAGCTGAGAATAGGTGAGTCTTCAACCTGGATTTAAATAAACTGAGTGTTTCAGCTGATCTGAGGCTTTCTGGGAGTTTGTTCCAGATATAAGGAGCATAAAAGCTGAATGCAGCTTCTCCGTGTCTGGTTCTGACTCTGGGAACTGATAAAAGACCGGATCCAGATGACCTGAGGGATCTGGAAGGTTCATACTGGGTCAGGAGGTCACTGATGTATTTTGGTCCTAAACCATTCAGAGCTTTATAGGCCAGCATCAGAACTTTAAAGTCTATCCTCTGACGGACAGGCAGCCAGTGTAAAGACCTCAGAGCTGGACTGATGTGGTCCACTTTTTTGGTCTTAGTGAGGACTCGAGCAGCAGAGTTCTGAATGAGCTGTAGTTGTCTGACTGATTTTTTAGGTAGACCTGTAAAGATGCTGTTACAGTAATCAAGCCTACTAAAGATGAATGCATGGACTAGTTTTTCCAGGTCCTGTTGAGACATCAGATCTTTTATCCTTGATATATTCTTGAGGTGATAGTAAGCTGACTTTGTTATTGCCTTAATGTGTTTTTCTAAGTTTAGGTCTGCATCCATCACTACACCCAAATTTCTCGCCTGGTTTGTGGTTTTTAGATGTATAGATTGAAGTTCTCTGGTGACCTGTAATCGTTTTTCTTTGGCGCCAAAGACTATTACTTCAGTTTTGTTTTTGTTTAGTTGGAGAAAATTGTGGCACAACCAGTCATTAATTTCCTCAATGCATTTACCAAGAGCCTGTACAGGGCCTCGGTCTCCTGGTGACATTGTGATATATATTTGTGTGTCATCTGCATAGCTATGATAGTTTATTTTGTTGTTCTTTATAATCTGTGCCAGTGGGAGCATGTAAATGTTAAACAGAGGGGGTCCCAAGATGGAACCTTGGGGAACTCCACATGTGATACTTGTCTGCTCGGATGTGAAGTTACCTATTGATACAAAGTATTTCCTGTTTTCTAAGTATGTTTTGAACCAGTTTAGTACAGTTCCTGAAAGACCTGTCCAGTTCTCCAGTCGTTTGAGTAATATGTTGTGGTCAACTGTATCAAATGCTGCACTGAGATCCAGTAAAACTAAGACTGACATTTTTCCACCGTCTGTATTCAGACATATGTCATTAAACACTTTGGTCAGAGCAGTTTCAGTGCTGTGGTTCTGTCTAAAACCTGACTGGAAGGCATCGTAGCAGTTATTCTGATTTAAGAAGTAACTGAGCTGTTGAGAAACTGCTTTTTCAATGATCTTACTTAAAAATGGGAGATTTGAGGATAAAAAAATGACATTTTAACTGCACACTACTTGCTCATTGTTCCTTGGCAGTGTTCATCCTGTTCCTCCTTGCACAAAGGAGATACAAGTCCTCCGGATTGCTTAAGGGTCTTCTACAGCCTGTCTTCTGGAATCTCCATCGTACTCTTGAGACTGTGCTGTTAGTCACAGCAAACCCTCTGGCAATGGTATGTATTGATGTGCCATTCTGGAAGAGCTGAAATATCTGTGCAACGTCTTTAGGGTCCAGGTATCAACTCATTCTGCCAGTAGACACTGACATTAGCCAAATGAAACTAGGCGAAAAACATTGAGAAAAGATGACAAGGGACAAAATGTCAGAGGCCTCCAACTGTTAAACCATTCCTGTTTTGGGGGGTTGTCTCATTGTTGGCCCTCTAGTGCACCTGTTGTTATTTCATTAACACCAAAGCAGCAGAAAGTGATCAAAACCCCTCTGCTAGTTAACTGACCACATAATTATCCCACTACTAACTCACTCGATGCTACATTCCAAATAAAAAGTCTTTTTTCCGTACGTTGCAGTTGCCATGTAGCGAGTTACACAGGCAGCTGGAAAATCCTACGACTCCTTTCAGGCATCAACATTTCAATGCAGTGATAACACCAAGAGTAAAGTAAGTGTGAGCATTCACTGTATTTCACTGTGATGGATGACATGTCAAGCAGCTTGCACGTTTCTGCAAGCTGGTGCTCATACCACTCAGTCATGACTTGTGACCAGCTGCTGCTGAAAACACAGGAATCACAGCAAATTCAAAGCACACTTTAGAAAAAGTCTTAAACTAAAATAAATACAATAAAACACAAATGCCGACAAATGCTTTAAATAATAAATAAAGACATTACTTAGTATATGCATGAACAGTATTTGGACTGTGCATTGAATGTTTACTTTTTCATTTTGGCATGAATTTGAAAAAAAAAATATGAATGTAAAAACATTTTTTTACAAAGTAACTATTGACTACATCATAGCTCAGAGGGTGAATGAGTGTCCATGAGTTGAATTTGTCATCCTGGCAATCAATTGTGATTTTGGCCAGCAAACTTATTAGCTCATTGTCAGGAACTGAATGAAAAAGGGTTGGATGGAAATGTTAGGTATCATGCTGCTTTTATGTTTAGTTGCCCTGTTTTGTTTAGCCTTTAACCCCTCTGAGAGTTTGATGAAGAAGTCCCAAAATCAAAACAAGTCATCAAATCCTGAACCCCAACCAGAGCTGTCTGTTTTGTACGTTCTTTTACCCTGTTGGGTCTGTGCAAGTTATCCAACACAGGGCCCCAAGGTAAGCTTGGAGTAAACTTCAACTGCACTTCAGTGTTCAGGTATGCTGCAAAAAGTATGTCAGAAAAATCTGATTTATATAAATGTATTCTTCTTGGTTATTTTAGCGTGAACTGCCTAGCTTTGGAGGTATCCACTGTGGACATATGTGTAACTGGGTCATAAATTACATATTGTTATAATTAAACAAAATGTGACCCCAAACCATTCCTTTTAAACCTGACTTTTAGGACCTCCAAGCGTGTAGTTGTGTTCATTATCAGTTAGAGCCCCTCCTCATTCTTCTTCTTCTTCTTTGGTGCAACCCTATAAATACAGGGTACCCCTTTGGCCTCTCCCCTTTTCTACACTTCCCCTGTGGGAGAGGTTGGTGTAATTTCTTTTCCAACACTGTAAAACACACATACTGTATATTTAGCAACCCTGAAATTTCTGGTTGTGTTTTTAGTTCAATTTTATCATCATTATGCCTGTCTTTCCTAGATCCTGTAAATGTGTAGTACGTATGTGCCGCGTCTGTGTTATAGGCACAGTTAACGCTAGCATGAATAGATAATTCTGGCTAGCTTGGAAGTTGTGGTGGGTTGAGCTAACCCTCTTCCCTACTGTTTGTATTTGGTTGTAGAAGCTGGAGCGGGCAAGTTAATTACTTGGAGGTCTTTCTTTCTTTTACCTTTCATTGTCAGTTATGTCTGATTTCGTGTTGGTGTCCTTTTTTAAACTTATATCAAATGTTCCATGCAAGTTCGTACTTTATGTTAAATGTAAAAATAAATGCAGCCCTTTTCTACAATTCCCCTGTGGGAGAGGAGCTGGAGCGGGCAAGTTAATTACTTGGAGGTCTTTCTTTCTTTTACCTTTCATTGTCAGACATAACGCAGGAACACACCGGTTACATATGCATTCTCTTGAGTGTAACTGAGGTAAAATATTGAGCCAATATAAGTTACTCATGTTAGTTTGCTAGCCAGATTTAATTAGCATAAGCTCAGTGGCTGCTCAGTTTCAATGCTGATCCTGGACCATCATTTTTTATCACATGTGAAGAAGGTGCTGGAGAGACTAGCCTTGACTAGTCCTGAGACCACAGTTGAAAAACACCTTTCAACACTCTATAGTTTGCATACAGACCAAATCTGAGAGTGGATGACCATCAACCTGCTGCAAAGAGCTTCTTTCCATCTATAAAGTGACAGGTGAATGGTGAGAATGGCTTTCTTTGATTTCACAAATGCATTTAACATGATCCAGCAGCAACTGAGAGCTAAACACATCCACTATCTCGTGGATCACTGACTGCCTGACAGACAGGATGTATAAGTGGAAGTAGGAAGTGCTCTGCCTGATTTTGTGATGTGCAGTAAAGAAGCAGGGAGAGCTCATGTGCTGTATCAATTCCTGTTCACCTGGAACACCTCAAACTTTGAGCACAAGTCCGGGTCATGCTATCTTTAGAAATACTCAGATGATTCTGCAGTGGTTGGATGCATTAATGATGGGCAGGAGGAGGAGTATGAGCACAAGTGGATGATTTTGTGACATTTATTTTATTTATTTTCTTTAGAAAGAGGGGCAATACATATTAATGAACATCTTAACAAATGTAAATATGCCAGATTATAGCCTTGGGCTAATTTCCACCTGCAGACCCTCTGGCAGGTTGGTGTTAAACACAAGTTAGTAAAAACATGCAGAGACACTATTTACAGATCATGTGACAAGGACAAAAACAGTGATCACATTATACTAAAAACACTAAGTGATCTGAAAGAAATCCTCTGTGAATAAGAACAAAGAGATGATTAATTTCAGAGGGAAGAGAATAACCACACAGTCTGTGTTAATCCTGAGACAGGATATGGATGGATGGGGTGCCTGGGCACTGATAGCAGGCTGAAAGAGGAGGAGCGGGTCCTTCAGTGTGTGCCGCAAAATGATTAAGATTTTCTAGTATTCAGTTGTTATGAGGGAAGTGTACTTTGCTGTGGTCTGCTGGGGGAGCAGCATCAGATGGACTGAATAAATGATCAGAAAGGCTGACCCTGTGATTGGTGGCAAACTGGACACTTCTGAAGCTGTGATTGAGAGGAGGTCACTGACAAGCTGTTAGTTTATGGAGAATCCTGACCAGCTGTTGCACCACTTACTGAACAGGCAGCAGTCTGAAACAGCCTGATTCAGCTCTGCTGAGGACGCATAAAAGAAATCTTTCGCTCATTCTGTCACCCTTTACAGTACACTATATCTCTCTGGCAGAGAATGATCATTATTATTATCTCTTATTTATATCTAAGATTTTATGTAAACTAATAAGTAATGTAAGGTTGATGAGTCATCACAGGATATTTAAAAGATTATCATTTACAGGATTTTTTTCCGAGTTGACTGACACTCTTTTTACTGTGCCCACTCCAACCTCTGTTTTACATGTGCTATATAAATAAATTGGATTTGGATTTCAACAGCTATGAGTTGGAGAATTCCAGCCTGACAAGAGAGTTAGTGGAGACTAGCAGGCACGACATGTAAAGAGGTGGGAATCTTTCTCCATCCTTCCCACATTACGGCTGTCCTTAAATAGCCCTGTGACTTTAACTGCATGGGAAATCTCTTCCATATCACTTCAGTACTGTTATGGATTGTGAATCCCAGCAATCCCACACGTGGCTGCATAGAGCATTTTAGTGCATGAAAAGAGCTAATGTATAAGACCATTTGAAGCTTAACAATGAGTCTAACGTCCCAAAGCAAAAAATGATCATGTTATGAGAAGAAAGATGCGTGTGTACTACCATTAAATCAATGCCTGTTTTCTGCAGCAGTGGTTTTGAGCACAGCTGCGAGGCCGTATCTGGAATCTATCAGATTTGTGAATGGTCTCCGTATGTGCCTTTTGTTCCCACTTGGTATATTTTGTGAGGTGTTTAAATTATGTCAGATCAATGTGGAGGGTTTTTGCTCTTTTCTTTTCTTGTTTTCTTTTCTTTTTTTCTTTCTGGAAAATAGTTTTTTGATGGGACTGAAATCGCTGTTTTCAATAATTTTTCTCTGTTTTCTAGTGTTGACAATCTGATTTTTTAGGGAAAAGCCTTTGAGGTAATGTCAGAGTGAAGTAAAGATAAAATCATGCTCAATTATTGTGTTACATAAAAAGAAACAACTGTTTCTTTTTTTGTGTCTCGGCGATTGTGTTTCTTTTTTATGTAAAAGAAACAACTGTTTCTTTTTACATAAAAAAGAAACACAATCGCCGAGACACAAATCTGTGGCTGAAACAACCTTTAAGGGACATGAAATGCCTGCAGAAAGTGGAAGATGCCTGCTTTAATCCAGCTGTGTGCTTACAGTCTCAATGTGGTCCAGTCAGACTCTGGGAGGTGCCCTTGCATTAGAGAGATAATTAGCAGTTTGGGGTGGGCGCAGGCTGAACGGGCAGATTGGGATGATGTGGCCTGACAAAATATCAAACAGGATGGCAAAGCAAAATACAGGGTAAAAGACCTTTTTACTAAAATTGTCAATAAAGGACCTTTGAGCTGAGCAAAGTGCTGTGGCCTAGTTTACATTTTGGTTTCTATTCAGAAAGTGCTCCCACCATTTGCTAACATTGGACATTTTAAGGATTATTTTCTTTGGTTCCTATTTTGAGTGACAGAGAGCACAAATATACTTGTAATGCATTCACCAGACACTTGAGTGCACGTACATGTTGCTTCTCCCTCCTTGAACTGCCTTATATCTCCATCGCATAGATTCAGCAAGATGCTCGAAGCATTCCTCAGAGATTTTGGTCCACATTGACATGACAGCATCACACAGTTGCTGCAGATTTGCTGGCTGCATGTCTATGATTCTGAAATCATTCGAGCTTTGTGGGGTCAGTTATTGTTGCTTTTCACCTCAGACCAGTTGAAAACGATTTTCCAGACTTCTGGCATCAACAAGGAATTTTTACCCAAAATAAATAAATCTTTTTCAGATCATTCTCTTTAAACCGTACAGATGGTTCTGTGGGAAAATCCTATCAGCAGTGATTTAAGTGACTATGAACATCAAATTAAAAGTCATTTAAATCACTGATGCTCCGTTCACACTTCAGCAGGTCATTGTGACCAGATCTCCAAGCCTAAATGTTTGGAGCTGATGCCCCGTGATTGGCTGATTAGATATTTGTGTTAACAAGCAGTTGAACAGCTGCATCGAAAAGTGGCTGGTGAAGGTATACTGGAGACTATCGTGCAATGGGATCATTTTACATGACAAGGGAAAGACCTTACAGTATTTTAGAGACATTTCTCCCTCGAGTAAGCACTTAGTGACAATGGAGAGGAAATCTCCTGACCCAAATGTATCAGTGACATTTGATATGTTTTCATTATTAAAGTTTAATATATGCAATTCTAATGATTTTTTAAAGTAACTCCCTGATTTAAAGAAAGGCTATTCAACCTCAGCTGTATGTATTTGACACTAATCAGTGAATGCAAACATGTTAACACAAACATCATGTTGAACGTGTTAAACATCTGCTAAAGATCAGATCTCAGCATTGTTGTTGTGAACATTCTGCCATTAGTGACTCGCTCAAAGCACTGCTGTGACTAACTACTTCCAGACAGAGGCAATAAATAAATAAACTCTCAGTCCTGTTCAAACGAAGGGTAAAACTATCATGTAGACTTTAAAAGGAATTCAAATCATTATTGCAGCTTTTCTTCTTGAAAACTTTTCACGTCTTCATCGTATTGATCGAGTCATATTCCAGGCTAAGAGAATCCGTCACCATACCAGCTGACTAGCGCTAGCATAAACCACAGCTTAACAGCCTTATGCCCAGAGCCCTCTGTGGTTTCCTCAAACCTCAGCATGGATGAAGATCATGTAATGGTGTCGAAGCACGCCACTAGGAGGAAGAAAATGCTTCAACTGACATGTTACTGCACGTGTTTTGAGTTACGTGCTTTAATGTGAAATAATAATTTGCTAAGTGGTAGTTATTGGTGACCTGGACATGAAAGTCATGCACAGCTTGTTTTCATTTTACTTGCTGAAAAAGGTGCAGCCCTTCATCGGTGCAAACGGCCCTTCCTTCACACGACTTCATGCATTTGGGCTGGACCCTCACTAATATAGCTCAGCCTTTAACTTTGACCCCTTTGCTGCTGCTCTGCAAATCCTTAGATAGCATCTCTCTATGGCTGCTGGTTTTCACTGTTCAGGTCTGGAGGGAACATTCCTCACATTCTGCCTCAACCCTGGATTCCTGACCTCCCTTCACCCCTTGCAGTCTTCTTCCACGGTGGGTGACGCGGTGTTTGATCCCCTGCTCGCTTCTTGCCTTCTTTCATCAAGGCTTTCCCTGCATAGTCAGGAAGACAAAAGGAAACTCGTGAGCTTGTTTAAGCCTATCCAATGACAGTGCAGCCTGTACTATCATTAATCGCAGAGCACAGCTGAGGGCTGGAGTGGTGTGTGGACTGGCCAGACATAAATGATCTCTCAAGTAGCCTGTTTACACGATTCTAAATCAGGGGGATTTGTTCTTCAGTATCTTCTGTCTGCAGAACAGAAGAAAAGAAAGATTTTACGACTGCAGCTTTACTTTTTGGCAAAGTGATTTTGGTGTGTTTTAACACACAGTTACACTACATCGTTGTGACTTTAAAGCTCATGTTTGGGCTGATTCTGAAACTGCTTATCATGTAAAACCTAGTAGGCTGAACTTTACCATTTCCTCTCCATCACCACCCATCAAATGCTTGTTGGGAAATGCTGTTTAAACAACAGCTCTCCAGTTCATGTTATTTCCGTCTTTGCCCGGACTCCGATAAGCTGCAAGGACTCCTGAGAATGAGAGGTTAGCTCAGTACCCGAGAACCACTCTATGCCATGATTACCAACTTGCGCTATCCAGATCCACAATGTGCATCTTTAAATATCACATGCCACATCTCCTTTTTCTAAGCATTGTTTAGGCTCAAGGGGAAAACAGACATTATGCTAGAATATTTCTTACAAAGAGACTCAAACTATAGTAACTGTTGCGTAACTTATAATGACATTCAAATTATAACTTCATAGTACCTCCAATATGGAACATCTGCAGGCCACATGAATCTTCAGTTTTCACATGGCTTGATCCACTATATCTGTCAGCACAATGACTTTGTAATCCACTCTGACACAAATTAAACGCAACACAAACAGCATGTGGTGCCTGTTGTGACTGGCTGAAACATAATTTATATGCAGTGTCAGCTTGGGACATTCAGTTCATCATTCATATGTCTGTGGGATGTTTTTATGGCGTCTCAAAAGACAGACTGTCTTGTTAAATGACTTAAACACAAGGAAATTGAATCTAGCAGAAGCAACCACCAGCATTGCTGGTTTGCAGTAAGCAACTACTTAGCAGATGCTTTAAAATGAAAGGATTTGGTATGATTCTGTTAGCTGTCTTGCTAATTTTTCTATGTTAACTGAGCTGAATTGTGTTGCCTCGGTGGTTTCAATGACGTTTAGGCTCACTGTGGAAGAAATTCAAATAATCACATTACTAAAGAGTTACTGAACAAATGTCATTCCCATCAACATCGTTGTACTTTGTACACATGTTGCATACAACCAAAACCTGAAAGAAGACTTAGATGACATAATTATCTCTGAAGCTTTCGATAATGTCAAAATCTTGAAGATAATTTCTGCGTTTGGTCTAACTGCTGCAATTTAATCAGCCTCAAATAGGAACTACAATACTAGTTTCCAGCTATGGACTCTACTAGAGTAGTTTTGCATAATTTACAGTTCAAAACTTCTGTATATTGGACCTTGGTTTCTGTTTCTAGGCTGTGTTCACAACCAGATTTGTTCGCCGAAAGTGATCCACTGTAAAATGAAAGCTAAAAACAAAATAAAATATTTTTTAAGGTAAAAGAAAAGGAAAATATTTTCTGTCTTTACATTAGTCTGTAATTATCATTATTATTATTACAAAAATAATCCTAATCCTAATAATAATCCTCCCGGGGCAGACCCAGGACACGCTGGAGAGATTATATCTCTCGGCTGGCCTGGGAACGCCTTGGTATTCCCCCGGATAAGCTGGAGGAGGTGGCTGGGGAGAGGGAGGTCTGGGCTTCTCTGCTTGGGCTGCTGCCCCTGTGACCCAGCCCCGGATAAGCGGAAGAAAATGGATGGATGGATGGATGGATATTATTACAAAAAATTCCTTAATTTTAAAAGAATACATTGATACACTGTGCAGAACTTTTTACTGATTTTTTAGGCCGAGTTTTTGGCTTACAGGCCTTACTTGGGCGTAATTTGACCCTTTTATTTGAAAATCTTGGCCATGGTTAAAGGGCATCCACCACTGTACCAATATAAAGTCATGTGAAAAAGAGTTACTGTGTGCAGTCATGTGTAAAACTAAGTACATCCTTACTGTTTCCACAGCAATTAAGAGGGTAAGTAGCAGTCAGGTGCGATTAATCACAAGTATTTGGTCAGTGATCATCAGCAAATGTGAGCGCCTCTATAAAAGAAAAAAACTTTGGAACTTTGTTAAACTTGTTAAAGCTAATGAACAACTCAAACATCAGCACAAACACCTCATACTCGCCGTCAGGCATGGTGGTGGAGGGGTGATGATTGGGGCTTGTTTTGCGTCCACATGACCTGGCAACCTTGCAGTCATCGAGTTAACTTGATGACTGTACACCAAAGGATTCCAGAGTTGAGACCATCTGTCTGACAACTAAAGCTTGTCTCAAATCATCCAGCAGGACAATGAGCAACAAATCTGCTACAGAACAGCTGAAAGAGAAAAAAGTCCAAACTTCAACCTGATTGAAAAGCAGCGGTGGGATCTTAAGAGCGCTGTGCACAAATGAATGCTCTCAAACCTCAATGAACTGAAGCAACGCCGTAAAGAGCAGGTGGCCGAATTCCTCCACAACAATGTGAGAGACTGATAACATGCAATAAATATCACTGTTAAGCGTTGTTCTACAAGCTGTTGAATCATGAGGCGTGTTTAGTCCCATGGAAGTCTGTTTAATGTGTATTGACTAACAGGCAATAATAAATTGCTATTTATTTATTTCAGCGATTACCATTTCACACAATAGTTAAATTCTAGTAACAATCAGTCCTAGTTACTGGCAGGTGCCTCTGTGAAAGTCACGACTTACAACACACAAATATATAAATAGTGAATGTTTGTTGTTTGAATATTTACTGTGGCTTCTACACTTCTATAACCATGAATGACCGGAGCGAAAGATTGCTGCTCTAAGAGAGAGGAGAGCGAAGACTGTGTGCTTGCATTCCACACCAATCCGAGAGATGGCCTTTGTCAAACACACACATGCAAAGTTTCAAACAGACAGACAGGAAGAGGAAGGGATTCAGCTGCCTGCTCTGCATGCAACTAGCAAAATGAAAGCTAGGTGCACTCACTGTGAAAGGAATAGTTTGACGTTTGGGCAAATATGTTAAGTTATCTGTCACATCTTCATTGTGAAGCCAGAGCAGACAGTCAGTTAGAATACTTTAACCCAGGGTTGGGAAACGGGTAACTAGGTCTGTCTATACTAAAGTAACAAAGACTATTTAAAAAATATGTATAAAAGGAAATTTCAAAAAAAAACAAACAGACATGTCTCAATCAGCACCACCAAGTCTGATGTGACATATTTGTACAAGCACAATAGAGGCATGTTATAGTGGAGTCTAAGTTCTTCAATGCTGTTTCCATGATGGGTTCTGGAAATACACACTATCCCACCACAGAGCCCCCTTTTGCCCTGTACATTGCCCCCAACCATGAAAGAGTCCATTTAAAGCGTCAGAGGCTGGGCATGACCTGAGTTTACTGTCTAAGGGGTATTAGCCTAAATCCTTGTGTGTCCAGTCAGGGAAAACTGGTCATGGGGAGTTGATGAGGACTGTAGGACCCTGTTGAAGGTGCAGAGCCTGAAGAGATTATTTTGCTCCCAAATTAGTTTGAATTTCTGGGCAAAAACACTCATCACATATGAAGGAAGCGTGCGTTTTCTTATAGGTTTATTTGAATTTATTCGGATCGCTCTTCCAGCTGAAATGCTGTAAGGTTCTTTCTTTTTTTGTTTTTTCAGGTTGTCCCTCAAACTCACAAACAGGAGTCGGTGTGTGTAGTTTCCAGTATTTTTCTTGTGTGGGTAGAACCACGCAGGAAAGTATTTTGGTGGGCAAACTCGGGGGAAAAAGATGCAATACTGAAGAGGCAAGTAGAATTTCAAGCATTCCCCTAAATCCTTGTGCCTTCACTTTAAATAGCCAGGAGAGAAACTGTGTCTGGTAGATTAACATCAACATAAAACATAATTAATTCAACACAAACACCTAAGCAAGGTCACTTCATATCGCATTATAAACTATTATTGTAACATCTGACTAAGTAAAGCAGCAATTTAGCGAATTTTTCAAAATTTCATTTTTGCTCAGTTCAGGTCATATTTGGTCCATAAATAAGGATAAAAGTGCTAATTCTTTGCCCAAACAGGCCCGGATCTTCACACCTCAAACCTAACCATAATCTGGTAACTGGTACTAGGCCAGAACTTCCTAACTCTTGGTCCGCTGTTGACAACACAGCTGAGTACCAGGAACAGCACGGTTGTGTGCTGGTCCCTTAAAAAGCCTACACACAGCTTTGCAGACCAACACTGTGACCACTGGGTTTAGAGTCAAAAACTGCTCTTCTTCACATTTTTGCTGTTGTTGGTGTTTTAGCTCAGCCGCTGATGAAGTGAAGGAAGAATATACAAAGAATTATTTTATAGTGAAGAGGAAGAAAGTATTAAAAACAACAAAAACTTGCAGTAAACTGTCACCGTGTCTCTTTCTAAGCCAGGATCACTGTCACGTGACTTACAGATCTCAAGAGGTTTCACACACCTGTTTGGGCATCTTGGTCACAATCCTTACACCTGACACTCACCGTGTTTTTTTGGGGGGGACTGCTCAAAAGTACATCTGCAAAGGTCATTCTGACAAATACCTACACAAACGCAGTACCACAAATCCCGCATTAGCCTCATTTAGCCTCAGCTAACTACCCAAATCAGGATATCTCCTTAGGATTTAATATCAGTGATTACAAATAGAAAACCCCTGCCTCTGGTCTTGTTCATGCCTTAATCACACGTCAAACACCATTTCCACAACACTGTTCATCACCAGACCTCACCTGCCTGTCCTGCTCAGCACTGACAAAAGCATTTATAGTTTTTTCTGTGCAAAGACCAAAACGCATTGTTGTTGTTGTTGTGTGGCAGGAGGGGGGAGCGAGCCCACCTTGTGCCAAGTCTACAAGAAATTTCATGAAGTAGAGGAAATCAGAAGACTACAGATTAAGTCTGGGAGATTTACAGGCTTGTTGTTGTTGTTTGTTGTCATGTTTTAATACCACACTGATGGCACAGCAGTAAGAACTTACATACACTTTTCCAGAGGATGTTACTTTAAGTGGACACCTTCATATATGCAATGCTTTTTTTTTTTTTTTTTTTTTTTTTTTTTTAAATACTGAAATACAGTTGACATATACTATCCAGATCAACTCAGCTCATGTGCCATGATTGTTATTGCTTTCTACTGCTTCCACCAACCAGTTTCCTGGCTGTAGTAACAAATGTCGAGTTAGCAGGCATAAAAACTATCAAAATGAGCTTTGGAAATAAAACAAACAGTAATACTGTGTTTTCTGAGAGAGATAGAGAAGCAGTGCAGCAGTGATGGAAATAAAAATAATAGATCTAACACCTCCACTTAAAAGGAGCATGCTGCTTCTATATTGAGCCTTAACGTCTCCAAATGACTCTGTTTGATTTTCCAATAAATCACTGAAAGGCTGCTAAGCTTTTTTTCTTTTGGGCTGAAATGAGAATCTTACTCTGCATCCCAAAGCTGTAAGTGTGTCTGGATGAGAGGATTGGCTAAATGACAAGTAGGAGCATCAATATCTCCCACGGGGGCCTCTCTGCATTTAAAATGTCCTACTGAGAAAGACAGGGGCCTTTTTCTAATTGTGTCATTTCCTCAGATTTCTTACAGAGGCAGCCACAGCCTTTCATCTTCATCTCTCTCACTACCTGAAACTCTTTTACAGTTTTAGTAGTCCATGCCCTGCTTTTCACCTCTTTCCTTAAAACCCATATGTAGGGTGGGGCTTGCATTTTATTAACGGTGCGATTGAGCCACCTCTGATATGTCAAACATCACGATTTCATCACAAATTATTAACAATCTGCATCTTTAGTCCCTGAAATAATGCTCTCAGCACAGTCAACAGATACTGAGTCAGTGCTCCACACTCCGCATTTTTTCTCTTTCTCCATGCAGCAGCCACATTCCCGCTTCCTCAGGCTGATGTGTTACACTGGAGAGGGGAGGGAGGATCGAGTGTCCGCCGTTCCTCCCATCACCTGTGAAATTTCAGAGCCAGGCCACGGTGAAAGGGGGTATTGTGTCCCCCTGATGAGGAATGCCCTCGCGTCGCTCGTCAAAGAAAAGGCCTCATTTGGCCAGGAATTTGGAGGGACCTCGAGAGGTGTAGGGAGATTTTCTCAGAGGTGGGGATAGGAACCTGGATGTTTTCACGAGGCTGGACAGGAGAAGGACAGATCTTAACTTGAGTCTCTGTGACAGTAACAGATCAGAATTCATACAATATAAACAAACAAGAACACTGTAAACTTGTTTTTCTTAGAAAATGGTCAGTTACATTAGACAGGTTTTTTTGTATTATTAAAACACGCTTAGCTTTAATCACATCGCACTGTTTTGTTTAATAATAAAATACAATATAACTGTGGCTTAAGGGAGAATCTGGAAGTTACTGCTGAACCTGCTTAGAGCAGTCAGACTAATCAGAGTCTGATGTAGTGAGTATGCCACCTGCTGGTGAAAAATCACCACTAACGCATTATACTGCATAGAGCTGTGAATTTATTGTGCCTCTGAATTTTTTTATAGCATTTATACATGGATTGTACTAAATGATATAGAATCCATGACCGGGAAAGAAGAAGAAAGTGTGTACTTTATTGTACTTTTGAAAGAGCAATTAGCATAAAAAAATATAGTTTTCAGCAATTTTGTAACAAATTTCTATGAATCGATATCTACGTATTGTGATTTAATAATTTAAAAAAAGAAAAAATAAGATTTTTTTTTTTTGGTACAGGAAGCTTAAATATGCTTCTTCTTCTTTTTTTAAATCGTAATGTATCGGCTGGACGTGTGGGTGCACAAGAAACCTCGAAATGAGCAGGCACGCTGACAGGTTCCCGTATTTGTTTATTTCCTCGATTTTTGTCGTTGTATTTTGGAGGTAGTCATTGGAAGTGTCCACGTGCTCTCACCTTTGACTTGACGAATTTAGTAATTCATTGTAACCACTAGAGGGCGATAAAAACACGCATCTTCAAGTAGCCATCTCTGTGGGAAATGAGAAGGTATCATGTCAGTCTTTACTGTAACACGTTATCGGCTTATTAATTCGACTGCTTTGCTCAGGTTTGCCTCCCATTGTCAGTCTTCACTTGAAGCCACTAGTGCGCATCATTTTAATACTTAAATCAGTATTAAAATGATGCGCACTAGAGGAACAAGGAATACAGAATGCGAGCTATAATTTAAGTTCATCTATAAAACATGAGACCAAAACTAACCATTTATTGTTACCGTGTATGTTCTATAGTGGTCTAACTCAATGACTACACCAACTACTTCCGGTATTTCCTTCATAATAAACACTAGAGCTTTAGCTTTCAAATAAGTGATGAAAGAAGCTTCAGTGAGCTATGTATTACTATCAAATATTACATATTAGTACTTTTTAAAATTATATTTACATATATGCGTGTTCTGTACGAGAGTCCCGGAGGAAGGGGGACTCGCAAAAAGAAGTTAGGCATTTTATACTCCAGTCCACAGGGTGGCGCTAATGTACATTCCTGATGCTGTCAAATGTTATAAGAAGAAGAGAATACGGAAGTGGGTTTGTTTACTGGCTGGTTTTGGAGGCAAGTTTCTGATCAGAAAGGTTTATTGCGGTTCGGAACTCTGTTTTATGTTTTAAAATCTTTACTTTGGTTCTCGAAAGTGTCCAGAACATATAAAGGCTGAGATAAATTAGCTTAACGTTAGCTCCGTGTAGCACCAGCGTTAGCGGCACATTACGGTAAGGACTTAGTCATCGTGGAGTAGAGCAGCTATTGGAGGAAAGGCATATTAAACTTGGCTTTGCTAGTGGAAAAAGCAGCACGTCTTATATCGCTTCACTTCAGCTTTTTTTTTTTTTTTTTAAATGACCATAATTAATTAATTAATTCGGCATCATTTATTTAAATAAATACCAACGTTTTTCTATAAATGAGCCTAAACCTAGTACCTCAGCCTGCAGTCACGCACATTTCTCATTGTCTTTAACGATTGCTAGGGGTTGAACAGAGGCTTGCTCAGCCTGTTAGAAGCACGTGTCAGATGTCCAGTCTAATACATCAGCGTTAGTATCAGACTGATGTGCTGCATCTGGTGTAACCTAAATCTTCACTACTCGTATGGTCACAGGACTATTATATATGATTGTATGCGAAGGCTGGCACCAAATTAAACGATTTAGATATTGAACATAGGGCCGGTCAAAAGCATCAGTGGGGCAGACAGTATCAAGAGGCATTGCACCACCAGTTAGCCTGTGAAATTGCTCTTTTAGGTGAAAGGTTGCTTATTAGGTAGTGGTTATCACTGGACACAGGAGGTGAGTGCTGCTCACTGTTGGAGGTTTGTGAGCTTAACTTGCTGCCATTTCTCTTGCTGCCGTCCTGCAGCAAAATGAATGAAGACCCAGTCCAAACAAACTGCAGTAAAACACTGCTTGTCCACCACTTACCAGCTGAGCTCAGCGAGGAAGAGAAGGAAGACCTCCTGAAGTATTTTGGAGCTGAGTCAGTCAGAGTCTTCTCAAACAGGGGCCGCTTGGTACGTTTCTCCTCACCGATTATCCCATGAGCTGTATCTCACATCCTGACATTCATTTGAGTTGCCAGGCAGTCTGAACATGTTTGTCCATTTCCACAGAAACATGCAGCCTTTGCAACGTTTAGGAGTGAAAAGTCAGCGGCAAGGGTAAGCGTTTTGTTTGAGACTTCCTCTGGTTTTTCTCTCACTTTGTCCTGTATGGTCTTTTTCAGTCCCCTTAACATCTTTTTTTTTTTTTATAGGCTCTAAGCAGACTCCATCAGTTAGAGGTTCTTGATCAGACACTCATTGTGGAGTTTGCAAAAGGCCAAGATCACATAACAGTGCTAAAGGACCCGCCTGTGTCAGAAAGGTGAGCTGTCTGAATAACCCCGGGCTGCACAGACCTTCATTCTTATGTAAATTGATGGACTGTTAATGCCTCTGTCAGTTAACAGCAGATGATTGCATCCCTTGTAGTGGTCTGAACCTCCCCTCTGCCTTTCTGTAGCGGTGAAAATGTCAAACAAGAGCAGAAGAAGCAGGAGAGTAAAAAGCCAAATATTCCCATCATAGAGACGGGCGTTGCACCGAGTCTCGGGTAAGAATGAAAGCATGTCATCATGAAGCTGGTGTGACATGAGGGAAGGAAACATTTTATTTTTATCACTTGTTTTGTTTTTTATTTTATTTTTATTTTTTTGGCTGATGTTATTCTCTAGTGCATTATTCATTAGATACCTTGTAGATTTCTAGTCTTTGTTCTTTTTGCCATTTTGTGGGGTTAAAAAAAGAAAACAAAAACACTATATTGCATTCTGCCTTTTGGTGACAGGCCCTGTCTCCCATTACCCAGAGTTTGTGAGTCATTACCTGCCCAAACTCTGTCTTATTCGATTAAATATGTATGTGTGACACATGTTCTCCAAACTGCGGTCAGAGTGTTGCCAGTTTGGCTATGCAGAAACTGCCTGGAGGCTGGCTGACAGTAAACCTGGATGAGAATCTGAGAGCTGTAGTTGGGAGCTGTCAAACGCCTTGTGTCCAATTAGATAGCCAGGCCGCCACTGAGCGCCTGACAGGCCGTCTGTCCTGCCAGTTGGTGGGACCAGGTGGTCTTTGATACCTTTCACTCCATTTCTGACAGTTTGTCTTGCTGCTGCTGCTACAGCAACCCAGACTTAAGAGCTCCATATTCTAATACTAGTCTGCACAAACTGAGAGAATGTGCTGTCTGGTTAGACGAGTATATTGCATTTAGGTGTGTTAGAGCTTGTAGAAAGGTTGGATTAGGGACAAATTGAGATGTCCTGCTAGCTGCACTTGCTGGTTATTTTGAGCTTGAGTTCACCAATGACGGCGTATTTTAAATCTCCTGTACAGCAAAAATGTGATTGCAGAAGGAGAACTCTGATGTTTTTCACTGTTTTTCACTAGTCTTTGGTTCCTTTTATGGACTAAATAATACATTGAGGGATATTAAGTGAATTTAAAATACATTAATCTGTGCTTTTAAAAAAAGGGGACTCTAAAATAGTGGTCAGCTATGCTCATTTTCTTAATTCAATCATTGTATAAGCAGAAAGGCTAGAACTGCATTTTGTACACATTTACATTTTTGCAATTTGTTCTGTGGCAAATTATATGCTAATAATTAAGAAAACAATTTTACGTTGTTTTCTTTAGAAGAAATAAGTAAAGTCTGTTTGAGTAGGTGCAAATCAGACAGACTCATATGCTGATGCGTTGCAAAACATGTATTTTTTTTCCTGGCCATTAATAATTAAAGAGCAGAAGGGGAGATTTTAATCATCTTGCAAATTTCACATTGATGCAAACTGGAAAAAACTGAGCTGGGAGAGGCATACAACCACAGTCCGACTTTATCGGCGACCCCTACTAGCTGTTTGCTGCTAGCGACCAATAATATTAGCTGCATTCATAATGGTCGGTAAGGGAACGTTTTAAAAGTAAAGAGGAAATGGGAGAAACACCCTTCAACTATATTATGAGTGTTGATGTTTCATAGTTTGCCCACCAGAGGGCGCTTTGCAACATCCCTGTTTTTCAATTTTAAACACAAGAAGCACGTGTTTGGAACCACAAGCACAACAACCAGCTGATCCAGTCAAGTCGGGTAAATAAATGACTACATGTTGCAAATGTTTGGAAAATCTAAAAAAAAAAAAAACAGTGGTTCAAAAGATCAGAATGACTTTTTAAAATCCTTAAATATTAGTATCGGTCGGGCCCTGTGGTTAAGTCCTTAACTTCAGCTTGCTTTCATTCTAATTGGAGAAGTTGTGGTTGAGCGCTGGAACAAAGGAGAAATGTTTGTGGGGAAAAACATCTTGCTGATGACGTGGCTTCAAGCCGCAACACAACAGAATCTACATTCACTAAATCAAATGATGACGAAGGTGAGTTGGAGTGCTGTTAAGGCACCATTTACCAGGCCTCCGCACCTTTAACTGCTGTTTCTAGTGGCAAATTAAATAACTCTCTCCTACCTTCAGTCTTTGCTCATTAGTCTTGAGTGTAGGTGAATTTGTTGTCCCATGCTGTGTAGATTGGCACCTTAAGAAATCTATTTCCCGAGGACCAACCTTGCTGTGCTGACACGGCATGGCTTGTGCTTTTAATCTTAATGACAGGCCTCCTAGCAAGAGGTAGGGCCACTGCCTGGGCCACACACTGATGTGTGACTGTTTTGACATATAGTCATGTGAAGAAGTTTATCCCATAAAAAGTATTTGAGAAAGCAAACGCGTGATTATCTTTGAACAGTGCTTATAAAAAGAACAAAAAACAAAACAGGGACGTGTTACATAATTGTCTGCCAGTCTCTGACATCATCTTGCTTTAACTTTTGACCAATTTATATGCAATATTCATTCATTCTCAGGATGTTTGAGGGTTTTCTTGCATGATTTAATCCCATGATTTCAGTGGGATTAAATCTGAGCTTTGACGAGACCGTTCCTTCTCCTCTACCTCTCCGTTTCTCATGCCGAAACCATTTTTTGGTGGATTTGCTGCTGTTCTTAGGATCATTATCCTCTTCAAAAGTCACTTCTGGTTCAGCATTAATTCTTGGAGCAGATGGCCTAAAATGATCTTCAAGCAGTCCTTGGTGTGATGCAGACTTTACAGTTGAATCAGAGACTGCAAGGGACATGCTCCGTAAAGCCATAAACTAACAGCGTAACCCCAAAACACTGTTTTTGATTTGCTAGTACAGAGCACATTATTCCTAAAGGTTGGGTGTTTTCCTGTCTGGTCACCAGCCAAGCGTGGTTTAGTCCTTTCTAGGATTTCTTGGCTTCAGACCGTTTCCGCCTGTCGTTCCCCAGAGCAGACTCGATCACTTGTGCTTTAATCTGGATTCCAATTTTAGATTTGAAGGTGAAGGAGATAAATATAGAAGTGTACATGCTTCGTTCCCGTTTGACTGCTTTGTGTATAGAAATTGAGAAAATGACTGAATTTGTTTAGAGTACATCACCTTCATCTGTATGCACTCATTTGAAATGGATCGAGTGTTTGCTCCTTCAGATGTATTCAAAACGTCAGTTGTTTCCACGCTAATTTCCATGACTGTTTTTCAGTGAAGGCTTTATTGTGTTTAAGGCAGAGAGTTGCAGGTTTAAACTAACACTCTTTTTTTCCCCCCTCTCTTTGTCTCCTACAGGTTGAAGTTTCAATCAAATCCCACTTTGAAATATTTATATCCACCACCCTCTAATGGCATTCTGACAAATATAACACACGCCCTCATGAGCGTGCCAAAGTTTTATGTTCAAGTGAGTAAACACAGCTTCCTTTGTGTGGTTTTATTTGTTATTTTACCTTGATGCGCAGATGCTGGCCATAATAATGATGTCCCTGTGTTCATTTTTGGTAAGTGGGAATTAGTGCAGGAAAGAAAAAACTCAAGCTAATGTGACAGCATTTCGAGTCCCTACATTTATATTGTAAAATAGGAATATGATTCTGGAATAAGTGTCCCAGAGGTTTTTGAACTGCATCCAGGCTCTTAAAGATCAAACAGCAAACATTTGCCTTTTAAATCTCAATTTGGGAAGCAAGTATTAATAATAAACCATAAGTGGGCGGCATGAGTTATGGGTTTAACATTTCCCTGGGAGCCGCGCTGCCTGGATTTTAATTGCTGCTGTTCCCCGTGTCAGCAGCTTGGTGGTGCTAGTGTGTTTCGGAGAAGCTCTCCCGGTGCTCTGCCTCATTGTAGGCATCTCACTCGAGCCTCAATCTCACCTTGATCCTCGTATTTGTATGCGAAAGCCTGGAAATCTGTTTTACATATGGAGCCCGAGTTTCCGGCTGCCTGTTTGAGAGCGGCAATATATATTTATATTACCTGCTCTCTCCCCCCAGCCTGTGCTATGAATTTTCACTGTTCTCAAACTCGTATCTCAAACTATACAGGTACTTCATCTGATGAACAAGATGAATTTGCCATGTCCTTTTGGCCCAATCACAGCCAGACCACCCATGGTAAGCTTCTGTACACCATCACTGAATGTAAAGCTCTTTCCAAGTGTGTAAATGTTTTTATAAAAGCAGGTGTTATGTTTCACAAAATGTACTTCTGAGAGTTAGACAGCTTGTTAAGGCAGTAACACTCAGCTGTGTGTCTTTAGGTTGATGAGCAGAACTATAGATCCCTACCTTTCCTTAACTTTTTGACTCTCCCAAATACGGAGACTGAAAGTTCTTAAATGTAAAAAGAACATGTTTGAGCAGTAAATGTGAGCACTTTTCCCAGATCAGCCAAAATATTCCTACTTTCTCTCCATTCATAGTTCATATTCTTTTTTTTGTCAAAATGCACATATAAATATACAAATGTACTAGTTAGCTTGTTTATTAATCATCAGAACTTTCATGTGTTCATGTCACACTTTCAGATGCAGGAACACTTTGGTATGATCAGTATTTCTACACTGAGTACTCATAAAAGGTATTTTATGAGTACTTTATTCAGACACAGTCTGAGTAAACTAATAATACACAAACAGGGAAAACTAATGAGTAAATATTCACATTCAGAACTTCTCCAAAAACTACTTTGAGTTTGGTGTTTCAGTAAAGCAGATGCAGGTGCTGCTCTTCCCTCAAATGATTGGTTGGCATGAACCATACCTCAACAAAATCACAGCAGGCTTTATACCCAAAGCTGGAGAAGGCTGCAACGGCCGTTCTAAAGACCTGAGTGCTCATCAGTCTGCAAAGTGCATACAAATAGGACAAATTCAGGACAGGTTGCTACTTTAGCTGAAGTGGAGTGGGCAAAGATCACACAAGAACACAGTGTGCAGTCCTGCAAGAAGTGAAAAAACAACCCGAGGGTAACATAAAAGTACCTGCAGAAATCTCTTGGTAAACTTGTGAAATCCTTTTTGATGTCTCAACTGTTAGAAAAGCGCTGAGAAAGAATTGTGTTAATGGAAGGACACCCCAAAGCGCTACAGTCCACAAAAAAGGTTTGCAAAATAGGAAAAGAGAAAAGAAAATCAACCGCCTGTCCCAAAACACTTTCCTTTGCTATCATTGAAGGAATAATGAATTTTACAGGAGAAATGCAGGCAAGAAGTCCATGCCCTGAAGTTCAGGGGAGGTTGGGTGATGCAACAGGGCAGTGACAAAAAGCACACGAGTAGATCAACAGAAGGATGGTTAAAAGGATGAAACTCGCAAGACAGAGACCTGACCTTAACTCGGTTTTCATTCTGTGGCATGACCTGAGGAATTGTGTTTAATCAAAACATCCCAGAAATATTGATGGACTGAAACAGCTTTGTAAAGAGGAGCGGTCCAAAAAGATGCCAAAAACCATTTGGAAGTGTCAGAAGCAGCTACAGCCAAGGTCTGATGGAGGCTGCTGCTATTAGAGGGTCCGTTAATTATTAAAGTCAGGCTTTCACTCGTCTTTTCCAGCCTTAGTGATTACAAAAGGGTTCATATACTGTACACATGCAAGCAGCAAAAACAGCAGAGACAGAGAATACAACAGAAACTTTACATTTAACTGTATGTAACTGACATGGTGGTTCAGAAGCAGAGCAATGATGCTCAATATTCAAGGAAATTCCAATGTTCAAAATGTCAAAGTCATAGACAAAAAAAACAATTGATAGGATGTGAAGGGAGAGATCCTCTCTCATGCAAAATGTCCGGGAATGCTGTGTCCAGCTGTGCTAGGAGTTTCCTTTTTTCCTCTGACACGTTGGTTCTATTGTGCGCTCATTTTCTTACATTTTATTAGTTAGTAAGTAAGTAAGTAAAATTTTATTTATATAGCACATTTCTAGATAGAGATCACAAAGTGCTTTACAAGATATAACAGATTAAAAAGACAAAATACAAACAAAGTTAGCAAAAGGCAGTTTTAAAAAGATGTGTTTTTAGCTGTTTTTTAAAAGTAATCAATGAATCAGCGGATCGTAAGTCCTGAGGAAGGGAATTCCACAGTCTGGCGGCCACAGTAGCAAAAGCTCTATCACCCCTAGTTTTCAGTCTCGTATACTGAATGACAAGTAGGCCCTGACTACTCGACCTCAGAGACCTACTAGGGGCATAGGGCTGTAAAAGTTCAATGATATATGGTGGTGCTTGTTGTTGAAGAGCCTTGAAAGTTAAAACCAAAATCTTAAACTGGACTCTAAATTCAACAGGAAGCCAATGTAACTGCATGAGCAACGGTGTTATATGTGAAAATTTAGAAGCTTTCGTCAAAAGTCTTGCTGCAGCATTATTAGTTATTAGTTATTAGAAGCTGGTCGTCAGGTTGCTCAACTGCAAAAATAATTGTTGTTTTTAGTACCGTAAAGTCGTCTCCTTTGACTGTTGTCGAATTTAAAATATCTGTATTTAATTTAAAATCAAAATCAGCCATCGCTTCTCCCATTTGTATGCTAAGCCATGTAATTTTCTTTCCCGCAGTTTGAACTCCTGCCTCCTGCTCCACCCATCCCCATGCCTCCTCCCTTCCCTCCCGATTATCCCCCTTTACCAGAGGAGGAGATGGAAATGAGCAGCGAGGAAGAATCCGAGTATGAGAGTGGAGACGACGAAGACAAAGAGAGGTGAGGCGACGACAGAGTGCAGCACAAACACTGTTTGAGACAGTCAGACTGGCTTTCAGATAGTTTTGCACCTCATCATAGCTAACGGTCATGCCGGCGTATTAACATATTATTCATCAGTATTAATCTTTCTAGAGAAAAGATTAGTTGCAAACGTGTGTGGAGACTTTCACATCTGTATCTCACTCCCTGTCATATTTTCTAAATATGCAGAAAGCTCGTGTAGATCCACAATTGTGTAAATGCAAAGATTTTCGTGTCTGACTTTTGCTCCACTTTAGCAGCAGGTGACAAACTAAAGGGCAAATATGAATCTTTGAACCTTACATCGATGGCGTTGGCTGGCTGTCAGTGGAATGATACTGGCATGGTTTGGGTCACTGCCAATCGATATGAAGTTGCTCTGAGTGATCACCTTTATGGTGTGATGAAACATTCCTGTCCTGATGGGAGTGGTATCTTCCAGAACGGCTGTGCCTCCAGTGTTAGGGTCTGAGGATGCTGAATGGTCTGATGAGTAAAAAAAAAAACTAGTGTGAATCATATACTATTGTCTTTGCGGTCACCAGGTCTCCTCCCTAGTTGACCACCTATGGATGATTTTAGACTGACGTGTTATAGAAGATAATCACCAAAGTGATGTCCCAGCCCTCCAGCTGAGCTCCAGAGACCTGGAAAATCAATGATCCTTCTGCACATTTACAAATCAGAATATAAATTTAGAGAATTTTTTTTTTTTTATACATTTCTAAATCTGATTACAGCAGATATTTAACTATCCATATACATTTGCAAATGTGTGATTACAGTACTAGCTTCATAGATTTTTTTATTTTTTATTTTTTGGACCAAGTTGGATGATTTCCCCCTTATTCCCTATGCTTGGTTTATTTCAGGATTGTTCGTCTGATGGGCCTGGTCAACCAAGCATGCAAGCGACCCTTGAGACCAAAAACAGCTTCAAAACGAAAGAAGCCCAGGATCAAGGATCTACTCTATGCTCCCAAGCCAGACTCTCAGAGGTAGACCAAAGGCACTCATGCATGTCACAGTCCTCACGCATAGCTCATCTCAGGACAGTATTCACAGGCAGCTAAAGAGAGAGGGCAAAAACCTCCAGATAATAAGTCTTCCTCATAAACACAGCCTCGTGCGGCTTGGAGACTTGTTGTTTCAGCATCACACACTCACACACTCCCTTAATGACAGGCCACAAACTCTGTTACTAAACTATAAATATACACAAACACACAGTCTCCTGGCCACATGTTTGTGGACTGGGAAATATCTCAGGTTGACCAGAACAAAATATCCTGAACCGTAAGGGGCTCAGGAGCTCAGTTTTATTGTAGGTTATTTTTAGAGATTGCAGTAGAGGGTAGCAGTGATTGTCTTTGTTGTCCTCAGTGCTGCGACTCTGCAGCCCTCGGATGTGTTTGAGCAGCCCCACGCCGCCGGTCCGAGGAAAATTGAGTTCCGCATTTCAGCTCCGGATGTAGCAGCTGCTGTTGAAGGAAGTAGGCCAGCTCAGCCTGAAGACGACGAAGGCAAAGGTAATCCTCCCTCCCACAATTTCTGCTGTCAATTATGTTGGCTAGTTTTACTGGATTGAGCTTTTTTGTTGAGTCATGACAGTTTCCAAGCTGATGCCTCTGAAACTGAAGATCGAGAGATATTCAGTTTCGAGTAATATAAAGAGGAAAGCAGGAGGAAGTTTAGAGTAGTTAATCAGTTGTAGAAATTCATGATGGGTTTTTTTTGTTTTGTTTTTTTTGAAAAGGACAAACAGAGCTGAGGTAAAGGAGCCTGCCATTGTTGAAGGGTAAAAATAACTGTTTCACAGAAATGGTAACAAAAAAGGTACAAAAATGAAATTGAGACTTTTTGTCCCAGTTATCAAAGTTATTGTTGGTCCTTCTCTTGACTGAACTTATTTAAGTTGTACTGATGACGCTGGAAAGATACAGTTCAGCCAGAGTTACTGTTTGAAAAGGAAATTGAGATAGAAGAAGTCGTCCATCAACCACAGGTGGCTTTGCAAGACCGTAATTTGTTTGTGTTTAGTTATGCACAAGACATGAAAGCTTGAGGCACAGACGATGATCAATGTAACATAATATGATTAAAGGATTACAGAATGACAAGGATCATTTCACAGTAAATTATCTGTTTTTAATTTATTTACATTTTAAGGTACCATCCAAATGCTTGTGCTTAATTATCACAAGATATTTATTTATTTTTACTTTTAATCGCTGCTTAACTTTTAGTGCGATTCCAAAGAGGGATATACAGACCTTTGCTAAAGGTGGATTTAATACTTCCAACTAGGGCTGCTCGATTATGGCAAAAATGATAATCACGATTATTTTCACTGAAATTGAGATCACGATTATTTGACGATATTTATTTAACCCTTTAAGACCTACTATAGAACCAAGTCCACCAGAGCTTATATTATTTTTTTTACATGCTGTAGTGCCATTTGTGGGAGCATTTCAAGTTGCTATACATCAATACAACTGTTATAGCCCATATTTTAATAATATGTATGCATTAAGTGCATAGTAATTACATAAATTGCAAAAAAGTGCAATAAACTACAAAAAAAAATTGAAAATCGCTTTTGTTTTGTTTACATATATTTCTACTTGGAGAAGTTTAAGAGGTTTATCCCTCAAAACTTTAAATACAAAAAAAGTTGCAAAAAATAGTTTCCCACCACAGGAAATTTATTTTGAGTGTCTTCATAGTTTTATTTTGGAGATACAGCAATTTTTATATACTGCAGGAAAAACAAAAAACAATCCTATGATGCAAATTTGCAAAGAAAACAGCATGTGCATCATTTCACTGTGGGAAGTGTTACGAACAGCTGATAGGAACGGCAAAGCGTGTTTCTGGAATATTATGTTTTTGTTCCTGCAAGCGCTTTTTATGCAATTTTTGCAAAGCTATATGTGGAACGAAACCGTGACCGAGGACAAGCTGATGGCATAAGATGTAAGTACAACTCCTCCGGTTTCATATGCAAAACAAATTATTGCGCTAGCTTACACGGTTCAGGTTCTACAGGGATTTAAAAATAGTTACGCAAAACGGAGCGTGCTGCTCTGACCGGCTTTAAAGGGTTAACAATGACTTTAAAAAAATAATATAAAATGGTGTGCAACACCACTGAAGTTTTTTTTTTTTAACTCTTTTCAACCAACGGCAGTCACTCTCCAAATAACTTCTGCTTAGCTTTCCGAGCTTCCCTCGGGTCCCCTTAATCAGCGGTCTCCAACCTTTTTTGCGCCACGGATGGTTTATGCCCGACAATATTTTCACGGACCGGCCTTTAAGGTGTCGCGGATAAATGAGGGAGGGGCTAATAATCGGCTCAGTCATTTTTAATGATCGTTGAAAGCCCAGATCGTAATCGTGATTAAAATTCGATTAATTGAGCAGCCCTACTTCCAACAATAAAATATGATCTCTATAATTTGCTTCTTCCAACCTGCTGCCAGAGCTATAGAGCTCTCAGTGAGTTACTAATAAACTTTATGAGGATGTAGAAATGTGGTAAAGGTGAAGAGCAGAAACTGTAGAAGGAGGTAGGACAGGTCATCTACTAATCGGAAGGTTGATTCTTTGATCCCAGGCTGCTTCCAGTCTGCATGTCAAATACCTCTGATCAAGATCCTAACCCAGAGCTGCTCTCCAGTGCACCAATGAATGTGTGTGCATGTTCGACAGAGAGCACGTGCATGAATAAAAGTGAATGATGAAAGTTGTGTAAAGTGCTTTGAGTGTTCAGGTAGAGTAGAAAAGCTCCAGACATTTACCGCGTGTTTTAAATTAGCATAAGCAGTGTTAAAATATGACATCATTAAGAAATGAGAAGTGGCAGCCATGACAACTATGTAATGATGCAATGTTAATTAGTCAGTTTCCAATGTTGATTGTGCTAGTTAACCATGATCACACATAGCTTTCAAGCACTTTCTGTCATTGACACATGCTGATGGATGTATTGTCCATGTCCTGGCCACGGATATTTCAGCATGTGGATTGGAGAAGTCAGGGATCAACCCACCGGCGTTCTTTATGTGGATGACCCACCCGAAGTTTGCTTTTCCCCCTCTATTTATAAAAAAAAAAAAAAAAATCCACATGTGTACTGAGCGACAGATGTGGAAAATTGTTAAATCTCTAGCATGTGAGAAACAAAGGCTAAGTTGTATTAAGACATGCAAAAAGCTACTTTTATAGTTACCGTTAAGATAAATCAGACCAATGCTGCAGTCTCCAAATATATCGCAAAAGTTTAAAGATGGGTTTGCTTATGTCCTTCTGTGCAGCTGAGGCAGTGTAGGGATTTAGTTATTACTATACATCATGTTTATTATCACATTGATGCAGGAGGTGTTTTGATGTTCCTATTGACATAAGTTAAAGCCCGCACCATGGACGAAGTCGCAGCCAAGTGTTACACAGCAGTATATCACGGTAGAAACTGCCACCAAAAAGGTTTAACCATTATCTGTATGAGCAAATGTCATTGAGGGCACAGTCTGTGTTACTTGTCAGCTGTGCAGTTCCCTGTTTGCCTTATCTCCCTGCTCTCTAGCTACAACTTCACTCTCTGGCAAGTCCCTGCGAAGTAAAATAGATCTCAAAGTCAAACACAAAAGATTTCCTAAAGGCAGGGGAAAGATAAACTATGACAGGTGGCTTTTTGGATTAGTCTTGTTTTGGGGAAGTGGAGGTGTGGGATCCGATAAACAAGCTATTTAAATGAAAAGGGGAGGTGGGGGTAGATAAGGAGAAGGATAATTTTGAAAGCAGCGATCTAGTTCTCTGCAGAGAGTGTATCAGAAAAGCTCCCCAACGCTGCTTGCTCCAGTGCACACACACATACACCTTGCGTGGGTGACAACTCCCCCCACCCTCCTCGGATTTGTAGAGGCTCACTGCTCTTAGTAATTCCATCTACAACATGTGTGTGTGTGTGTGTGTGTGTGTGTGTGTGTGCATTCATGTGCTCCTCAAAAGAGTTATCCTTCCACCGCCTTTCAAACTCATGTTTGCAAAACAGGAGGGAATTTTGATTACAGTTCTTTATTTCACAGAGACTGAATGTGCTTATGTTTGCTCGTCTTCCAGTAGTCAGCACCACCAAGTTTAACCTTCCACCTTTTTCATTATTTCTTTGCCTTATGAAACCCTGTTGTATTAATCCCGACAAAGAAATCATTATTTCCAACTCGGATTATACTGATGCCACAGTTAGAAATTTAAATATCAATATGTTAAACTAATTGTGACCAAGAGGATTTGCTTCCACCCTCCCATCCCCATCCAGAGCTGGTGTTGTTTACTCAAGAGGATAAACATTTTGGAAGTGATTATTTCACCATCTGCTACTGGTAAACACTTTGAAAACCTCAACTGTGCTAGAGGGAGAGTGTCATCCTCCTGTTTTTGATACCATAAAGCGGTTGAGCAGATCTAACCTAGTGGCACATGAGAAATACGTGCATAATTAATGTAACAATGTGATACACAGGTTTTAGCACGCTTACACTTTTCTCCCTTAGCATCGTCCATTCAAGTGGATCAGAGCGAGATCAAGCCCAGCAGCAATGAGGAGGAAGCAGAGGCTAAAGGTTTTGGGAAGCTTTACTTCAGCACGCAGGCATCAAAGCAGCAGGAGGAGCGCAGCGACAACGAGCAGGATCTCGTCTCAGATGTCATCTCGAGGAAGGAGCTGGAGAAAGGACGGCTGTCAAGAGATGGTAAATGTAACGCACAGAAATGTGACAGATTAAAGGAAAAGGCAACAAAGTCTCTTAGTAAAGGGGTTGGGCCACCTCGTGCTATCAGCATGTCATCGATTCAAAGTCTTTGTAAGGATAAAATGCATAGTGTGATGCAGGGTGTGATCTAGTCACTGCAAAGGCCACAGGATCTGAGTCACATCATTTTCATGCTTACCAGATTAATCAATCAGTAAGAAACGATCCAAAAATGCAGTTTTAGGTTAGCTATGTGATTACAGTAGTCACTTTTTCATGGAACTGTTGTTCTGTTGGTCCAGTTTATTGTGCATCAGCTGCTGTGTCAGTTTCCAAAAGTCCTTGCTTTCCATTTCAAGGAGCTGTAATATATTCTGATTCCCTCCTTTGTTTAGATGCGAGTAGAGTAGAAGCAGTAGATACTTTGAAATGCATATTAGCGTAAACTGCCAGTTAGCTGAGAGGCATCATGGCTAAAACAAAAAAGAAGTGCAAATTGTGGAAAATCTGCCTTGAAAGAAATCCTTCACAGAAACAGGAGTTGGTGGTAAATATGGAACAGAATTTTCTTTTGGCATTGCAAAACCCTGCTTCTAATTAGCTTCTACTGACTGTGACTGTCTAATATTACACTCACCTTTTTTTGAGTGCAAAATATCAAAGCATTCAGCGTCAGCATATTGTTAATCTGAAACATTTTAAGACGAGATAAGGGAGTAAAGTAACATCGTTCTCCCTGTGTAGAATCAACAACCTAGCCGTGCAGTCTACCTTTAGTGGTTCACATGTTTGATTGGCAGGCAAAAGGTCACTGGTTCAATTCCAGCCCGAGTTTACCACCAGAAGGTAATTCCAGACCCTTTGTGGGTTGCGTTGGGAAGAGCGTCTGCCGTAAAGCTGCCACATCAAACATGCAGAGCTTCCCACTGCGGCAGCCCCTTGTGACAAGCGAGCAGTCGAAAGTAGCTTGACTGTAATACTTGTTGCCGCCGATCAGTTCCTTCCTAGATACTCTACAATCAGCTGTAAGTGGTATTATTGCAAAGTGGAAGCGGTTAGGAACCACAGCGTGTCGGCAACAAAGTGGCAGCCACATAAATTTACAGAACGGTGGCGCTGAGTGCTGAGGCGTATAGTGGCTAAAAGTCACCAACGCTCTGCTGACTCATAAGACATCAGCTCAAAGACTGATCTGGTAGGTGGCCCAGTGCTTTTGTCTGTCTAGCTGTTGGGGTGTGTTAAATAAAACTTTGAAACTTCCATTACTCAGGAAGGCCAAAAATGATCAACATTACTGACATTAGCAGGATTGTAGGGATGATGATGATTACAAGTCATTTTCTCTAATGAGGTTGTGATTTTAAGATTCCGTTATCGTAATTATTTACAATTTATCCAGTGACTCACAGACAGAATTATCATTTACAGGTCTACTCGGCTTTGCAGGGCAGGTTAGCTTAAATTCAGCTTCAGGGCAGAGCTGCTTTCAAATCCTGCTGTTTAGTTGAATAGGTGAAAACACACCTCCAAATAAACACTGACATTCCTCTGGCTCTGCTGTCCATTTACATAGGTTTAAATGTGGAAAAATGCACATTTTCATGTATATTTAAACCATTTTATACAACTTGTTTTGTTTCTCCCTGGCATGAGAGCAAATTTGACAGAAAGGTAGACCTTTATTAAATAGTTGGGCTATCCAACCAATACTTTGTCTCACGTTCTCTGACGCCGTGTTTTTAGAAGCACGTATACACCAGCTAACACACGATATGCCCAATTACACTGAAAAACAAGTTCATACATGTAATCATTGCTTTAAAGTCATGGAGCTTCTAAGCCTAGTTCTTTCTCAATCCTGTCTTAAATAAAACATTGAGCGGATGGTATTGAGTTGCAACGACTTTGAATTTATTTAAATTTTTTGGTATAGGCAGCCCTGTGATCCTTTGTACCTGTTTTTTTTGAAATTCACCTTGCATCAAGGCACCCCCTCCTTCTCTCTTTTAAAACAGAGATAAAAAGGATGTCTGTGTTTAAAAATTATGAACCTGGCGAGCCGACCTGCAGACTATACGTGAAGAACATTGCAAAGCAAGTGGAAGAGAAGGTAGGTCCAATTTTAGCTCTTTGATCCACTTTTATGCGGTTGTTTGGTTCACTGGAGTTGTTTCGTGAGAGTCTGGGATCATCGTCCTATATATTAAATTGGCATAGCATCAGTTATCTTTAAAAATGTCTTGTTTTAGAAGCTTGATGATAACTGCTATTGCATAAAGCATATAACAGGTGCCACTACCTCATAAAAGGTGTTCTTGCAATGCATTATATCAGGATGATGTCATACATTACTACTGTTTGACCCTATGCTTCCTGGGAAAATGGTGATATTTCTTCCCTTACATTTGATACGGAAGCTGTTCAGTGAATTCGCAGGCCTTCTTAGCCGTAGCTCACAGCTGTGAGTAACGGCCCTGGTGAAGGTGAGAAAAAAGGTGGCAGCGAAAGTGTTCTCTGTGTGGGCGTCTCTGGGCTCACCTGAAGGTCAGGCTGCCTTAATCTCCACCGTTAACCTCCCGGCTGTGTCGAGCTGATTTATCCAATAAGCTACTTTGTTGCCTTCTAGTTCGCAGAGAGACTCAATTAAGTGCGTAGCAAATGTGTCATCAACATTTTGGGTTAATATTTATTCAATTTTGTAATGATGCATCACAAAAAATAAATAAAATCCTAATCATTTTTGCTGCTAATGTTTATTATTTGTCTTCAGGAGCTGAAGTACATCTACGGGAGATACATTAACCTCTCGTCAGAAGAGGAGAGAAACATGTATGTTAACATCAATCCTCCGTATCATGTCTTTACTTCATATTAACACAACTTGTGATTCACTCCCCCCCCCCAAGTTTCTCTTCATGAGCTATTTTTTGACTCTAGCAATTTGTCACTTTCTCTTGAGAGTTTTTAGTTATTCATGCTGACACTGTCTTGTGTTATTAATAAGTACCTAAACTGATGTAGAGATCATGAGGGATGTTTTTATGTTTGTGCATCAGCACTACTTCAAATGAATATTCCACCTGAGTCATCAAACCGAGCTTATGTTGAGGACGGACTCTGAACACAGATTCAGGTGATAGAAAGGAAACTGCAACTCTGCGAGCCAATCAGTTTCTCACTTTAGTGACCTGCTTGGCTTTTTTCTTTTTTCTTTGGCGTTTACAACAATTAGTGACCTCAACACTTTTGAAAAAGACTTCTGAACACCAGCTTTTTTTGCAACAGTGAAAACATTTTGAGTGTTTAAACTGCGGAAATGTTCAATTTCAAGGGGAAAAAAATGAGTCATTTGGAATTTGAAGGCAGCAACATGTATAAGAAAGTTGTTGTGGGGCCATGTTTAACATGGTGTCGCATTCACTCTTCTTTAACAACAATCTGCAAACATCTGGGAACTGAGGAGACCAGCTGTTGGTCTGCTGGGAGAGGAATGTTGCCCCATTATTGTCTGATTTAGAATTCTAGCTGCTCAACAGTCCTGAACTTTCATATTTTCCTGTTGGCTTTCATGTTTTTTAATTTTATGATCTGCAAAATGTTTCCAGTTGGGGAAAGGTCTGAAGTAATCTACAAAGATGTTTGTGCAGGATGCAGTTTAGCATCGTATTGCTGAAATATGCAAAATATGTTGTTGTCTGTATGAGAGCTCTGTTGCTCTAAAACCTTTATATATGCATATATGGGGTATGCAGGGTGCATGTTTTCCAAAAATGGTGACCTGCCGCTTGCGCTGGAGACATTCACAGCTGAGTGCAAAGTGGTGGGAATAACAATTAGCACCTCCAAGTCTGTGGCCATGGTTCCAGAAGAGGGTGAAGTGCCCACTCTGGGCCAAGTTCAAGTGTCTCTGGGTCTCGTTCATAAATGGGGGGAGATTCAAAATGAGCTAATGTTTTTCTTAAAATGGTACATTTTTTACCTTCAAATATTATATATGATTTTTTAATATCCTGTTTTAAGTTAACTATGGGGGTTTTGAAAATTGGGAGATTTTTGGTTTTAATTGTATTTTCAACAGCATCTCAGGTTTTTGGGGAATTGATGATTTATGCAAATGACAGCTTGTCTTTAGTGAATTCAAATAAACTGTAGCACAGAAAAGCTGGTCCTAAGAGAACTAAGGTGAACGTGAGTGAATGTTGTCACTTGATAACTTAACCAGCTGTCTGCAGCTGCTCACTCACAGTCAGCTGTGCAGCAGCAAAATTAAAGACAGCTTTCTGTCGTCTCTAAATTTCTTTGTCATCACAGTTTTAAATTGTTAATGTGTGTGATTACACAGCTGTTTGTCATTAACATGTACTTATATTGATGAAGTCAACCTTAAAATAATGATTTAGTCAGCTACCTTTTTCTGTCCATCTGCTTACCTGATGTTGCCAAATGATTAGAAATGAAGAAGAGAGATTCAGTGTTTCAGGTTTCACTGTGTGCTGGATAGACATGTTGTGTTCAGTGTAGTTAGACATGCCTAATGTTTTGGTAGTAGACTGCACTTTAATACAGAGTTTCAATTATTCTACCAGCTAAATATCGACTCAGTTGAATCAATTAATTGGAATAAAAACCTGCAGGTTGCTGGGTCTCACTAACGCATGACCGACAGCCGCTGTTTTATGAGCTCGCAGGAGCAGATAACATTTTCCTTTTGTAACGCTGAAAAGCCAGAGCTTAACGTTGAGTCGACCAGGCCACAAGCTTTGAATGATAATGATGTGTCTTTATTCCTGTTCCATAGGTTTGACATTGTGTTAATGAAGGAGGGGCGGATGAAAGGGCAGGCCTTCGTCGGACTCCCCAGTGTGCAGAGTGCAGAGAAAGCCCTGAAGGAAACCAACGGCTACGTACTTTATGACAAACCTCTGGTTGTTGTATCCTTTCTGTCAGATGAAACAAAGACAACGTGTGAATTCAGGTTGCACTGATATTTGTTTGGATTTAAAAACGTAACCATTAGTGTGCATTATTTAGCATAACAATACAGTGCAGGTAAAAACATGGTAAACAGAAGGAAGTGATCTAAGTGGCTATGACATGTAAGTGAACGTGCAGAAAATGGTACAGACATCAAGGGGTAGTTGAGAGATGATTTATCAAGTGGGCACTTGCTTTCACAGATGTGCTTTTGGCTTTGGTCCTCGGTACCTTCAGGAGGATATGGTCTAATATCTGGCAGCTCTGAACCACCACCTGTTTTTCTTCCTCTTTCCAGAGATAACCATGCATCAACATTTGAACTTGTTTAATGGAACAAGGCTATTGACTTTGATAGTGTTTTAATGTGCATCCTGCACCCAATTAGCTTGTCGACAGCATATTAGTCTTTCAGCTCAAAGAGTGAACAGAGATGTCTGCAGCATAATTGACTTCAGGTGTTGTCCTGCATTCAGCTGTGTTGCAGGAAAAATAAAAAAGAGGATAAAATTTGTCTCTCAGTATCAATTCGGTTTTATTCATATTTATAATATTTTAGCCACTATGTGATTAGTAAAATGTGGGATGGTCTTTTTTTTTGGTTGCCGGTATTTTTTATGTCAGAAGATATCAGTATGGGAATGCACTTTATTTATTCCAAAAGTTTGGACGTTATTCCAAAGCAGGAGAACTGACCTTGCTACATATCCAAATACAAAGTAGCTCAGAAAACTTAAAAAAAACATTCAGTGGGAGCTAAATAAATAGGAAATTAAAAAAAATTCAATCTAAATAAATTAAAATCTGAATATAATGCAATAAAAGATTAAAAGAAGTCTTCTCAGTTGATGGAGCAGTCCAAGCAGCAACAGCAGTGTTGGGAGAAGCTCACTTGGCAGGCTGACCTGAAGTTGACATGTTAACTTTGTTACCTTTCACCTTCATTTCTGATCTCTGTGTCAATCTCAGCTGCTTGACTCTTTGAGATTGCATTTATTGGTTCCTCTTGTGTGTAATGCTGTGCCTTTTCAAGTCTGTTTGATTAAAAACTAATTTGATGGAGGCTGCCAGTAAGATTAGCTTAGCATAAAGCAAGGGCCAACCAGGTAATAACAAACAGCTGTGCCACTTGCTATTGCACCATTCACAGTGGCTGCTGGCTACACTGATAAGCTTGGTGTCAACGTTCTCATCCAACTCTGAGCAAAAAATTAAGTTTTCCCAAAAACTATTTATATAATTACTGCTACTGTAAAAATGTTAAGATTTTTAATCCCAAATTTTGCTCTGGATATTAAGTTATACGCTACAATTATTATTGTATAATTAGTCCTTTATTCTGAGAAATGTTTCCTGGATTGGCTTGTTTGCGTACGTTTGTTGTAAAATGAAATAAGCATGTACTCATAGCTTAAATGTGATATTTTTCTAGTCTGTTTGCAGTATCAGAAAGTGAACAGAGGTTCATTCAGGTACAGATATCTTTAGGCAGAGGACAGCCAGTCCCAGTTTGAATTCCCTGTCATGATTTTTTTCAGTTTCAGCCTGAGACTGCAGTATGGCACTTACCAAGAGCTGCAAAAATTAGTAAGCTTGAAGAAAACCCGGCATAAAATCCTCATATGTTTTAGTCTGAGGTTTGTTAGCAAAAACACTCCGGTCACAGTCTTTCACACATTTGGATCTCTTCTCTTTATTTAACCTGCTACGTGAGGTGAACTGTTTATCAGTCTATGATTATGGTTATGTCACTGAGTAAGTGAGGCAACCTCAGGAAACCAAGAGACCCAAACTCTTATAAGGTCAATTTTGGCCAGAAGTCTTCTGGCATTTATGAACAAATAGCTGAGACCTTTACTCAGATTAAATTCATGAGGCAGTGAGTGTCACAAGGAAGAAGGCCGATGTGGCCTAAAGCTGCTCTGTGCAAGTTCAGAAATAAATGACACTCCATGGCTGTGAGATAATTAATGAATTATAGATTGCAGTAGTACATAGAATTGAAAATATTTGCTGCCCCAGACCTTAACTCTACAATTCTCAGCAATTTGCTCGATCTGCAAGACCGAAACAAGACAACACAGCTACCAAGAGAGGGCCAAAACAGAGGTGAAGTCAGCAGGTGAGCGATGATATGGTGATGAAATGATAATATGGAAATGATTTGCCTTTTCTCATGATGCCACTGTGCATATATAGAACAAGCCTTATGTTTATTGCAATGGTGTTTTCGCTTCACAGTTATGTTTACACTTTATCTATTCAAGATACCAAGGCTTGATATTGTGGCCCAGCAGAACCATTTGTATCCTTATTGTGTCATATCCTTTGGGGAAAAAATGAGGGTGGAGCGGTTTAACTGCAGATATTGTAGCACAAATATATTATTATAGTATAGCTTTTTTTGGTTTCTTTTCTTTTTCTAGCCTATTGTATCTTATGTCTTTTTTTAGCACTGACTTTGTAACCATAAGCTATTTTTGAATCTTAAACTTCTTCATTGATTTCTGCCCTTTTTGACTGAATTTCAGGTGGAGGTCATCAGAGCATGTTTTCTTCCTTTCTGCCATTAAATACAATATTTTATTAAAATTATTTTTGTCGTGGTTTATTCCAATCATCGCCTCAAACACGTGTCAGCATTTGCGCGTACACTTCAGTCAAACTATCATTACTGATTATCTTTAGTCCCAAACTTGAAGTCCTGTCAGCCGAGTAAATACAGACTGGGGAAGGTATATGAGATCGAGATTGGCTCTGAAGCAGATGGTAGGCTGTCAAAACAGTGGGGGGGAAAAAAAACCCACAGTCCTGAAGAGACAGCAAACAAACCAAACAGATTGCTGTGTGTGGAAAAATTGCTGGGACTGGGTTAGCTTACCTTTACAATCCCTGGCTGGCTCCATCTGTGTGATTATAGAGAGTAAACCTTGGAGGGTGAACTTCTCCCCTCAGCAGCCATCATATCTAAAGATTTGGAAATAAAATTGTTTTTTGTCCTCTAGGTATGAGCAATACTGGAAGTGTGCTTTGGCTCACGTCAATCACAAAGTAAAGTTTGTGATGTCGCTGATATTTAGGCATCAAAAGAAGAGAAAACGTTAATCTGATGATGTGAGAAGATTGTCCTTATGTTAAGCTTTCCCCAACTTGGAGCGCTTTAAAAGTAGATGCAGAGCAGCCGAGGGACACCTTTTTACAATGCGTCAGATCCATACAAGGGTTGCATTGTATCTTTTCTTGTATTCGCTCGAGCCGTTCTTCTCAGCTTGCCCACACACAGTAACATGCGAGCCTCCCGTAAACTGGTGGTGGTGTTTTTCTTTCTGAAAGCACACGGATGTACCCTTCACATACACCTACTGTTCTATCTTACAGGTTTTTAATAAATTTGAATGCACACATGACAAGTGTACAGTGCAGCCTGTGGAAGGGTTCCAAAACGGCAATAAAAAAAGCATACAACAAAGAATAGATTTAAATGGGTCGTGATGAATGTGCAGATCAGTATAGGTACGAGTTGTCTGAATACATCTATTTTCAGGGAATGACAATATGTACTAATTACTGGATCTTCCTTGTCACATTTGACAAGTTGATTTTAAAGTGGGCATACTACCTTCAAGTAGCTGATACTCTACCACCAATCACAAATCAGGAATGTGCTATCTGCTACATCACACAATGCTGTTTCATTGAGTTATCCCCCCCCCCCCGCGTGTAAGCACAAAAGGCTTCATATACCAGCTTGGAGGTATGATTTAAAGTTGGCAGAGAGAGTGGTTGCCGTTGCAACAGTTTTACCCAAGTAATGCGGGGTAATCTTACTTTTTGTATAACTTTACCTATGAAGCTTCTTGTAGTTCATTACATTCCAGCGTTGCACATGAGTTCAGCTTCTCGGTAGTTAAGATGTACGCACGAGGGGTTATCAATCAAACACGTGCTTGTCTGGTCCGACCCGCTGCTCATATGTCAACGCCAGTGTGTAGGAGTAGTTCCCATCTGTGCCCTACTCTGCCCGCCACCTCAACGATGACAAATGTGCCACCCGCAGTGAAAATATTGAGAGTTACCAGGACATTTATCAGGTAACATTTGAGCAATAGGGAAGATAACCTTTTGTAAGTGGACGCTGATAAAGATGTATGTTCTTCCTTTCCTCTAAACGGGCTCTGTCTTTGTTTAATACCTACTGCAACTACCCAGAAGTAATATCGTGATAATGTTTCATATTTTGGGTTCAACCAGGTGTGCAAAATACTTACTGAGTCTAGCCAAGCCTTTGGATTGCTGAATGTGTGTCCACAAGTGGGCATTATATGTTGCTAAGTTGGATGCCTGCAAGTACCTGTTCTGGTCACTGATCACAGTTGTATGAATCAACAGGCTTTCAGCCTTTGTGGTTGTGTACTGGATATCCCCAGTACAGTCTGAATGCAGTGCTCATAAAATTATTAATACCAGTAAAGAACTGGTTTGCTACATGAAGGTTTAATCAGACACAAAAGCTAAGAGTTAAACTGATAGATTTGGAGGGAGGCGATGCTCTTTGACGGAACCAAAGCAGCAGAGAAGATTTGGCTTTATAAGCACTTCTTAAATGTTCCGTTCAGGCTAAAACTGAATGAAACTACAACGTTGGGGTGGTGGGAGGAGGTAATACATTAAGAGCTGTTGGCATGTAAGGGATCCATTTGTGCTGTCAGATTATAATACCTATACCTGAATCAATATAACTGAGTGTTGGGTGTCAGCTGTGAATGACAGTGATTGTGAAGCGTGAATAAAACAGCTGATGTTAATCAGATGATTAAGGTAAGGTCCTGTGCTTGAATGCAGTTTATCAAAAAATTATGTGTCAAGGGGAATTAATGACAGAGGAAAATTAAAGAAATGTCCACAATCAGCACTTTGCTGGCTTAAAGTGAAGCCAAAAAGCATTTTGCTCATCAATTCGTTTTGTACTTCATGGTGGAGAAATTGTATGAAGTCTATGAAAAAACTATGTAATTCATCAACAATTTTACAGGGTGGAATTTATCCCAAAATATATATTTATATTGTCTGTCAGTGTTTTAACCATATTTAGTAAAATAGTTTTAATGCAATTGGGCATTAACACAAAATTAGATTTATTGTTTATTGAGTAGATACAGCATGCACTCTATTGTGGATATAATCTACACGTTTTTGCAGTTTGCTAGTCTGGATTCAGCCGTTCAAGCATGTTTTAACAAAATGTCATAAAACTTCTCAGGAATGAATGTCACAGAAAACTGGCCTCAAGGTCAGACTGCAGTGCATAGAGACATTGCAAAAAACCCAGGAGCAACAGGCCTCAGTTAGCATGTTAAATGTTAAAGTTCACAGCAGTACAATTAGATAAAGACAAAGCATGTGTAGCTTTTTGGGAGGGTTTCCAGGAGAAAGCCCCTTGTCTCTAAAATGAACATGGCAACACATCTTAGGTTTTCAGAATTGCATCTCAACAAACCACAAAACTTCTGGAACAATGTCCTTTGGACAGAGGAGACCAAAATCGAGGTGTTTGGGCATAGTACACATGTGTTCCATGTTTTAATGAAAAACAAAGACAGCCTATCAAGCCATAGGACCTGGGCGCCTTGTTGTCCAAGATAAGGACAATGCTGGACAAAACTTCCTATCCACTCCATAACGTGCTGGCCAGTCATAGGAGGATGCTCTGTGATAGACTGAGATTACCTAAATGCAACATTGAATGACACAGGAAATCATTCCTGGACAACTCCTCCATATTGCACAACATAGTAATGTTGTGCAATAGTTGCACAACATTACTATCTGCACATCCTTTACAGAGAAAATAAAGTACAGTACGACAGTATGCACCTCAATGTCAACCAGAGATATGTAATTTTGTTTAATATACTGGGATATTCACAGTTAGAGCTATTTGTATTTATTAGAGCTATTTTGTAATGTTGTAGTGTGCGTTATTTAATTTAGTAAACCTGATTGAAATGTGTCCATAAATGAAAATACCCAAACCTTAATGAACTGAAGCAATACTGTAAAGAACCGTGGACCAAAGGAGGGGGTATTAAATAAGGCGTTGCCACCAGTGACACTGAAATGTCATTTTCGATTTAGAATTAATATGTATAAAAACAAAAGACAGACAGAATATTTTAAAATAGTTTGATTTATTTGTGCTGGCATTTAAATGGAAACTTTTAGAAAGGCATGGTTCAAAGAGAATACATGCATTTTTCTGTCAGTATATCGGTACTGGGAAACCAGCTGTTGGATAACATTCAACCTGACAGTGAACCAACATTATGAGGCATTGCCTTCCCTGAGTGAATTGATGTTAGCGAATAACTGTAGAATTCACAGCCAATGAGTCATAGCCTGGAGCTGTTGGGGTGCACGGGCCTCTCATCGGCCACAGCTTCATTTGCATACATATCTGAGTAAATGCGGGGAGTTAAACTTGTCGGGTTTTAACCAATTAAATGGCAAACGACACACTCTAATAGAGATGTACTGTATCTTGATCAAAGTTACTTCAATATTCCTTAATACACATCACCCGCAGCATTTCAGTCTGGTGAAAATTATACCTCCGTGCTATCCTTTTTTGAGATTTTCAAAAATAAAAACACGAGGTAAAAGAGCAGCAGGGATACACATAATGAGCTGTTGTTGTCGATACTTCTCTGAGCTGACGGCAAAGCAGAGACAAAACTAACACCTACAGCATGTACTTGCAAATTCTTGATTTAAAGTTTCTTATAGATGTTAACTCTCAGCTGTGTCTCCTTGTGTGGTGCATACTCTGTGTCATCTTTTCTTTGCATCTTCTTTTTCAACACAGTGTGTAACAGCCCTAAGGTTTCTGCCTTCCTCTTCCCCCACAGTATTCATTGCGGCTCTCATCACACACACCAACTGATGTGTATAGAAAATACATGAAACCTGCACTCAGTATGCACACTTAAAAATGCTAAGGTATGCATCAGCAATTTTGATTTCGATGTCTCGTTCTTAGTTTATCATCTTTTCTTCACACGATGTTGCTAATTTAGAATATGACTTACATGTTTTTCTGACTGCTTAGAGACTACCTTTGCAAACCTCACAACACTGACCAAAAAGCTTATATTAAATCATCTAAATCATAAATTTGAGCAGCCCAAATTCCAGCAAACAAATTGAATAAATCCAATTCCATAAATTAAACTGAAGTAGGAAATACCCTCTCATATTGGATGTATTGGTTCACAATTGGTCAAACCACTTTCCCAGCCTCCTAATGCTGTAACAAGCGTAATTTCATCAGTTATACTGTTGCTCATTCCTCTTCTGGTTTTACTTCATCTCTTGTTTTTCTTGGTTCTGTTGTTCCTCTTCCAGTTTTCACTCTTCTTCCTTTATGTCAAGTTTCAGATGTTTACCTGTACACCTATGTGGCAAAAATTGTAGATTTCAGAAATTATGAGTCCACACAAGTACTGTAATCATCTCCAATATACACAGCGATCTCAGTCTGCAGGTTCTCTGGCACTGTGAAAAAAACAGACTGCTTAATAACCATAAAAAGATTGTTAAAGTAAATCTTGACAGTACAATTTTTGGGTTTCTAAGCTGTTTTTTTCTAGTTTGCTAATTAATCTTACATAAAGTTGAGATGAAACCTACATTTAATTCCACATCAGTGTTACCAAAGAAGTGTTACATGCCTCGATACAGATACAGGTAACACATGCACATTTCAAAAGGTTACAAGACATAAAAGAAACTTGATATCAGACAGAATTGTTAACCCATCAAACCCTTACTCACTTCTGGAAACAGGCAAACACAACAGAGGATCAGACAATAAATCATATCTACAGTTGCGTTGACTCAGCAAGGGCAATAATAAATAAGGCTCATAATAAATAAAAATAAATAAAAGTTCAGAATATTTATTTGAAAGTGATGCTTACCAGGAAAACGTTAAACTGCTAGCGCGCCATCTAAAGATGACTACAAATATCAAATAAAGTGCAAAACCAGTGTTGTAGATTAAATAACACTATATAATGCTAACACCATAATGGTAATTATGCTAATTATTGGCCTTTAAAACAATATTATTTTTCAGTATAACCAAGCTAGCTCTTTGCTGTGCCTAATCTTCATGCTAAGCTGTGCTAACTGCAGTGGCTTCATAGTTAATGTATAGATGTAGCAGCTGAATCCTATTTCACTAATTGCTAGTGGGGGTTTTTTTTTTGTTTGTTTGTTTGTATTCTTTAGCAGGGATTACCTAAACTGGGCTTCTTCTCCCGAGATTATGATCGTCATGGTCTCAGTGTTTAATGACTGTATTACCTTCAGCTGCCTTGAAAGTGAAGTAGCCTTCTGCAGTAGATTTATATACACCCATTCAGTGTAGGTGGAAAAACATTCAAAGTGTATTCTCTTTAAAAGAAAAAACTGCTTCTTTGACCCTGAAAGCTTCCAGCTTTATAAACTGACATATCAATAAAAAGAACATCATTGTGAATGTTCACTTAACATGAAGAACATTTCTAACAGACTGTCAGTCACTGGTTACATTGGCGCACCACAAGGGTTCATTTTGAGGTGACTGACAAGATGTTGCACTAAAAGGAATTTTACATACAAGATGGTGACAAATTAAAGGGACAAAACAGAACAACTTGCCTTTGTGTAAGGATTATAAAGACCACAGTGTTTGATTCAGATCATTTTCATGCTCATGATGAATGAGGGCATTGTCAGTCCTGAAGTGATGAAAGTGATGCTTAGCAGAAAAACGTTAAACTGCTAGCACTCAATCCAGAGACGACGACATATATTCAAATAAAGTGCAAAACAAGTGTATACACACTATATAATGCTAACACTATAATGGCAATTATGCTAATTATTGGGCTTTAAAACATTACAAGTTTTCAGTATAACCAAGCTAGCTCTTTACCGTACCTAATCTTCATGCTGAGCTGTGCTAACTGCAGTAGCTTCGTAGTTGCTCATCAAACCATCAGCACCATCAGTGACCCGTGATGCCCTGTGAATGAAGGCATTGTCAGTCTTGAAGAGGTCACTTTCTCATCAGGGTAAAAATGTGGCTCTGAAAGATAGAAATAGTTGTTCAGAGCACACATGTCTTGGTTTGCAATGGCCCTTCTGTTCAAGAAGACAAGTGGGCCCAAAAAATTCCAGTGAAATGCTCCTGACAGCATAACACAGCCACCAAATGCCCTTACTGAAAGGGTCATGGGTTTTATGTGTTTCCATCATTTTGTCATTGTATTTCTATTTCACAGCAGGTTTGTTTGACCTTTAATGTTTTCTAACTGCTTATTTTTTAGTCTATCATGTTTATATTTTCAGGAGACTAAATTAAATCTATGCAGACAGAACAAGCTGTCTGCCGAGCTGCATTAATCACTTTGTCCCTCTTGACCTCTTTTTGAACCGAAACCATTATAAACAATTGATGTCCATCATTGAATTTTCTTCCTGCCTCGATCAACTTAACCGTGAGCTTTTGCTGACTTTGACGGAGCAAATAGCAGGAAGGCACGCACTGCTTAGTCAACTCAAGAGTCTATGTATGTCATCAGTCTTACAAGTCTTTCCAAGAGTGAACGTGTCAATTCTAAGGTATGCTAATTCATTATGAAGAGAGCGATGGCTTGACCATTCATATTTCATGCTTTTAATCCTTGCAAATTTCATGAAGTTGTCCGAATGAGTAGCATTTAAAACTGAAGTGAAGTAATGTGCTTGAATAATTAATCTATAATGTCTTTGATGAGAAGTACAACCAAGGTCATCAGTTTTATTTATGCCAAGAAGCTTATTTATTCATCTTAATTGCATATTTAGCTTGTTTATGTTCGGAACCTTATGGATGGACTTCTTCTTTTTTATATGATGAGTGACAGAAAAAAATAGCTAAGGCTCAGCTTTTCCAAAGAACGCAAGAACTTCATTCCGAAGTTATGCAGTGAACGTAAGCTCTCGGCTGGTTATTGCATAGCCCTATAAAGCCTCTGTCGGTATGTAAAAGTGCAGACTGCATGCTATAAACTGCTCATCCCCAATGTGAGCTGCCTCCTTTTTTTTCTGACATAACACCTCTTTCCTCATTGCTCTGCCCTGCGCTGTCCGAGTTGCCAACTAAATCTCAGCCTCATCTTGTCCGCTGTAACCTTGTTTATTCCCAACAGTGGCATTAGCAAAGCTGTAAAAGTATTTATGGGGGTACAAATGCGGGACAGCCAATCTAAGGTAAATCTATAAATCCTGGCTGTTGATTTCTCAGGGCCAGGAGGTGCGGGCCGGTGATCAGTAGAGGTGGAAAGTATTCCCCGGGTGACTCTATGTGAGTAACACACAGAGGCCGAGCAGCATGCCAAACAGTGCTATGGCGACACTGTTGTGCTTTTAATGCGGCTAAGATGGCCTTCGCCTCTAAAGTGAAACGCCGCCTGGCTATCCATCTACCGTGAGCTGGTATCATTACCTAACACCCAACAGGGGTCTGACTCAGCAACTTTTCGTAGGGGTGTGTGTGTGTGTGTGTGTATGCATGTGTGTGGGGTTTATTTGTGTATCACGCACTCCGTCCTTGGGAGGGAGTAGTTATAGTGAAAGCTATAGCTCGTTATGAAAAAAAAGTGTAACAAGCATAGTATGTGCAGTATGTAGAAGCCAGTTACTTTCACAGTAAGTGGGACTAAAGCTCAATCTTTATTATGATCCCTTACAGGAAATTTGATTGCAACACTGAGATTACCAAACCATCAGATTATGGAGAAACACACTGATTCATTTCCTGACATCGATGCAGGATTTATAGGGCAATACCATCAAGATCCTGTCTACATTAATGCATCTCACTATTCTAAGAATTTCTGGTTATCGGTAGCCGTTTCCAGATATTTGTAGTTATTTATGCACATAATTGTTCTGCACTTGTCTTAACTGCTAACAGCTACAGGACAACAGCAGAATAAGCTGACATAAACAGTTGCTGCATATCATTGGCTTGTAAAAATGTTTATGACTGCATGGTTTCCTGCCTTCTCACTGACTTGACATAGCTATATTTACATTTATGACCTACAGTAATGGGTCTTTTCTCTGTGTTAGCATGTTTGTTTGACTTCCAGAAAAAAAGCGTATAAATGCATTTGTCATATTGAGTCTTTTTTTTTTAATTAGCCATGTTGGATTGGCGGGATTGTTTTCCTGTCCCTTTGTAAACGGTAATGGATATTGGTGGAGATATGGGTATTATTCCTGTAAACATCCAAACAGTGTGGAACAAAGGACTCAAACAAAGGGAACAAAAATAGGTATTATCGATAATAACGTGTGCAACAAATTATAGTACCTTTCAAAATTTGCATAAATGATGGCCGATGCAGGGGGAACAAATTTGCTGTTAATGTAACTTTTAAATATTTTTCAGTGACACTCACTATAACATACATCCTGGGCTACATAAGCAGTACAGAAATTCACTATCATTCAGCAGAAGAAAGGCAGGCAGGCATTCCCGCAGTAAACACACACGTGTGTTAATCTCTTTTATGACAGAAGCACTGTAAGTTGGAGACAACATCTTTTCAACCTCAGTCAAACTTGTCTCTTTCTTTAACCTTGTACTCTTCTCAGTATCGTGCAGGGAAGGCGCTTCTATCAGCTTCCATCTCTAATAAGATTTACAGAAAGTATAGTAGAGAGACCAGGGTGATATGTCTTGGGAGCTCTACCCTCAATATTGGCAAGGAAATCAATGTGGTGAGTAAACCTACCAGCACAGTCTGCAATCAGCTGCTAGGCCCAAAGTAATCACTGAATTGAAATAATCCTGTAAGGTTCCCCCACTGTACCAAAGTTAATAACAAAAGAGTCATCCAGGCCTTCGCTTGGAATTAGATATTAATCCTTGTATCAAGAATAATTACAAGGAAGATTCAGAAACAGTGACCTTGCCGAGTTGCTGGTTGATTGTCTTTACTCGTTTTAGCATTCAACAGGCGCCCTGGTTCCTGGATGTGTACTCAGTGACACATTTTCAGTGGGACAGTATAGTTCCTCGCTGCTTAATTCTTTGAGCTACACTCCAGGAACGGTCCCTCGACGGGCAGGAACCTCATCATAAACAATTTCTCACTTGTTTACATTAATCCCATCTAGATATCCACTCATTCCCATAGCAGCTCTTTGTAATTCTTCTCTGTTGTCACGGTTTTGATAGACAGGCAGCTAACACTCACTAATTAGCTGTGAATATTAGCTGTGTGTGGTACTGGAAATTTTCTTCTAATTCTCATTAATGGTTGTCAGGTCACTTGTTAACACTACTATGGCAGATTGCAAGGCCTTATTCATATGAAATCCCATTGAACCTGCACAGAAATTCCTATTATTATTATTTTTGCACATTTTTTTTAAATTTGGGAGTTAAGCCAGCAAACCAAGGCACTGTATGTTGAGGACCAGTTGCATATTTCTTAGGGGATATGATGAGCCGTCTGCTCTTGTTCTTGAGCCTGCCTCAGTTTGGGGAGATAAAGCATAAGTCCAACTGTCAGTCAACTGTCAGACAGCCAGGTCAGGTCTTTGTCAGAGCCTCAATCATTTGTGTTTATTAGAGGTCAAGTGGAGTCATGTTTGGCTGAATTTCAAGCCCCTCTTGCCTGCCTCTCCAGGGGTAATGGCGATTCATTTTGCAGAAAAGTAAACACATTCCCATTTGGCTGATTCTCAGAGGCGCCATTTCATAAAGTTTCAGTATGAGATATTATTTATTGCCCAATATATTCATGTTTCTGGGCACTCAATGGATCATAGACTAAACACTGCTCAGACATGATTATTCGGTAGATGTTAGCCCAGAAATTGTTTTCTGTGTATCTAATGTTTTTCATTTCAGTAAAACAAACAAACAAATGTTTCATAGCTGGTTTCTCATATTATCAAAAACAGTAAAAAAAATAAATAAAATAAAATAGGTGTATCTGCAGCACAAAGATTTTTTTTTCTGTTTTCTGTGACCATTGCAGAAAGCAGAATGTGTGATTGTAGCATCTATCGACACTTAATAGTGCATTTCTTTCAATTTCATTTAGATTCATTGACAGCAACCCTAGAATTACCTGCTTATCTTTGACTTAAAGTACTGAAAGCATGTTTATGCAAGTACATTGACACTTTTGTCTTTCATATGCATGATATACAGAGGTGTCAATACCAACTCCTATCTCCATTATTTAAATGAAGGCTTCAGGTCTTCCCACCAGGCATTCTCTTCATCGCTTGTACATATGAGTCCTCTCCATGGCCCCGGTTATGTATACCAACACTACTGATGATAAAGAGCCAGAGCACAGGATCTATGAGGTCCACCACTAAACTTTCAGAGTATCAGATGAGCAAGTTTTATTTATTTATTTGCATATTCTAAAATATGTGGGCACATAGAACCTGCTGTACAGAACAGAACTTCAGCTGCTTGGTGGGGCTTTCTGTGTGATGCTCTCTGCAGTAGGTCCCAGTGTGATGTACAATAATGACCTGTCAGAAATGCAAGCTTTTGAAAAACAGGGATAATCCACAGAGGCTATCTGACTAAATGAATTCTAACCAGAGCCAAGCCAATCCCCAGAGACCCCCGAAAATCCATTCTACTTGTCTCTTATCACAACTGACATGAAAAAAGAAGCACACCAAAATAGGACGTTTAGCTCAAGGACGATGATTTCCTTTTTAGATTACATTGTCTTTTGGTACACAATAACTATATATGTTATAATTAATTAGCTTTCATTCTCTGCTCAGAATTTCAGAATCAGATTGTATTGTTTGCTCTGGGTTTTTTATAAGCTAAATAATACTTATGCTGCATAAAGATGGTGCATATAGATGTATCCTAAAAGGCCAAATTTATGTTTCAAAAGTTGCAGTGAAAGTGGCTGCACTAGAGCCTGACACATACTCAAGTGTTTGGGGCCGATGCTAATACAGACTGGGATGAATTACCCCAGCCATATTGTTCTTTGACAGTTTTTATATCATACACCTTATACACTACTTATCAGATGCTTACATGCTGTCAGTCATATCTGTGATAGACCAGTGTGGACCGATTTATTGTTTGGGCTCCAGTTCAGATATCTTATAAAAGGAGCAGCTGTTTGTGATAACAAATAATGGATTAAAATGAAGTCTGCAGGGGGCAAAGAAATTAATTAAGAATGCGTCATCAGGAGGAGCACGGCACCCAGACTAATAACAGATAACCCTTACTGAACCAAAAAAATATTTTGTGGTTCGGGAGATATTGTAGTTTAAAAACCACTGTGAGTAAGTATGTAAGAAAATACAGAGGAGTTGCATTAATGTGACTAGTTTAAATTTAACAGAACTGACTCAGTTCTAAAGGACTGGTTGTTAAGGTCATTTGTTATTTTAATAAAATCCCTTACGTCAATGATGCTGTTACCTTTAGTTTGCAGCTAAACCTGTTACCAACTTTTTCTTTATCATATACTATAATGCATCCACGTACTGACTGCAGACTTGCTATTTTGAGCTGTATTAGCTGAAGATTTGCTGCCTGGGACTGCTGCATTCAGTCATGGTATCATAATTACAAGTTGGACGTATGAGATTTTGCGGGTGGAAGCTTTTACAGCATGTACAAACACAGCGGCTTATCCACTGACGTTGTCGAACAAACATAGCAGAGTCAGAATCATCAATTATAGTCACACAGATTGTACTAATTCAGAAGCATCAATACCGGCTGATAGACAAAAATACGTTCAAAAATTGATTGAAACTGAATTTGTTGGAGTGTAGCTGAACTCAACAGTATTCCAAGAGTATGTGGCACAGGAAGAGTACACGGTACATTTAATGATTGTTGGGCAGTGTTTACATATAAATGTTTAAAACCCAGAAATTGTTACCAGTCATCTATTTGAAGCGAAGCCACTGAAAAATGTAGATGGCACCCAGGATAAATCTTCTGTGAGATGGATATTGTTTTTAGGACATAGCTGTCAGCTGTGTCAAAGGTGCTTTGCTGTCAGAGATAAGTAATGCTGAATGCCAAAATTACTTTTTGATGGAATCTTTACCCCATAATAATCCAATTCAGTCAAATAATCAGTCTCCATACAGCCCTGAGTGTGAGTGAACTTAAACTGTCAGCATTCAATTAGGCAAAGATTTTGATCTCTCTGTGGCAGTGCTTGTCAAGTTGAATAATATAGCCATCACCCTTGCAGGTGAAAAAGGTCCGCTGCATGGATGGAGACCTATTGTCTAGAGGATTGACAAGGGTTGATGCAACAGGCTAAATCAAGTTAAGGTCTTCACACATGCACACACACACCAACACATTCCCTCTTTCCTCAGCACTTGTCCTTCCATCCCCAGAGAGGGCATTTTTCATGCTTTCAAACCACCCAGCAGTGACAAGCCTCTGACAACCCTTGCTTACTGTGACACCTTTGTGGGTCCAGAAGAGGTTTCAACCACAATACCTCTTTGACGGGCATTCTTGAGAGAAAACACATATTATTCTCCTAAAACGCCAATCTGATTGATTGGCACAGTCAAACTTATAAGAGTGAAAGCTTCCATAGAAGACTTTGACACATAATTATTTTTTAAGGAGTCCCACTGAAACTTTATGAATGCTGAATGTGTGATTCAAAGCCTTACTCAAGCTGCTCCCACCAAAACTTAATTCCCAACACTTAGGTGATGAAGTCTGAATCGTTACATTAACCAATTCATATTACACATCAAGAGTGTAGGAAGAGGAAGCAAAAGATGATGGACTCTGTCATACTGCCCAAAATTCAGGGTGTATAAAAAAGAATCATTCATTTGCAAAGGCTTATTCTTTAAATAATGGTCAAAGGCTTTTGGCAAATTTTAAACTACATGCCTGAATATTAAGTTTTACATACAAAAAGTTGGAAAGTATCTTTGATCCATTTCTAAATAACTGCAGATTCCAATTCAAACAACTGTACATAAGTACAAGTTATTCACATGTGTCCCACTTTGCCAGCATCTGAAAGAAGACCTGTCACCCTCTGATGAGAGGAAATTGGTTAGGATGTTTGAGGACAACGCAGGAACAACCGGGTCTCAAGCCCAGCATGAACTGGAAACTGCTGCAACACCAGAGCCCCTGTTCACAGTGAAATGAGTTTATGTAACCATGGAGAAAGAGTGCGCTGACCAAGAAAGAAGGCCCTGCTTACTGAAATTTCAGCTCCCTACATGGACAAATCAAATGCCTTTGTCAACAAAAATTGACCACAACGACAATGTGTATGTTTGGAGGAGTGAATGTGAGGGTTTCAAACCTAAAAACACCGTACCGACTGTAAAGCATGGTGGTGGTACCATGATGCTCTGAGATCATGGTGTACTTTGCGCAATGTGGATAGCATAATGAAGAATAAGGCCTACCTTCAAATTCTTAAACATTTCCTCAAATCAACAGCTAGAGGATTGAAACTATTGGATGCAGGGCAGTGATCCCAAGCACACAACACATCACAGCTGGTTTTGTAATGAATAGAACAGGCTAACATCAAGGTGGGGTGTATGTTTGTATTTAAGCTTATATATTTAATTTTGATGTGAAGATTTGAGAAAATCCAACATAAATTCACACTTTTTTTCAAGTCATATAAGATGTAAACTCACAGTCATTCAAATTACTGGGAAAAGTTCAAACAGTTGAAAGAAATGATTAAAAGCCCAAAATTACCATGACGTTCATGCCCATGATGAGTGCATGTAAACTCCCTTTGTATGCATGTTCAGCTGGATGTGTGCAAACTATAAAATGTATTTAGGAACAATATATAGTACGTATTACAAACAAATTCAGCTTACGCATTTTTTTTCAACCATATGCTTGATAATGCAGACATGAAGGTAAGAGTAATATGACTTTTTTGTTAGTAGTTGAAATACTAGACACTTGTTAGTGTACGTGGAGTTGAAAAACTCTTTTATCGAACCACCCATTAGACACATGAAAGTTCACTTTTTAGCAGCTCTCATCCGCCACCGGTTTGTTTTATATAAACACAGCAGCTTGTCATGGTAATTAATGATAATAAATTAGGACAGACTAAAGCAAAAGCTGCCTGTACATAGATTAATTGCTAGGTTAGTTTGCCATACATCTTTAAATATGACATAGTTACAGGCTGGAAACAGTTGCAGGGCAAGTATAAAGTGGGCCATAGGAAATGAAATTTTACCTTATTAAATTCTTTTAGTTTTAGTCATTTTATCATTCTTCCCTTTGACTAAGCCTCTTTTAAGTTTCCTGAGCCTTTTATATTTGAACCTTTTAACTAATATACTGTCTGCTCATGTACCCAAACTTGTACACTGGACTGTTGTTGTTTGTGTCAGAGGGCAGCGCCTTGCCTTCACAAAGAGGCCACTTCTGTTTCAGCTGACTGCAGCTGTGGCACTTGCCATGTGTGGCTGGGAGACTATGTACCTGCTTCAGCTGAATCCATTCCTCCCTCTCCCTATACCCTGCACAGGGACAGTCTCCCAAGGTCAGTCAACCTGACACACACACACAACCCCACACTTATTCCCCCTCACTTCCCACCGCTGACAACCTTTTCCATGAAATCAGAAATCAGTATGGCCAACAAGTCGTTGCTCGCATGAGGCAAGATCAGGGTGAAATGCTAGCATGACATCCCAATTTTTTGTCATGGCAACCTGAACACCTGATATAAGAACTGAAAGCAAAAAGACGTGATAATAAATCATGTGTTTTACCAACATCTGGTATGAAGGGACAATGTGTTGGAGAATCTGAGAATTGAAAGCTAAAAAAAAATAAATAAATAATAATAGCTGCTGACAGCTAATGCCCTTGGGGGAATAAAGTGGACGGGAGCATGTTTGTGGACCAAACAGGATGAGGCAAGTACTCTGACATTTTCCCCAAACCAACACTTGATGAATTTTACCCCAAGCATAGGACACTGCAGACATTTTGGTTGACCCCTCCCACACCCCACACACTACCAAACCTCTCCCCCCCCCGCCCTGCCTTAACATATTGCACCTGTTCAATTATTTAGCTGCTACTCTGTGGCTCGGTCCTGAGCTGCAGTGAAAGCTGTACCTGCCGATTAGAGCAGGGCTTGTCACAGGAGCTGGCCAGATATCTCCGTCGGGTCGCCCAAGAGAGAAAGAGATGCCTTTGGCCACATTACGCAGGAGGAAATGTCATTACCTCATTGCAGGCTTGTCATTTCCAGCCTTTGGTCTCCCAGGGACAGCGAGAATTTGCTTGCGTGCAAAGGTGTGTGCACAACTCACTCATCCGCCAGACATGTGGTGAGACACTCAGTGTTTTGCTCATAAAACAAAATCTCAAAAGTTTCTTGCTTTCATCACAAATCCCTAAAACATCTTAGTATAGAAGGATTCAGATAGTTGAAAACTAGACCCGCCCAGTCATACATTCGTTGTTTATAGCCACTTCTGTAGAGACTTGTAAACCTCTTATTAAAATGTTCATTATGAAAACTGGAGTAATTATAGTTCCATCAAATGTATTTATATAATTAAATGTGTTAAATGATGGGTATTTTCAGATGGCAGTGAAATAATAGTAAAGTTTTCAGAAAATATTCATCAGGCTGTGACATAAACATGAACATAATGGCACGAATCAGAAGAACTTATGGGATATGTCTTTTTTTAATACACAGACGCCAAATCATTTTAAATGTGAATACATTTTTTTTGCCTATTTCAGTAAATAAATCAACCAAAGATAAATGTCTTGTTTGAAAATGTTGGATTTATGGAAATATTCAGTTTATTTGCTGTTGTGATGCAATAAGTGCACTGTTAATGGACTTTTAACTTGTTGATGATATCTGCAGAGTGCAGTGATCTGATGGTAAATCAAGCAGAAATGATGATGAGCCATTTTTTTTTCACCCACTGGGGGGCACTGTTGAAGCAAATACAAGTGTAACGCCTAATCTGCCTTCAGTGGTCAAAATGGTTTAATCAGAGTCTGTTTGGATGCCTTGGTCATTTTTGGGGTGTTGTATCTTCCTCTGCTGCAAGGAACTGCTGGAGTAGTTAAGTCTGCCCTCCTATATGTGTCTGGGACAAGGACCAGAGAGGAGACATGCAGGTGAAGTTAGAAAGCACACTTTAAAATATGTGTGTCTGTGCATGCATGCCTGGACATTTGTGCATGTTATAAGATGAGAGCATTCTACATTTGTCCATCTCCCTGAAGATCCCATAAAAAAACCCTCACATTTGGCAGTATATTTTACTTTATTATGTTATTTTATTTTTTTTGCTGGACTGTATTTACTCTGTGAATGTCTGTCCTAAATTTCAGCATAGATATGCAAATCAGGAGTTATTAATCAGAGAGTCACAGGGATTATGCAAATAACTAAGAAAGAGCGATGAGCAACGAGAGGGGGGGAAAAGGAAGAGTCTGGACGTCAGCAAACGTGTGTTGGCATTCACCAGAGGGAGATAGTTTTATTTGAGACGCTGTGATCATCGTCCCCTTGTTCTGACCTGATGTAGATAGTTCTGGTGAAAAGGTCGTCTCTATGTTTGAAGGTGCTCAGCGTGGAAGCATTTCTTAGCCCGTCAGTCTGATGATGAGCCTGTTGTATTCAAGGGGAGAGCCAGACTGCATATTAATATGGAATTTCCTTATAAATAATATTCCGATGCGGAGCAGATGTCGACATAACAGCTTGCACCAACATCGGAAATGTACGTACGCATAAACATGAAATAAATAAATTACATCCTGAACAAAACAGTTTATTGCCATCGAGGCAGTCCCCTGAGGGCCTGCTCCGTTTTTCCACAGATAGCATTTTAGACCAACAGTTAGGTAGACTAAGATAATAAATGTCTCTCAGCGTGACATTAAATTACCATGAAACAGCTGATATTAACATGTCTTCTGGGACAATGCTTTCCCCAGTTTCTAGCACACATGTGACCTTCCATGCCCAGATGTTTGAAAGGATGCACTTGTGCTCTAAACACCATATTATAATATTACGCCACAATGTCTTGCTTCTTGTTCAGTGCTCAGTGGCAGAGAGAATGGCAGGTAGCTGGTGATAAAAATGGAGAATTTGCAGTTTAACAGAATCTCTTACAAAAAATATTCTTTAACATTCCAAAGAACAAATAAATGACTAAAAATAAATACTTTTGATGCTTCTCTTTTCCACCAGACGTGCACAGATATGATTTCTCACTAGTGTTAGTCATATCGCCTTTATAGCAGTACTTATACTTTGTGTAAGATTGTGTTGTTTCCACTTTGTTGTGGAGTTTGTCTTCCATAAAAACTGCAGAGTAGCACAACTCCAAATGAATGATAATATTGCTTACTTTCTGCTGCATGTTTAAAGAGGCAGGTTTGGCATGTCACCATACTGCAGGTAAGCATTGTGGTCGGCACTGGTTTAGCCTGCCCTCACACTAAATTCTGGGAAAATGTTATCGAATAATTTTCCTGAAAAGGAAATGGAGTAATTCCTTGTTGAATTTGGTTCTCAGCTCTTGAATGATATGGTGCATATGTGTGTTCCACAAGTGCCACAGGACCCCTGCTTTCAAAGGCCAGTGCAATTTTCAAATCGGGTTTCCACTTGTTCCTAATCTACTGGTGGGACTTTACAGATTGGAAAAAGATCACGTGAGAAAAGCTTAGTTACCTGCAGTCATTCTTTCCCGCCCCGGTGGATGATTATTGGCAGGTTTTGTGGCCCTGCCGCGAAGGGTGAACGAATGCATTTCTGCAGATGACTGTGAGGCAGGGAAAGATTGAATTCTCCCTCCCTTCCATCTGTGTGTGGTAGTGGAAATGGGTGAGTCTCCTAGAAGTAGGCAGTGATAGATGAGGTACATGGAAGAAGACAGCTACCCCTGCTCTCCAGCCTGGCTGAATCAGGAAACTGTCTGCCAACTAAATGCCTCTTTCTCCCTCCCTCTCTCACACTCTCATTATAATTTCTCCCTTTCCTCCTGGCCTCCTCTCTTCCTCTGCTTACGAATCAATCGTTTTGTTAGTGCTTACCAGACAACAGATCTTTAGTCATTATGAGATTGTGCTTTATATCACTGCTTAATGAGCACTGCACCCACTGCAAGCATTCCAGGCAGCAGCTAATAGAAAAAAAGCCTAAAATAGACTTTTCCCCCCTGTGTGCACATAAGAATATCTCTTGAGTTAATTAACATGTTTACATACTTTAACTTTTAAAAATCAAAATATATAACAAACACAAGGACTCAAACACCCTGCATTTATAAGTCATGGTTATTAATTGAATAGGTGTCAGACCACCTTAAGGAGCTGTTGACCCTAAAGGAACCTCATTAATGTGACTTTCAGTGTGCTGCTCACTTATGTTTCAGAGGTTCTTTGTGGTGGTAACATTTATACATGGACAGTGAAATTTGCAGTATACTGCCATATTTCCTCTCAACGACCAGGAGTTCATGGGCTACTAAGCCAGGCCTAAAGTTAGCCAGTGACACGTGGCAAATGATCTTTGACCTGTGACCTTTGGAAAGGCTCCAAGTATGCTCCTCCAAGGTAAATGTTTTCCATCCTTTCATTCATGGCTCTTCGGGCCTCTGAGTGCTTCTTTATTCATTGCTTGGATAAATGTACATGACCCCTTAAAATAACAAGAGCTGCCCCAGAGGCCACACTTGAGTGATGTGACATTCCGCCTAACCTGGGATGACTTTTAAGAATCGGATAAGTGGACAGTAGGAAGATGGAAGGAAAAGACGGCGATGGAGGATGAGGGAGATGGTAAAATGGACAAAATCAAATCAGTGTAAGCAGATAGGTTAAGTAGAAAAGGTTGAAGACAAAGTATGATACAAAGAGCAAAATAACATCAAGAAAATCCTTTCATTTTTTGACAGCAGATTCCAGTTTTTTGACAAAATGGCTGATTATTTTGTGAAGAAGAACTGTTTGTATTTGCCTCATGCAGCAGAATAATTTCATGTAAACAGAATCATGCGCATTTGACTGTTCGTCTTTCAAGGAAATTCCTAAATGCAGAATTTCCATGCAGCTGTAGTGCAAATTCTCCTGTCAAACACACAGGCGAGCGCTCATCAAGGATTCCACTTAATCAGTTGAAGCTAATGCTTTACAAACAGTCTCTGTAAAATGTTAAGCAGAGTTCGTAATTAGCCTATCATGCAGTCATAATCACTTCAGAAATAAATTAAGCCAGAGGTATTTCAGCAGGCTAATGACCTGTATTGGTCCTCACAACCACCCTCTTCTACTAAGCTGTCATGTTCAACGAGGGGCAACACATAGCACTCACTTTGTTCCTAACCTTGTGGAGTCCTGTGGATAAATATATACCTGTACTTCATCTGGGCTTGCACTGAAGACACTCTGCTGCCTCTTGTTAGTTTTTGGACACTTACTAGTAAAGCACTGTCTTATTCTGTAAAACTGCCCAGTTCATGAGTGGTAATAGTGTTCTTTTTGTGAAACAATTTTTAAGTGATTTTCTCTATTGCTAATTTAGGATTGACACTTATGTTGGAGATAAACCATTCATACATCCGTTTCCTTCCATTTAGCCAATTTGGAGTCACAGGAGCTGGATCCCAGCTGTCATGGGGCACAAGGTGGGGAAAACCTTAAACAAGTCTCTATTCTGCAAAATCCCAAATTGGCCTTAGGACAGCAGTGTAATAAAAGAAGTCTATTGAAAAGTCTGTGAATTAAGATATACTGGAGCATCGGGGAATTGAGGACAGCATAAGACAGTAGCATTTTACTACTGCCCTCAAAACTGAGACCACAAAAAGAGGTTTCACCAGATAACAAGATGGCATTCCACAGACACCTTTACACGTGGTTAGGTTAGGAGGCACCGTGAGGGACTTCACCCATGAGTGATGGTTGTGCAATGCCCACGGGAGACTCACGAATATGGTATGAAAACAATGGCTCATCAGGATTGAAAAGGGATAATTTAATAAAACTGTGCCCCAAATTAATTGAATAAATGAAATACTTTCCCCCACCTTTTTTGCAGAATACACCAAATGCATTTAGCTACACATGCTATTGCACATCCAATTGTACTTGAGGTATAATTAATTTGATTATTTCCTCCTGTGCTTTTCTTGCTGTGATAGGTTAAAATGTCTACTGAAGGCAAAGCTTCAACAAGTCATCTCCTCATCCTGAGCCCAGCTGCCAGTAAAGTTTGAGGAGAACTTTACTTTATGTTTCCTGCTCAGTGAAAGTGAGTGAACAAGATGTTATGCTCTATAAATGTGTAAGTAATAAATGAGCAATTTTCCCCTGGTTGTGTAAGTGCTGCCCTGACATAAGCAATGGCCACTTCCGTTTTAATTTGGTGCTTATTAACGGCTAATTAGCTCATTGGGTGATACAGTTGCTTTTTTTTTGTATATAGTATTGTAGTCAGAGGATTACAAGTTAAGCTTGGAACAACTGCAGTGTAATTGAAGGGTGATTTATTGTTAGTTGCCTCTCTTGTCAAGTTTCTTCATTTGTGTAACAGTTGACTGTCTTTTTCAAGCTAATAGTTGACACTGGTTAGCTAGGGCAAACGTGATCAGAGGCTTCATTTGGGTTGTTGCTCATTGTATGCAGTGGCAGTTTACATTGAAAAGACAAGTTAAGGATAAAGCAAAGAGCTCTGTCAACCTTTAAGAGTAGGTATGACCTGAGAACTAAATTACAGATATGCTAATAATTTAACAGCTTGCATTAATTCAATTCAATTCAATTCAATTTTATTTATATAGTGCCAAATCACAACAAAAGTCGCCTCAAGGCGCTTCATAGATACAGAGAAAAACCCAACAATCATATGACCCCCTATGAGCAAGCACTTTGGCGACAGTGGGAAGGAAAAACTCCCTTTTAACAGGAAGAAACCTCCGGCAGAACCAGGCTCAGGGAGGGGCGGCCATCTGCTGCGACCGGTTGGGGTGAGAGAAGGAAGACAGGATAAAAGACATGCTGTGGAAGAGAGACAGAGGTTAATAACAGATATGATTCAATGCAGAGAGGTCTATTAATACATAGTGAGTGAGAAAGGTGACTGGAAAGGAAAAACTCAATGCATCATGGGAATCCCCCGGCAGCCTAAGTCTATTGCAGCATAACTAAGGGAGGATTCAGGATCACCTGGTCCAGCCCTAACTATATGCTTTAGCAAAAAGGAAAGTTTTAAGCCTAATCTTAAAAGTAGAGATAGTGTCTGTCTCCCGAATCCAAACTGGAAGCTGGTTCCACAGAAGAGGGGCCTGAAAACTGAAGGCTCTCCCTCCCAGTCTACTTTTAAATACTCTAGGAACAACAAGTAGGCCTGCAGAGCGAGAGCGAAGTGCTCTAATAGGGTGATATGGTACTACAAGGTCATTAAGATAAGATGGGGCCTGATTATTTAAGACCTTGTATGTGAGGAGCAGGATTTTGAATTCAATTCTGGATTTAACAGGAAGCCAATGAAGGGAAGCCAAAACAGGAGAAATATGCTCTCTCTTTCTAGTCCCTGTCAGGACTCTTGCTGCAGCATTTTGGATTAGTTGAAGGCTTTTCAGCGAGTTTTTTGGACATCCTGATAATAATGAGTTACAGTAGTCCAGCCTGGAAGTAATAAATGCATGAACTAGTTTTTCAGCGTCACTCTGAGACAGGATATTTCTAATTTTAGAGATGTTGCGCAAATGGAAGAAAGCAGTCTTACATATTTGTTTAATATGTGCGTTGAAGGACATGTCCTGGTCAAAAATGACTCCAAGGTTCCTCACGGTGTTACTGGAGGCCAAGGTAATGCCATCCAGAGTAAGAATCTGGTTAGATACCATATTTCTAAGATTTTCAGGGCCGAGTACAATAACCTCAGTTTTATCTGAATTAAGAAGCAGAAAGTTAGCGGCCATCCAGGTCTTTATGTCTTTAAGACATTCCTGCAGTTTAACTAATTGGTGTGTGCTATCTGGCTTCATGGACAGATAGAGCTGGGTGTCATCTGCATAGCAGTGAAAATGTATGCTATGTCTTCTAATGATGCTGCCTAAGGGAAGCATGTATAATGTAAACAGAATTGGTCCTAGCACTGAACCCTGTGGAACTCCATAATTAACCTCAGTGTGTGAAGAGGACTCTCCATTTACATGCACAAATTGGAGTCTATTAGATAGATATGATACAAACCACTGCAGTGCAGTACCTGTAATACCTACAGCATGTTCTAATCGCTCTAATAGGATATTATGGTCAACAGTATCGAACGCTGCACTGAGGTCTAGCAGGACAAGCACAGAGATGAGTCCACTGTCAGAGGCCATAAGAAGATCATTTGTAACCTTCACTAAAGCTGTTTCTGTGCTGTGATGAGCTCTGAAACCTGACTGAAACTCTTCAAATAAACCATTCCTCTGCAGATGATCTGTTAGCTGTTTGACAACTACTCTTTCAAGGATTTTTGATATGAAAGGAAGGTTGGAGATTGGCCTATAATTAGCTAAGACTGCTGGGTCTAGAGATGGCTTTTTGAGTAAAGGTTTAACTACAGCCAGCTTGAAGGCCTGTGGTACATAGCCGATTATTAGAGATAGGTTGATCATATTTAAGATCGAAGAATTAATTAAGGACTTCTTTGAGCAGTTTTGTAGGAATGGGGTCTAAAAGACACGTTGATGGTTTGGAGGAAGTAATTATTGAAGTTAACTTAGAAAGATCAATTAGAGAAAAAGAGTCTAACTTAACATCAATGGTACTAAGAGTAGCTGTAGATAATATTACATCTGTGGGATGATTACTGGTAATTTTTTCTCTAATGATAAAAATTTTATTTGTGAAGAAGTTCATGAAGTCATTACTAGTTAACGTTAAAGGGATGGTTGGCTCAAAAGAGCTCTGACTTTTTGTCAGCCTGGCTACAGTGCTGAAGAGAAACCTGGGGTTGTTCTTATTTTCTTCAATCAGTGATGAATAGTAAGATGTTCTGGCTTTGCGGAGGGCTTTCTTATAAAGCAGCAAACTTTTTCTCCAGGCTAAATGATGATCCTCTAAATTTGTGACACGCCATTTCCTCTCCAGATTACAAGTCATCTGCTTTAGGCTACGTGTTTGAGAATTATACCACGGAGTCAGGTACTTCTGATTAGAGACCTTAGTTTTCACAGGAGCTACAGTATCCAGAGTCGTACGTAGTGAGGAGGTGAAATTATTAACAAGATAATCGACCTCTGTTGGGGTAGCGTTCAGATAGCTGCTCTGCTCTATGTTGGTACAGGGCATTGAAGATGATAACAGTGGCTGGATTATATTCTTAAACTTAGTTACAGCGCTTTCAGAAAGACATCTACTTTGATAAAGTCTACTCTCCACCGCTGTGTAATCAATTATTGTAAATGTAAATGTTATCAGGAAATGATCAGACAGGAGAGGGTTTTTAGGAAACACTGTTAAATGTTCAGTTTCTATGCCATATGTTAAAACAAGATCTAGAGTGTGATTAAAGTGGTGGGTGGGTTCTTTTACATTTTGAGAGAAGCAAATTGAGTCTAATAACAGATTAAATGCCATGTTGAGGCTGTCATTTTTAGCATCTACATGGATGTTAAAATCACCCACAATAATTATTTTATCTGAGCTCAGAACTAAATTAGATATAAAGTCTGAGAAATCAGACAGAAACTCTGTGTAAGGCCCAGGTGGACGATAGATGATAACAAGTAAGACTGGTTTCTGAGTTTCACAGCTGGGGTGGAGAATGTTAAGCATCAGGCTTTCAAATGAATTAAAAGTCTGTCTTGGTCTTTCATTAATTAACAGGCTGGTGTGAAAAATTGCTGCCACACCGCCCCCTCGGCCTGTGCTTCGAGATTTCTGGTAGTTAGAATGACTCGGGGGTGTTGATTCATTTAAACTAACATAATAATCCTGCTGCAACCAGGTTTCTGTAAGGCAGAGTAAATCAATTTGTTGATCAATTATTAAGTCATGTACTAACAGAGACTTGGAGGAGAGAGACCTAATATTTAATAATCCACATTTCACTGTTTTACTCTTTGGTTCAGATGTGGATACTTTATTGTTCTTTCTTTGTAATTGTTTATGTTTAAGTTGTTTGTTGCTGGTTTTTAGTTTGTTTTTTGTCTGTTTGGGAGCTGACACAGTCTCTATGGAGATGGGTTTTTGGGGGGGTAGCAGGAGGAGAGAAGCTGCAGAGAGGCGTGTAAGACTGCAACTCTGCTTCCTGGTCCCAACTCTGGATAGTCATATTTTGGGGGGTTTAATAAATTTGTCCATATTTCTAGAAATGAGAGCTGCTCCATCCAAAGTGGGATGGATGCCGTCTCTCCTAACAAGACCAGGTTTCCTCCAGAAGGGTTGCCAATTATCTATGAAGCCCACATCGTTTCTGGGACACCACTCAGACAGCCAGCAATTTAAGGAGAACATGCGGCTAAACATGTCACTCCTGGTCTGATTGGGGAGGGGACCAGAGAAAACTACAGAGTCCGACATTGTTTTAGCAAAGTTGCACACCGATTCAATATTGATTTTAATGACCTCCGATTGGCGTAACCGGGTGTCATTACTGCCGACGTGAATTATGATTTTACTGAATTTACGTTTACCCTTAGCCAGCAGTTTTAAATTTCCTTCAATGTCGCCTGCTCTGCTCTGCTCTGGCCCCTGGAAGACAATTGACTATGGTCATGGTAATGTAACATGTTAGGTTCTATATGAGTTGGATTGATTTTTTTTCTGCATTCCTTGAGTAGCATGTATTTAAAAGACAAAAATGGTTACCTAACAGGTTGTCATTATTTAAAGTGCTGAAAAAGAAATTAATGTTCCTGTCTCATCTTACTATAATACAATTTACAACTTCCAACTCATACACCACCAGGAGTTAATCTTAGGCATTAAAGGTTCTTATCTATAGCAGATATAATTGTCACATATAGTTGTCACATTGCCTAGCAACAACCTAGTAATAGGCTGAAATGACCAGTTTTTAGCAACGCACAGTGTTGCATTACTGTTTTTTAGTTTGAAACAAAAACATCAAATTGCTATCTACAAAACTGAGGTTATGCATGAAATATGTTAGACCCAATAAGGTTCCTTGGCAGTCACCTAGCAGCAGGCTAACGTGATCTGTCTTAAAACCTTTATATACCTAGAGTACCATAAGAAAATATCTGATCCAAGCATCCTATCCTGTCGTTTTAATTTCACAATAACAATATCTCATTTATAGCCACAAAAGTGGATTTATAGTGGAAGCCCCCCCCCCCCCCCACCCCCACCCCTCTTTTTGTTTTAGCAAATAAACAATATCTGCCAACCCTATTTATACTTTTCTCACTGTGATTAAGTACATCACTTTGCCAACAGCATAAGCACTAAAAACAATACTGTTTGGGCTTGTACTAGTCGACCAAAAACACCACAACATCTTAACCTTTTCAGTTGAATCTGTATAGGAAAAGAAGCTTTAAGTTACCAAAGAAATTAGTAGTTTCTGGTTAAATATCTCTGAACTTCTTTTGTTGTACAATGCTCAAGCCTTATGACGTTCTATTACACAGTGACAGCAGGATTTCTCTTTTAATAAGCTAACAAGATTTTGTCATTAAATTTGGATTTCTGCTTCAGTGTTGTGAAGAAAGCCTGAGGGAGAAAACATATCTGCAGCCATCTTTTCATTGTTGTCAACAAGAGGATGTCTCACTGGAAGCAGCTGAGATAAGCTATGGAAGTTTGCACCCACCTTCATATAGTACAGTCCCTTTTCATTCTTTACACACACGCATGCACACACAGACACACACACACACACACACACACACACTGGTTGCATAAAAAGGTTAATTAATTTTACACTAAGGATTTTTATCATCTCTTGCCTCTGACTAGCACTGCTGTTATGGTGCAAATAATAATCAATCCCGGATCAATTAGGCAGTAATTGCTGAGTCAATGGGGGAGGCTGGTTAAATATTGATAAGTGTCTAAAAGGGCCATCAGCTCTATTGACAGCTCAGGGAGACAGACAGCACTGGTTCAGCAGAGATGGGAGGGGGGAGTGATGGAGAGATGGCTTTGGGGCTCGGGTCTTATTCTCTACTGAAGCTGGCCACTGTGGTAATCCATGCAAGCCCATTTTTTGCTGTAAGCTCTGTTCATAAGTTTGATATTATTTTTGGAAGTACCTGCTCTAAAATTATGAAACTATCAAGACCCTAACCTAACCTGCATAAGAGGAGACCTCAGCCTGTAGTGCCAGGTGACACAGCGTTTAAAAACAAAGCTAATCCTGATGTTATTTTTATAAAGCTATTTTTTGGATTTGTGTTTGGTTAATCTCTGTACATTAATTTCTGTGCATTCTATACTAGTTGTTCAAAGACATAGATATTTCAAGAGCAGATTGTACAATAACAGGATAACTGCAACCCCCATAGCAATGCCAAGGCTGGTGTGAAGTGAAATTTGCCAATAACCTTTCTGTGTGGAGTTTGCATGTTTTCACTCTGTTTGCGTGGGTTCTTCCTGGGATTCTGGCTTCCTTATACAGTCAAAAGGCATGCAACTTTAATTGATGATTCTAAATTGCCAATGCGTGTGAATGTGAGTGCACCTCTGCGAGAGAATGGCGACCTGTCTGTCACGGTCTGGCTGGCAGACCGTGGGGAGGTGGGGAAAGGAGGATCCAGGCACGGTGCTCTGTGTATAAGCAGTGCGTTTATTTACAAGGTGGTGAAAGCAAGCAACAATAAATCCCCTAGTGTCCCAGACTCCCGTGTCGTGTCTTCTTCCCAAAAGTCCCAGTGTAGTGCTCTCTGCTCCAGTGTCTCCTCTGCTCCAGTGTGTCTGCACTCCCCGTGCTCACCGTCTCGTCCCACATTCCTCAGGAGGGAAAACAATAGAGGCAGCCTTTAACACACCTTATCCCGGCAAGCATACACTCACAGACTTTCTGACTATGCTATAAGACTGACGTGAAGTCAAACGCAATAATCCAGCATCGGTGGAAGCTCCATCGCTCTTCTAAATAGCTCCCCCGACGAGCCCAGATGAGGAGCAGGTGTGTGGCAAGGACTTCGGGTGTGGCCAGTCCTCAAGCCAGGCCACGCCCCCAGGGCTGAAGGTGCCTGTAACTTGGCCACAGAAAAGAGGCAACACACACACATGCCTACATACAGATGTGAACAGAGGCAGTGCAGACAACACACCAAATGATGATGATAATAATAATAATAATAATAATAATAATAATAATAATAATAATAATAATAATAATAACGTCATAGTCCCCACTGCTCACGGACCCCGAGTCCCCAGAGCCGGTCCGTGACAGTGTCAAGGTGACTATGGTAGCCGGGATGGTCCACAGCTAGGACTTCAGAACTGCCTTAATTATTATAAAAATATAATACCTCTAGCCAATAACAGTTGGGAACATTTCTGTGAGATTTTTGTCCATACTGACATTATATCATCATGCAGCAATTTAAGTAAACTGAACTCACTGTTGTGCTCAAGAAATAATTTGAGATGGTTTTTTTGCTTTTTGACATGGCATGGTGTCCTGCTGGAAGTATCCATCAGATGGGTAGACTATAAAAGGATGCATACAATACTCAAGTAGGCTGTGGTATTTAAAATGATAGGCCTTTTCCACAAGTAGCTACTCAGCACAGCTTTGCTTAGTTTTCCATTAACTGGTAGTACCAGGTACCAAGTACTGTTTAGTACTCCACTGGGGTTCCAAGCAATCTGAGTCAATCTGAAAACGTGGCGTCAGCAGACTGCATGGCACTGATTGGCCAGTCAGTGGTGTCACTTGACGAGTCATGAGAGCAACTCCTTCACAAAAATTAAACATTTTTGAAACCTGGCATCGAGGAAAATGGCTACAAAAAACAAAACCATGGCCCCTGAAAAAAAGCCGTAGACCGAGCAGCAGGTACGTCCTCTGTTGTGTCAAGGTTTGTTTCATTTACAGATGTGTTTGTGTCACATACAAATGACATCTCTGACTTTTGTGTGGTTGTGTCACATAGAAATGGCATCACTGACTCTTGGACACATTGCTACATCAACTCCACAGACATTGAGGTGCTGCCACTTGGCAGCAATCACAATTTTGAATGTTAGTGGGTAAGTTTCTAGATAGTTTATCTAAAATAAGTAAATAAATAAATCCACGTATAAATATATTATCTGACTGATTTTCAAACCAAACTTATTTCTCATGCTTAAGGATGAGCAGAAGAGAATGGATGGATATATACTCATTCTAAACAGAGGAGCAAGAGACAGCGGGAGCTCTCCGTATTGGTGGGATGGTTCTAGCCCTTCTGCAACACTAAAAGTATAAATAGTTATGGATAATGAACTGACGCTTTCTGTAAATAAACAGTATAACCTGTGCTTAATAACATTAATTTACCCAACCAAAGGACTCAGCTTCAGAGGAGCAAAGAGCCACTCCTTTAAAGATTGTTAAGAATAAGCCCATTGATTGTGTATTTTGTAAAATGTATGTGCATCACCAAAAATTTAATTATAGTCAGCTGATCAAATATTCTGATCAAATATGTATTTTATTGGTCTAAATATTTAGTTTTTGTTCCTGATCCAGTTGGTTGGTCTAAGGCTGTAATTGACAAATTGGGTCTTGGGACTACAGTAAAACAGATTTTAGTTTTGGATTGTTATTGAATTTAATATACTGACTTATACTGAGTAATATACTGAGTAGTTGGATTGGACTACTTTCTAATCCACTACCTAATTCTTTTTTTTTACATTATATAAAAAACAAAGTTTGTGTACATTGACCTGACATTAAGTGTTGCTTGAGATTTAAGGTGGTCAGCTATCTTTTATTCATACAGCTTCACGGCAATCCTAATCATTATTAGTAATGGCTGGCGTGCTTTATTGTAAAATTTTATATGGAAATTTGTTTTGTGTTGTGACACATACTATCTTTAAATTTTGCCTGAGGATGTTTGTGAAGGCTTATTTGAAACACACAGTTTGTTTGTTGGTCCATCCACTAAAGCGTGATCTTGAAAGGGTTTAATTGAAGCCAGAAATTCATCTTATGGACGAGCAGTTTGATATATTTTTGCAGAGAAAGTCTCACCAATTAGAAAATAGCTGTGTATTTTGGGGTATTGATAAAGAACTTGGAAAAGCAATGAAACACAATGATGTACAACCTTGGTCATATGCTGTTCACAGCATGTAATCTCCAAAATAATATTTTCTGATCCAGACTTCTCTTCAGTTTGCGCTCTAATAAAAATATCAAAGCACAGTATCTTTAATTATTTAACACATTTAGTAACAGCATAGTCTGTTCTTTTAACAGTTTGAGTTACATTTGGTCTGAGCTTAAGAGGGGAGATGAGCAAGGACATTGTCCTAATTATTATGCTGCCTAAACATGCTGTGTCGGTAAATGATGTTTGCAACAGGCACAACCTCTGGCTGCTTAGAGCAGCTACTTCCTGACACTCCCAATCAGCTTGATTGATTGGATCCCAAGCCTCTCCCTAACTCTGATTGGCAGCTTAATGACAAAGGGGAGGAGAATAGCTAAAGGAGACGGGGCATTTTGTGGCAAATACAAAGTAAGTTTTCTCAAAATATATGTTTGTAGGTGCCTCAATTGCTAGTCTGCAGTAAAGGCTGTATCATGAAAATAATCATCCATTTTAATCTGTCTGGGCCCTTTTCTTCAGCTTTCCTAAATCGGTCACATCTATCAAGATTAGGTGACTGGTGGAGCCCAATCCTCCTTTAAAATGAATCAATCTCAGTGAATGCCTGCAACAACTGATGCTGACTGTCCAAGTGACTCATAGTATAACCAACTCTGACAGATTTTCAAGGCTTATATCAAACTACTGATTAAATAGCTAAGGGATCCAGCCACTGAAGATGACACTGACGTTCATGTTAGTATCTATCTACATTTGTTTCTTGTAAGCAGTTAATGGCATTAGCCTTTTGAGAAGGGCTTTTAGCCACGTTTTTCTATAAGTCATTCCTTGTTACAGTAATGAATCAAAATGAGGGTGGAAGCAAGTGCTGGTGTCTTCTTTGATGTTGATCCTTTCTTTGTGTCCTGTCTTGTATTTGACTTCACAGAGATGTTTAAAGTAAAGTACATTACACACAGTCCTGAATACAAAACTATGTGTTTGCTTTAAATCTGTGAAACATGGTGTATTTGACTGAAAATTTGTTCTTTGATTTGCAGGCATTGTGAGTTTTGTTTAAAAATTGTTCATGTTATCAATGCAGTTATAAACTGTAGGACTGATATCATTTTTATCTAGGAAAGAGTGTCTCAATGTAGTAAATAGTTTGTAATCAGAGAATTAAACGTGCATTTAATCTTAAAAGGCTTGTTATGTGGAATGGCTTTGAAGTGAGCTAATTCAATATGAACATAACCCAGGGGCACTTAAGATGGAGATTGGGGTTACGATAAGATGTGCCTTTAGAATACTAGTGCACAGCTGGCACACCCAGAGACGACTAATCGTTTGAAGGAAATCTTTTCTTTGAACTTTTCTCGAGAATACTGTATGAAAAAGATGAATTCACAGCCGCTGATTGCATACCACCAAAGAGTAGTTTCCAGTAGCAATCTTTCTGTGATATTTTCAGCACTCATTTTCAATTTAAAAACAAAATGTGTTTTACATATACCAATGTATTTCCCATTGGTATATTTCCCATACATTCTATTCACCTAAATATAGAAAGCGCAGCACGCCACAATGTTCACAAATATGTACTTTACATTAGTCGCAAAACATCACAATTACAGGAAGAAATGTGACAAGTGATATAACTGGAAGCAGATTGACTTCAGGACCAGCCATTTGGTACAATTCTAATTAATCCACTAACTCTCCATGGGACTGCTGTTAGCACCACAGCCGCTCGCACAAACTTACTTGGCCAAGGACACTAGCTAAGAGGAATTTAATCAATGTGATGGATAACATTTGTCTCTACAACTCTCACAGCAATTCCCATGTTAACCATTCAAGGCAACAGTACTTTTCCATCCAAATGTTCTATTTTTTTTTTCTGCTGGCAAGTCATAAGTAAAGCCGAACCTAAAGGCAGAGCAAAAAAAATACAGACATTGTCATCACGAGGGGGCAGAGCAGCAGACTACAACGAAAATGCACATTTCAAAGCCTGCTTTTTTTTATAGAACTGTAAAACAATGCCATTGTGCTGCCTCTTTGAGACATTAAAGACCTATCAACCCTCGGTTTAAGAGCTACATGTTATTTTGCCTTTTCAGATTTGTAGACATGAACAACTTTCATTCGCAGCCAGAAAGCAGACAGCCAAGACTTTGATGAGTGATGCAGCCAAGTTGAACAAGCAGTCTACTTTCAATTAATGAGAGGCTAAATTTGTGTGGCTTATTCACGAGTCATTATTTTCCAACAGTTTAAATATTCCAGAACAAAAAGATGTACGTATGGTGTATTTGTGTCGATACACTGTTATCTGAGAAGATTACAAAAGCATTTTTTAATGTAACTGTACAAGAAAGGAATTGGTGTCCTGGAACACAGAGAATAGGTGTCTGAATGGTTGGGCTGAGCTTTTTTTTATGTTCCATAGCCTCTTTTTGGCAAAAAAATAGGCCTTGATGCATCACAAGCATGATGCTAAAGTCCTTGAGAAAGAATCCCCTGAAAATACCTTTATTCGTATAGTACCTATATTGTTTATTTTTTATAGCAAACTAACCATTTAGAAACTGTCTTCCGTTTTAAAGTTTTGTTTCTGCATGCTGCCATGGGCGCAATAAATCCTACTTTTGATAATGATAAATGCCTCTTGAGTGACGATTAATCACAGAGAAACACACACATTTGTGGGCCTCGGCGTTATTTATGAAACCGTAGTTTATATTCCACCGTCATCTTATTTCACACAGAGAAAATGTGAAATATGATGTGACTTTAATTTTTCCAGAATGACTGGGGAGTGAGCATTAACAGGTTATGTCATGCTGTATAATAAAAGCAAGTCTGTGGCTCAGATGTTCTCCACCTGCATGTGCTGTGAGCACAAAAGGATGGGCTGGTAAGCGGGGAGGTTTTTTTTTTTTTAATCAAACAGCCCTCCAGCTGTTGCCCACCAGGTGAAATGCACAGTGTGTTCAACCAAGAAAACATGGCAGGAGATGAGAGAAGACCTTGCATGCCAATTGTCCTTTATTGTAACTTTCAGTTGTGCTGGATTGTGACAAGGCTACATAGGGTTGCAGTAATGTGGCACTGTATCATCATGGGACCTGTGTAGCATTCAGCTGATCTAAAATGATGCAGGAAGAGTACTGACAGGGACTAGACAGAGAGAGCTTATTTCTGCCATACTGGCTTCTCTTCATTGGCTCCCTGTCAAATCCAGAATAGAATTTAAAGTCCTGCTTCTCACATACAAGGTCTTGAATAATCAGGCCCCATCTTAATAACCTTATAGTACCATATCACCCCGTTAGAGCTCTTTGGTCTCAGACTGCAGGCTTACTTGTGGTTCCTAGAGTATTTACAAGTAGAATGAGAGAAAGAGCCTTCAGCTTTGAGGCCCCTAACAGGCCACATTATGCATGTATTACTGTTTGGTAACATGCAAAACACTTTTCATTGCATCTTTCATCTGATATGTTCATGGGTATCAATATTTTGTAATATACTACCAACATTACAAAGAGAAATCTTGACTAAGATCATAATTTACTGTTTGAAACTGTTGTCGCCAGTGTTGCAGTAAAAATTAGCAATGGAGCAACAAGAAATGGTTTGTAGTTCACGGTTATAGTGACATTCACATGCAATCTGGTAGTCAGTACAATACAAATGCAAAGAAATGTCCAAAAAGCACGTGCCTGCTAAGAATATTTATATTTTCAGTTGCTTTGAGGCTGGTGGTCTCATTCAATGGAGCAAACGTTTGATTGACACCAGGATGGCAACAGTGCGCCAATCAATCAACCACATGAATGAGGGGTATTCCCAAAACCATATGCTGCATATGTGTAGGACACTGCACTGTCTCTTGGACGCCTCACCATTCTGCATTTTTTATAATTTAATTTGAATGACTAACAAGTGGGTGTTTGTAGAAAGGGCTGAATATTCAGTGAAAATGTTAATGCATCATTTTATGGAAATTAGGCACTGAGCCAAGAGGCAGCAGATTTATAAACACCTGTTTACTTTTGATGTTTTGCCACACATCGCAGCAATTGCCACAGAACCTGCAAAATGAAGAATCTACTTGAGGGACATGCAGACATACTACCTAACCCCCCGCCCCCCAAAACATTGTGGTTTCTCACACTCTGTTTGTATTTCAGTTATTAGATCTATAGAATGCACATTACAAGGATGATAGATTGATTAACTAAACTATATCGAAACTTTTCTTGAAGAAAGAAGGCAACTCCTCTTTCTCTGCATCAGAGAAATGAAAGTCTGTCCCATTAAATATTCAAAAAGCTGTTTTTCCCTGGGAAATTAATTCGTCATCTATATATGGCTTGCTTTTTATCACTCTTTCCTCATCATCATGGATGGATCCTGATTCTAAAGATTCCCCCACCCCTCTTTAGACATATAGGAAAAATTGCAACAGAAAAATATATTAAGCTCCCTGCCTAGTCATGATGAGGGCATGTTTGGTGTGCCTCATGTTGTAAGCAATAAATAATCAGTGAATTATCTGAGTATAGATCAGGCTGAGACAAAAGTATCCAAGCTGAGATTTCAGTCATTTTAATATGTAGGTTGGTATAGAAGGTAGGTATACAAGTGGCTGAAGCAATAGGGGTAAACGATTATAAAACCTTGTTAACTTTGTGAATGCCAAAGTATTCAACACCTCAACATGAGACATAATGTGAAATTTAAATTCTTGACATTTTCTGCACAATAATCCTTAAAGAAGGCTGCACAAATTTTCCACTTTCCATCAAACCTACCAGTACTAATCACTCTATAGTTACACATTAGTTTTCACTGCGGAGTGGGGGTTGTGGAAACTATTTCTTTTTATCTTGTCGTCAGCGCTTTATCTTGCAAGGGATTGGGATGGGCCGAACACAATATCTTCAAAGAGTTCGGAGGGCTTTGATGAGTCCATTTCCTCCTCTGTATGGATCAACTGGGCTGTAGCCTTTACTTGCTCCGATAGTTTGAGTGAAGGTCTTTGACTCAAGAATGAAATCTCTACATATCACACGAGGTCCAGCAGGTTAGCTTTTGATGCTTTAATTTCAAGACACCTGCCTCTTTGAGAAATTAAGAAAGTGGTATTACCTTTCATTATAATAGATGCCTCTCCAATTTATATTAATCCTTGTGAATCATCTGAAAATCGCAGGCTCTAATACTTAATTGGAAGTAAAGACATGTCATTATGAGGTTAATCATTCTGGACTGGTAAATTTACATGTTCAGTAGTATTTTTATGATTCTGGGTTTTTCCATTTATAATTATTATTTGAAAATTGCTCATTTAGATTTAATTCTTTAGAGCATGGTGGTACCATAGAGTGGTTAATATGAAGCTTCTGGTTTGTAGAGGCTGGTTGACTGGGCCTGTCTATGTGCAGTTTCAATCCTAACTCTGTAAGTGCACAGTCCAGATACATGTACTTTCTACTGCTGATAAACTTGCTATAGATCTGAATGTGAACAGAAGTTTTCCATCTCTCACGGTAGGCATGCAGTGGACTGATGACCTGATGTCCAGGGTGTCTGCTTTTCATATTATCAACCATGATGACTTATCGACAGCACAGAGCAGTTATAGTCATAGGATGGACCTTTTGGGGTTTGTCGCTAGCATGAGGGCAATGTTGTTTCCCACACTACATGCTTATTCTAGGCAGATTTTGATTAGGTAGCGTGTTTATAACAGAAAAAGGTGATAAAATACCAAAAACATTTGGTGCAACAAATATTGTGCTTGTTGGTGTTACATTTATAAATTAAAATCTGTAGTTTAAGCAAGTTGAGAGCTATTTCATGTCAGTGAAAACCTTAACCCATAGCAAAATACAAAACAAAATATTTAGTATAGTATGGCACAAGGAGGCAGAAGACTAAAATCTAATTAATATTGTTTATTGATCCACTTACTGGTTCTTATTCATTACTAAAGAAGTTTCGATAGTCTGCAGCGTAATATTAGGCATTTATTGTATGCTTAACTACTCGTAAGTCCTTTGGAGTTTTTATGCATCAATGTCACTTAAAATATAAGATTTTAAGAAAAGTTGTAAAAGAAGATAAAGTGAACTCAATTAACCACTGACCATGAAAATACCACACCAGTCTCAATAACATGGCAAAGCGCAGATGTCACGCTTTGCCTCTCCAAAGCGTGAAATGGACACACATGCAGAAGTTGCAATACGTTGCAGTAAGCTGCAGTACTAGCAGCAGGAGATATTTTATTTCAACCCATCATGAAAACAAACACTTAAAGAAACATTTACATATCAGCCACCTAGCGTTATCTTACCAGGCATAGAAGGAGCTTGGAATGTATTTCATACCCTTCTTGGTCAGTAGTGACTTGTTTGCTTTGCATATATTATCTTCCCTTACTGGTACTGCAACTCCTGTAGGTGTATCCATTTCATGCTTAGTAAAGGCAAAGCGTGACATTCACACAGTGGACTAGCATGTCCATTACACGCTTTGCCATGATAGTGGGTTTGTCATGCGGCGGCTGTGTGAAGGCAAGAGAGGACCCAAATGCACGGCTCTAGACACACGGGGATGAACTCAAAGGCCGGTCTTTATTAACAGGAACATAAGAAGTCATACAAAACTATACTGGGAGCAACTAAAAGCTGAGGCGCTGGGAAGACACTGAAATTGCACACAACCTAGAGGGACGACGCAACACAGAACAAAGGGACACTCTGACATAAATACACAGAAGGTAACGAGGGAAGTGGGAACACACGGGGAACACAGCTGAAGACAATTACTCATGGCCGAGCAGGGAGGACACGAAACTGACGATACTGACACCAAGATGTGGACCTTAAACACAACACAGTACACAGAGATGAGCACGGAGAGAGAGAGGCAGAGAGAGAGGCAGAGAAGAAGGATGAATACGAGGGGATGAGGAGAACACAGAACACATAGGGTGGGAACACGGTACCAGAGCAAACACCACAATAAAAACATGGACACAGGGGGAATCCAAATACCAAACCAAACAATCCAATGGACATAAGAAACAAAATACAAAACTACAGAAAAACTAAGAACACTGGGTCAAAATGACCCAGGACCATGACAGGGTTGGCCATCTGTATAGTCTACCTCCTTCTGTTGTCATGGGTTCTCCCAGGGTCCACTGGCTTCCTCCCACACAAAGTCATGCTTGTTAGGTTGTTCTTGAACCAAAGAAGTAGTAAAGTAGGAAGTAGTTTTTGTTTAGAATTTACAGATGAAGATCTGATTGCTGAGCCAGGACTGCATAAAATCAGTTTTCATGAAATACCACAGAAAAAGGATAAGGCTTGTGATAAACTGACTCTATCCTAAATGTCGTGAAACCCCCTACGGTAAAATGTTTGACCAAAAATGCAGAATCAAAATAAAATTTATGAAATAAAACTGCGACCTGGCAGAGTGCTAAAGTAGTTACTGTTTTTTGTATTGCATAATAGCATCAGTATCTTTACTCACAAGCAATCTCTCTGAAAATCTCACCTGAACAACTGCCTGTCACTACTGTGTCAAACACTGAACTATGAGTTCAGTGAAAGACGGTGCTGATAGAATGAAAGAGAAAAGTGTAGCTTAACTGAAGATTTCCCTGCAGACCCTGTATGCCAGGTAACACTGCTCTCCCACTTAATTGCGCCTTACATTTAAGAGTCATTTTCTCAGATCCAGGAAGGCACTCCTGTCTTGATTTGCTTTTAACAACCCCTCAGACCGCTGCTTTCCCCAGACAAGGCTATATTAGAATTTAATTAATTCTGTGGCTGGCAATGCTCAAAGGTAATGGCGATGCAGGTATGCAATGCACAGCACAGGTCCACAGTACTGTAATGAGTAACATAGCCTGCGTTTAGAGTGGCTGGTTAGCGTGGTATTCTGCAAAAGCTTGTTTTGAGGTAATGCTGGAGGGACTGGAAAGTCAATGACACCTTTGGCTAGAAGAGTCGAGGTTCCTGGATCTGTGAGGAGAACTATAATAATACATGAACTCTACAAACACTTTTCTTAACAAATGTACAGAATTTAAAGTGTTAAAATGAATTAAAAATATCCACAAAAATACAAAAAAGCTGAACTGGATATTATAAATTGGACAGTGTGTCTGTTATGAATTCATTTCCTCTCTGTTTATTTAAGTAACAGGACATAGATTAATATTCTCACAGCACCACATGAGACTGTGAGATATTCAGTGAATTAATCCGATAATAGAGATGACTGAAAATGCATTGCTACAGAAACTTTACTCTGATTGGCAAAATTATATTCCACTATATGAAGACTGTGCATCCTACAAGAAATGATAATGCGTCTCATCATTGTCAAAGTTAAAAGTGTGCTCAACATCATTATTCAGCCCCACAAGATAAAAACAGAAGGAGGCAGAGGGCATTGATTTTGAGAGCAAGGTATAAAATGAACCAACATCTCTATACCACCTTTAAGTCAAGACACAAGTGCATGTGTACTGAAAAACATGTATTTCTGTTCTCCTTATGCCCAAGGTATCTTAACGTCCTTTTAACCAGGGCAGGTTCTTCAACGTGCATAAAAAAATATAGGACTGCTTTCTTGCATTTCTCTAAAACTGGTATCCTGTCTCAGAGTCACTCTGAAAAACTGGTTGATGCATTTATTGCTTCTAGACTGGAAAATTGTCATTTATTATTATCAGGTTGTTCTAAAAGCTCCTTGAAAACCCTTCAGTTAATCCAAAATGCTGCAGTGAGAGGGCTGATGAGGACTAGAAAAGAGAGAATATTTTTCCTTATTAGCATCTCTTCACTGGCTTCCTGTTAAATCCAAAACCAAATTTAAAATCCTTCTCCTCAAATAAAAAGTCTTGAATAATCAGGCCCCATCTTATCTTAAAGACCTCATAGTAGCAAATCACTCTAATAGCGCACTTTGCTCTCAGACTGCAGGCTTCTGCAGGCTTGTGGTTTCTAGAGTTTGTAAAAGTAGAGTAGGAAGCAGAGCCTTCAGCTTCCAGAACCTGCTTCTGAGGAACCAGCTAGCAGTTTGAATTTGGTAGACAGACACTATCCCTGCTTTTCAGTCTAGGCTTATCATTTTCCTTTTTGATAAGGCTGAAGGTTGGTTCAAATGATGCTGAACCCTCTCTTAGTTATGCTGCAGTAAGTCTAGGCTGCTAGGTGCGTGCCATGATTGCTAACTCTGGCTCTCTTCCTTTTGTTCTGTCTCCCTCCTCTCATCCATCACAGATAGTTGCGTCTCACTGGCAACCATCTGTTCTGCTGGAGGCTTCTTTCTGTTAAAAGGGAGTTTTTCCTTCCCACTGTCACCAAGTGCTTGTAGATAGGGATTTGTCTAATTGCTGAGGTTTTCTCTCTATGGGGTCTTTACCTTATGACATAAAATACCTTAAGGCAATTGTTGTTGTAACTTGGTGCTATATAAATAAAATTGAATTAAATTGAATACCTGATGAAGTTAATGTCCATATGCCATCACATTTTCAAGGTTTGCTGCTACTGTTTGATTCTGGTCAGTGTATAGGTGTGTTTTGGTCCACCTGCTCTGTGAGGCTCAGATTCATGACCCTGGCTGTTTTCTCAGTCTGTTTCTCCAGGATTAGCTCGCACACCTAGAACCGAGAATTCACTTGTAAATCTGTAGAATTCCTGTTTTTGCCTGAAATGTATTATTCAGTCACACATTTCATAAAACCTTTAGACTTTAATTTGCATTCAATGGTGAAACAAGTTACTATATGTAGCAGCGGTAATGTATAAGTAATATACAGGACACATCTTATAATAATGACGTAACCTGTCTCCTCCTTAATGGGGTCAATATTAGCGACACTGCATGCATAGCAATTATTCACATCTATATATTTAACAAAAGATTTATTATAAATCCAAATTGTTTAGATTTTATTTGTACGCATTATGTTATTATTGCATCATTTCCCCGCAAATCTAATATTCAGTGGACATTACCCATATGTAACCTAAATGTCACCAAAATTTGTATCCATGGTGGAATTGTGTTTGATTGAGCACTAAATACATAATGAAGACTTTGGTGTGCCACAGGCCTGCCAAATGTTTTTGCTAGTAGTAGTAATGCAATCTTTATTTTCCTTTGTTCATAAAAAAAACACATACATGTATTTACACACAGTTACAGATGCATATACATATGCACAAAAGCATGCTGAGGTTTATTTCTCTTGTTACAAATATAGTGTTATTGATGTGATGGGTCACATTGCAATTTAGAAGCAATTAAAAGGTAATGAATGTGCTCAAATGAAACCTGTGTCTGGAGGGCATTTGCAGTGTATGGAGGAGATGATATATTTGTGTGCGTGTGTGTGTGTGTGCGTGTGTGTGTCTGGTTAATAGCCTTTCTTGTAGCTTTAGGCGTGGATAAAAGATAAAAAAAAAAAGTTCCTTTGAACATGACAGCAATTAAAATTGTGGATAATCATGACAATATGTAAATATCTTTAATTTACAGGTACTGAGCTTAAAAAGCATGATACACATGATTATGTGTACCTAAATTGCTAACAAAATACTCAGTGGCCAGATTTATTTTCACCTCTTTTTATTCAATTATTCTTCACTTAAATTGGCATGAACTTAAATGCTGTTGTAGCCTGACAATTACTGAACCCTTTTTTCTCTTTGTCTTGACACGCTCAGACAACTAAACACTGTGACAAATTCATTTTGACCAAAATATCTTTTCAAGTGAATCAGCTTTTAGCCTCAGCTATCAATTACGGACTTGCAGAAATTTGCTTTGCCTCTCCTCAGGTTCAGTCACTTTGACGGCACTTTGCTATTAAAAAAAAAGACATTTTACGCACATGCCATTGTGCAGATGACTACAGACAGTCAGTAAGGTGACATTTTACCATATGTTAAGATGCAACTTTTCAGTTCACTCCAGTGTTATGCATGAAAATTAACTTTTTTTGGGGCACTTCAGAGTTGTATAGAAGCTAATATAGAAGTTAACAGGAATACGGCATAAATCATTCACCACAGAAGGGCTGCATGTGTAATCTAGAGTGGCATGCAAAAATTGGTCAGCTACTGTGAATAGCTTGCAGATCCTGAATACCCTGAGGGTATCTGCCCTTCTGATGACCTGGACTAGCCAACTGTCTGTAAACCCAAAATGAGTCTGAGGTAGGAGACAGACCAGACGCCCTCTTATCACATGTGATGAAGATCCTGGAGAGTCTAGTCCTGGTCCACCTAATACTGCAGGTGAAAACATATCCGTCGACAGTTTTTCTATCTATTAATAATGATCCATATATAACAGTGATGGGGACACTTTCCTCCAGAATAATTCCTTTAAAGAATTTTTTAATTTTGTCACTAACACAGATTTTACATATAGTGAAGTATTTTCAGTGGTCAGTGTTTGGTATTGCTACTTTTACTAGTTGAACAGTTGTAAAACACTTGCAAACTGTACTCTGAGCGACAGTGAAACTGCTAAAAATGCAACACAAAACAGAAAGAGAGGCCTGTTGCCTCTGTACAAGTCTAAATTGAATCTGAATCTCGGGGAACTTTACCCTCAATGTCCAGGTTAGAAGATTTCTGAAATTCTTGTGAACATAACTTGAGAAAGACGAAAACTAGACGTTTTGACTATTTAAACCATGGGGCATCTAGCAGGAGGCTGAGGAGCAGAACTGGTGGACGCCAGCTTTTTTCAAGTTTTACAACTGTTTGGCATGTTTACAGAAAAGTTGGCATCTTCGGTTCAAACTACAGGAGAATGTGACAATATGCTACCGACCAAAGTGTCACAAAGAGGTTTTTGGTGCAGCACCTACTTTGACCTAAGGAATGTATGTAACCTCCATTTAGAGTCAGCAAATCTAAAAATCAGTACAAGAAATAGTTTTCAAATGTAAAGAAAGCTTTTACATGTTTCAAGAAAAAGAGAAACAATAGAAAAGCACAATTTTCGGTGCTTAGCAAAGGATTAATAATGTAGAAAAAATTTCTGATAGATATTTTATAACATGGACACTGTAATGTATAAATCACATTGTTTCTTTAACAAGTGATAAAGCCACTTCTGCATGCACCTTGGAAGAAGGTGAAGTTGTGTTTGAATCCTCTACTGAACAGGTCCTTGTCTTGAACCATGTTTGTGATATTGTGCCTAAATGAATGCACTACAAACATTATTCTATACATATGTTTTTGGCGTGTAACCTGTAACATAAGCAGGGGACATTTGTCATGCACAGATGTGCCAACCCAAAGAGACAATGCCTACCATTACAGAAGCAGGACTCGACTTGAACTTGGAGCAGTATAAACTGATTTTCATGTTCATTAGATCTCACTAACCTCTCAAACCTAACCAGGTATTACTTCCTAAGTGCTTTCCTAGGTGTTTTTAATTAGTGAGGAATCCTCGTTATATGAGGCAGATGGCACAATCCTACATCTTTTGTTAAAGTCACACTAATTAGGATTCTCTGAGAAAATGCGTCCAACCAGAATCCTTAATAAGGGAGTCTGCTTAGCCAAGTAATAAGAAACCTGATGTCTCCACGACAGTGGTGCTCACTTTGAAAGTTCTAAATAGAAAGCAATCCGTTCTTCAGCACAGACCTTTTGTCATTGTGCTCTGCATTTCTTTCTCAGGTACATGTGATATGCATTGTCTATTCTTGTATGCTGGTTACATCATTACTTAGTGATACAAACAGAGCTGTTGGTAGAAAATTAACAAGTAATTTTTACATTCAGATGTTAAATGCTACTGGATTTACAAGCGAGTTGGAGAGGGAACACAAAGAAAAATGCAAAAGAAAGAGAGTTAGAGCACATGTTCTGGCTTTTGTGGCAATGTAAATCGTGGAAATTGAAACCATCCACGTGTCAGTCCTCTCTGGGCTTTCTAGCACTTTGAAAGCAGGACTTTGCGGAAGATTTGTCAACGTCATTTAAGTGCAGATACCTTCTTCTCAACAAGGACAGATGGCAAATTAAGGCAAACATGGCCCAAAATGAATTTTGGCTTCTTCCACTGAATAGTGTGTGGGTTTTGAAATTCATTTGTACATTATCATGCACATTCCCATTTCCAGCTACCTGGTTTGTGTTTGCACCATACTAAAGGTTAGTGAAGGTCAAACAGCGCTATAGTTTGTGTAAGCAAATGCATACAAAATTTATAAAGCTATTTGATTTTGTTTAGAAGCAGCAGATCTTAAAGCTGCCATAGTGATTACATTTTCTCTTCCTCGTATTCCCAGTCTCCATATTCATACGCTCTCATAGGCCCCTAATATATATAACTATAAAACTCTGACACACTCCTTTTATTTTATTCAGAACTTGCCAAAGCCTTTCAGATGTACTGTCACTTACTTGCCATTTGCATCTCAAGAGCAGGAGTTACTGCTTTGGCACCCAGTGAAGCTGAGTAATATAGTATCCCTGTTGTCGTGTGACCTGAGGTAGACGTCGGGGCAGTCAGGTGGGAGTCCTCTCACCCACATCAACTCCAGAACCCCGCACTATCTGGGTATGGATCATAAGATCAGGGATTAGGGTTTTTTTTTTTGTTTGTCCTGCAGATCGACACTATTTCTTTGTTGTTTAAACAAAGAAAAACTGTGAATTGAATTATGACAATAAATGCTGCCCTTGATTTGCACACCTAATTTGAGTTGTTGAAACTCCAGGAAGAATAATTTGTAACTCTACAGTATTGTTTTTAAGGTATAAAGACCATCAGCAGCAGATTTTAAGTTTAGTCATTAAATGAACATTAATTAGCAACAAATAATATGACTGTGTTTTATCCACTGAACTTAATATATATATATATGTGAATAAGTAAATTTCTTTCAACAAAATGTGTCTGTCACATCTATGTTTCTTGATCAGTCACCACTGTTTAGTGCCATCTGCTTCAATTTTCCATTAAAGCCTCTGCATTTGGAATGATGGGTATGATGCGTAAGAAAAGTAAGAAAATGATAAACTGTCATAACAAACCACAAAAATGTGGAATTAAATCATTCGAATACTTATTGGCTGCTTATCTTGGAAAAATCACTAGACTTTCCCAGTGTACAGTCAATAATGGTTCAATAACCTCTCATCTCCTCTGTATACTAATGGTCAAAGCTGGCTTTACAGAAACAAATAAGACTTTGCAGAGAGAGAGAGAGAGAGAGACAACTCTGTAGTCTGTGCTTCCTTCTTCTATTACGTGGTATTACTCACACAACAAAGAGTTACCAGAACAAAGCTGATTCATTTTAAATTTGGTCAGGTTAGAGAGGCTTTGTGTTTCACATCTCTTTTATTCAACATCAGTTGACTTTTTAAAAGAACTAATATGGACATCATAATTAGAAAGAATAAATTGCCACTTAATTCAATTTGCTTTTTAAGATAGAATTAATAATAGGAAGGCTGAATGGAATATTCTACCTGAATCATTTTCATAAATCTTTATAATGAAGTTCACTCCCCTGTTGGCTCTAAATGTCATACCTTGAACTTAGAAACATGGCGACTTTCTCTCAAACCAATTAATCTTTAGGTTGAACTTTTTCCCTTTTCCAATAACAAGCTCTCTATTATAGTCAGTCATTTTTCAGACAGTGTTTCGCTGCCATGTCTATGATATCATCTTAATCTTACAAGATTGCTTAAGATACATCTGCCTTTATTTAACGCTTGTAGGTTTTCCAATAGAATCGCCTAAGTGGAAAGAAATTGTTTTTTGTTAATACCTCTTTATTAGTTAATAGATTATATGAAATGTTCACGCCAATAAATATTATTTTAAATTCAACTTAAATTAAATGATGAATAACACAAGCATTATTATTACGATAGCTCACCTGTGTATAAGAAGCATGGTCCAAATGAGTAGCTAATAGTGCTGAACTTAATTTAAACGTAATTTGCATGATTATGGCTTATAGCTCATGAAAGTCAGAAAACCATTATTATCCAGTATTGAGACGCCAGAAAGACTTTTTGCACACATCTGGCAGTATACATTAAATTTTTCATGGATAAAATTACTATCTTTGTCAGTCGGAATACACTCAGTAACCCATTACCACTAACTATAATATGTTTTTGAAGATTTCTAAAATAAATAAATAAACTGACTTATGTTCGATTTTTTGCTGGTGAATCATTTAAGATCATTTAACAATAAAGATTATTATTTACTAGTCTGCAGAGTTCGGCAGTGGAACAGATCGCAAGGAGTGACTTGGATGAGACATGTTCCAGGATGAAACGGAGATGATGGAGGAGGTGGTTTGCACAAACAGTGGTCTAAAAGGTAAACTGGCATAATAGCACTGGTTTTTAAGGAATTGGAAGTGCAGACTGAAGTTTGGGAAGACGGCTGATGATAGGACTGTGGATGAGGCAAGTTTGACAGGGAAGACAACTGAAATAACAATAGAGTGGAAGAGCAGGACAAGTCCAAAGAAAAAGCAATGCTGGAACAGATAGGAACATACTGTAGATCTTTCTTATTTATGCAAGAAATCTAATCACACACAGATTGGGTAAGAAAAAACTCTCTGTAGAGAGCATTGCCTGTTCACTGACTAGTGCCTTGTAGATTGTCATTAGTACAACCCCCCCCCCCCCCCCAAACAAAACCAACCAAACAAAAACAAAAACAAAAACAAAAGCAAAACAAACTACAGTAAAGTAAAAAAAAAAAAAAAAAAAAAAAAAAAAAACCCCATATGTGTTTTTGTTGATGTTGTTTTTGTCTTTTTGTTGTTATTGATTTGTCCTATAAGCATATCCCGAAGGAAAAAGCCGCCCATTCATTGTATTGAATGCAAAGGATCTGACATCTGACCTGCGTAGGAGGTGGAAAAGAACTGACTACAAGTACAACATCGTAACATCAAGCTGTCAAACCAAAGTGTTGCAACTGGCAACTGAATATGATAGGGATGATTTTTATTTCACAATAGGCAGAATCAGAATTTACTGATCTATGAAATAATGTCATTGAGACTTCACTGTTATTTTTATATTAAAATGTGATTTTTTTTAAAATATTAAAAGTCCTCCCGTATATCAATGAAAAACCACAAGTAAAATGAAAATGTTTTAATTATATTAGAAAACAGAAGTCCTAAAGAGCCTTTCATTTGTAAAGGTGTTTCTGATAATAAATAAAAAACACCTTCTTGACCCTTCACGTTATTGTACTTTTGTAGCGTCTTATAAATGCATTCTTTATAAAGTGTTTACCTTGTTACTTCACCTCTTAAGGCTTTGAAGTGCCATAAAAACAGAATAACGCTGTAATAATATTACTTCTCAGAACAATTAAGATGTCGAACTTTAAAGTATTACTTGCATTTCTCTATGAAACTATTTATTCTACTACAATTAAGAGACATTTTGGAAGATACTGGTGGTGCATACTGTGATACGTTAATGAGAGGAAACTACAGGAAACACCAACTGCAACTGGTAAGTTTTTGTCCTGGGAACAAATTAAATGAGGCCAATGCAAACAGAGCCTGTTTTGCCCTTAGTTCAGCCACAATAAATAGGCTTGGCCCTCACCACATTTGTCATATTGATTTTTCTTTAATGATATGCACAAGAAAGTAATTTCCTTGTCTCTGCATTGTCAGCGGTGACTAATCAGATTTTCCTGAGACAACCAATTCCATACCTCAAGGAAATGCTTGGCTACAGATAGTGGTCGTCCAAGCGACACAGACATCACCTAAGAGCTTGTACAGGTGCAATCTCTCTCTCTGTATACAAGGCTGGAATACTAAGTGTGCACTCCCTATACTGTGTCCTTGTTTTTTTTTTTATATAACGGCATAGGCCTTAGATAAGTTGATCAATATATAAAACCCTTCTTTCTTTATAAAAGAAAACATTTACACTCTTACTGTACATATTTGAAATTATTGGTTTGTACAGATATTACCTTATGTGCTAAAGAATACCAACACTGCTATGAAAGGTTGTTTGTGTTTCCCACCTAAAGTACCAACTAGAAATGCACAAACTCTCAAAGGATGACTTTTTTTCAGTGGCTAATGGCATGGCTTTCATTAACCAATAAAGAACAAAAACCTCCAATAGTTTATGTATTGTTTGTGGGATTTTTCTTATACTTGCCTTCAATATTTAACCTTGGCCAAGTGAAATTTGAATATCTAATCAATCATGCCATATTAAAGTTGAATGCTTATCACCATCAGCTCATTACTATTTCAAGAGGCGACGCCATTTATGAAATGTCACTCAAAAAAGTGTACCCACAAGCCAATCGATGTCAGCCGCCTTTCTGTCTGAATGTTTCATTTGCTGTAAATACAGAAACAGAGAGATATGGATTGGGGGCAGGGATCTGATGCCCACATGTGGTTTCTGTGCAGGGTTGGGTACACTGAAAAGGCATTGATCAGTGTAAGGGCTTAGTTTACAGTTTCCTAGAGGCCTAGATTGAGCTATGAGGCCCACTGGGGCTATGATGATTCGAGTCAACTCATGACCTTTGAGGCTGGTCTTAGACCTTGTTATTGATAGAAGAACAGATATGGTTACTTCACCACTGCGAGTTGTCATTTTTGAATGACTGATCAGTCTGTCCCTGTGATAAACCGGGCAACCGTTCCCTGGATCTCATCCTATGAAAGCTGGGACAGCCTCTGTACCCCTGCGACTATCATGTGGATAAGCAGTAAAGAAAATGGAAGTGAATCATCAGCCTGTGAAGATTTTATTCTGTCTATATCCATTGTAAACACAGTATAAGGAATGCTTAGAACAAAGCTTGATATGTCCCGGAGCTGTCCACTTAAGAGATCACAAGAATAGCATAGAATAGAATAGAATAGAATAGAATAGAATAGAATAGAATAGAATAGACTGAGACATGGCCAGAACAATACTGTTCATGGTCATTCTACAACCATTATTCTTATCTACTGCTTAACAAACCTGTCATAACTCTTAAATTAGGCAGTTATGCTAATTGAGAAAGAAGTGATGAGATCAGATATTGCAGGTTTTAGCATGGTGCTTAACTTCAAAGACATTAAAAATATTTTTAAAATGCAAATGAGAAATTACTTACACCTAAAATATTTAAAAAGGATTTGAAAACCACACTAATCAACAGAAACACAAATAAACAAGTTCATCTTTTGTGTTAGGTTTAGATTGGTTGGTCTTTTCGCTGATGGTAATGCTTGTGCCATGTTTTTTTATTTTATATAATTGAGATTTCAGTGCGTTTGAGCAGTAACACTCCAGCCTATGCTTGATCTCTGCAAAGCAGAGAATGGAAGGAGTTAGCACAGTGTGTTTACTAAGCAGGCTGTGTCATATGCATCTCTAAACTTACCACCCACTTCTGCACGCTGGCTAGCACTCCTTCTTCTCTTTGTAGCCCTGGCTTTGGTGAATTTTCCTGAAATACACATATTCACCACTGCCAACGGCATAAACAATTATCAATCAGCCCTAATCCACTGTTCCGCATAAATATGAGTTTCTCATGCAGTTTGGAGAACCATGCTGTCACTTTTTTATGACTAATAAATTTTGACTTGGCAGACAGAGCACAGCATGATGCATGACAAGTAACTTACACTGTGGTTTAAAATCCATTTCAACACTTAAACTGCGTCTTTTTTTTTTTTTTTTTGCTGCATATCCAGTGGTTATTGTACACATTGATGTGCCCAGAGAAGATCATTCTTGATGGGTTAGAGGTCCTCTTAGCAGCATTGTAACCATCACAGATACTGAATTCAGCAAATGGAATTACTTTATCTCATTAAGGCAGGCTGACCCACCTGCTACACCAGAGGAAAAAATGTTGCTTTTTTTCTTTATCTCATGAGAAATAAATAATCTTCTTATTAGGAGCTTATTGAATTCTGACCTGGTTTTTTTATTTATTTATTTTTTATAAACCCTGCTTTAGGAGAAATAAGGACCGAAAGAAGGAATTAATTTACGACACACAATGCTGTCTATTTTGAGATTAACAGAAGACACTGCTTAATAACATTATGTAGCAATAAATAGACAAATAAATGCATGATTTACTGTAGATCTAAGAATTGTCTAGTTTACCAAATAGTTCTTTGGCTATGCAGTGTCCCTTTTCAAACATTTCTGAAAGAATGGATCATTCTAACTAGCTCAGTGAATTCTGGTTTTAGCAAGTCATGTTGTAAAATTTCTCAGCTTCTAGATAGTTCACAATGAACTACAAGCAGACGTTTTCAGGAACTACAGCAACTCTGCTACATAATGGCAGCATACATAAAGTTACAGAGCAGAGCTTACCAGGTGCTTAGCGTAGTGTGTAAAAGTTCCCAGCACTCTGCTGACTCAGTAGCTGGATAGCTCCAAACCTCCCCTGGAATTAACATCAGCACAAAAACTGCATTGGGAGCTTCAGTGGATTAACTTTACATAGCCAGGCAGCTGCTATGGGGTAATGTGTAGGTGGCCCAGATTTTTAGGTATGTAGTGCACTTATTGCAAGTCAAATAGGCCAATTTTTGTCTTGCATATAAATATGGCTGCAAAGTGGAACTCTGTGTATAGCAGTTTCTTTTAGCAATAACAGATAGACACTGAATATATAGTACATATACATATATATATCTTTGTTAACAGGAGCATCTTCTCATGGGCATCATCTGATGTCTTCTCTGTACTCACAGCACCAGCGCTTCACTTGGCTAACATGAAGATAAATAGTATCTTACTGAACATAAATCTGTAAACATAATGGAACAAATAGAACTAAACCAATAAATAAGTAAAAGTAATGCAGTATTCACTTTACTTTTTTCTTTAGTAAACAATTTACATTATATACAAATAGTAAAACAAAACACATTTGAAAGTTAAAGTGATTACTAGTTAATCGGAGGAACTAGTTAAACCATTGCACAAGATATATTTTTAAATCTCTTAACATGCAAATTGTGAAATTCAAACTGTCACTTTGTAACTGATGTGTGCGCAACACAATCATGACAATGGATTGGTATTCTTGATGAATATGATACATTTGATGCGTTCTGTCAGTCAAATCATTGCATATTGCCACCAGACTCGGCCATGCCTGCGATCAGCTGACAACACGAAATAAAAAAACTACGAAAGGGCTCCAACCTCACTCTACAGAGTAAAGCTGGTTTACAAGCAGTGAAAATGCTGGCGACATCTCCTATTTAATTATAGCTACTTTAAAAACCCTTTTAAATTAAGTAATTTAATACGTTACAGTGCATTAACGTAATTAAAGTAGATAGATTACTTATTACATTTTTCACAGGGTTACTTGATTACTAGCATCATATAACCTTTTATATTTCAAAGCAGCATTTTATACATGTACAATTACAATTTTTTTTATTAACCTGCACAATACTAGAGTAGTTCATGACAAATTTCTTCCTCTCAAAAATGTAAGAAAAGTGGGGAGAAATGTGTTGAGCTATAAATTAAAGGGAATCTCTAACACATGGTTGGGAGTGACGTTCATATGTAATGGCTGATATATATACAGTAGGTTAATGTAGTCATGACTTGTGAGTCTGTGCATTTGCTCACTCATATACAAGAGACTTTTTGTCTACTTATGTTTTACTGAAATGCTGTCAATGCTCTTCTCGTTTTTTTAGCTCATGTCTGTGGAAAAGCTGATAGAGATGTAAATGTAATAATTTTTCTGGGAAGGCAATGATTAAGTCCAGTTCTCGCATCAGCCACATGTTTACAAGTACTCAAAGAGTAAGTACATAAATGATCCTCAATAACTTGCTTTTTAGACATACTTTTTTTGGACCTACAATCACGGCAACAGCTTTCTCGAAAGCATGAAATGGACACATGTGGAGAAGTTGCCGTTTTTACAGCCAACAAGTCGCTAATGACCAAGGAAGGTGCAAAGTACAGTCCAAGTTCCTTCTATGCCATTATTATTTTCAGGATATCTTGAAATAAAATTTAGCCTTCTGCTGGTACTGCAGCTTTCTAAGCATGCCCGTCCATTTCAAGCTTAAGAGAAGCAAAGCATGGCATGCATATGGTGGACCAGGGTGTCGATTACACACTTTGCCATGATTTCAGGTGGCAGTGTTTTCCCAGCAGCCATGTAAGGGACAGTCAGTTGTTTATTGACTAAACTAAAGGTGGACATCAAGACTCAATGCAAAAGAACTATGTTAAATAGATCACAGAGGACGTAGCTGTCCTGCATTCCTTCACAGATAAAGCCATTGTGTACAGCATGTGTCCTTTTGGTTATGCCACTAAAGGGAGCAGACACACACAGTTGTAGTCACAGTGTATAATTGCCTCCCTGTATCCCCCTTTGGGCATTTTCCAGTCAGAAACTATGAAACACCCAAAGCTGGTGTGCAAACTTTACCATATCACAAGTGAAAACGATAAGAATGTGAAAGCCCATGTGAACATTGTGCACTGGAGGGCATTTGTTTAGCATGCATATTGTATGGTTTGTTTTTACCGTATGGGCTCATCAATAATTCAGGGCAACTTAACTAGCCATTACAATGATGAAGACATCAAAATGCAAAACAGAGGGCTGTGAGCTCTCCTATCCAATAAGAGCTGTCTGCAAAGAGAGGACTAAACACCGGACAGACTTTTAATTAGTGGGCTTTGTATCCCAGCCAGGAACAGCAGATTGGCCGCTTGCTCTGTCTTGTCATCATAGTCATAGAAAGCAAGAACTGGAAACACGACCATGTGAATTATAGGTAATTTGATGCAGTTAGCAAAAGCTTGATGGACAAATTACTTGCAGCCATCCAGTTGAACTTTAAATAAGCCTTTAAATAAACTACTGACCAGACAAAACAGATATTCAAAGAACTTTGCTGGGAATATAAAAGCAAAAAACACACTGGCCAAGTTACAAGAAAATAAGTTAAATGGAAATGTAATCACTGATGGTGTTTCACTGTGTATTTGAAGACAAAAAATCTTTCTCAGGTCCTGTATTTTACAGAGCTGTGTTTCACACTACATGAAGAGACAGCTTTTTCCACTATCCCTGAACACTCTCTCCCCAACTGCAAATTATACTCAAACAGATGTAGACAACACGCTTCAGTTTCTTCAGGCATGAAAAACAGCTGCTGTAGAAGGCAGGACAATCCTTTTTGGAAAAAACCGGCTACTGTAAGGAAGAATTTTGAGCAACCACCATCTTTTTTTTCAAAGACTGTTTTTCCACGCTACTATTTGAGCAACATCATTGCCCTGCTTTGCGAAACACCTGTTCTTCCTTCTTACAAACACTGAAGCATTTAAATTGTTCTTTATTGTGCTTCGATAGCTCTCTAAATGCCATCAATAAATCAGCGTTATTAGTCAGCAACATACAAACCACCTGAACTCATTGAGAATCGTTTTAAAGCCTGTAAAAAATTATGCAGATCATAAATTGCCTAGTTTACTGCTCAGTCTTGTTCGTTTTATTATCTGCAGTGTGGCAGCGTTTAAAACAGAGCTGATCAGTCAGTGGAAGTCGGGTTTACCAAAACAATATCTCTGCCTAAGTGAGCCCTCACTGTCAACAACCTCATTTAAAGTAGAGTGTCTTGTCTGACCTTTCGAGAGGACCTTGCTCTAGTAAAGAATGTCCCTGTCAATACCAGTTTTCAAGAACCACTTACAGTACAGTATTTCACTTTTTTCCCTTGGGCCAGTTAGAAAGGGTGTATTGTGCTCCTGGTGGATGAAGAGCATACACACCCAAAACACACAAAAACTCAACAAATGTCTTTAAGATTTAAATAATATATATCTTGCAACAAAAGTTGCAAAGGGGTGCATGATTCACGGTGGCATGCTGGTTAGAACTGTTGCCTCACTGCAAGAGTTCAATTTCACCATCAGGGTGGAGTCTTTCTGTGTGGAGTTTGCATGTTCATCGTGTTTGCGTGGATTCTTTCCGGTTACTCTGGCTTATTCCCACAGTCCAAAGACATTCAGTTAGTGGGAAGAGGTTAATTGGAAACCTGAAATTGCCCATAGGTCTGAATGCGAGTCTGTGTTTGTGTGTCAGACTGGCGACCTGTCCAGGGTGTAACCTGCCTCTCACCCTAAGACAGCTGGGATAGGCTTCAGCCCAACTGCAACCCTGAAAAGGTTAAGGGGCAGAGAATGGATGGTTCACAATTGTTTTTTTTAGTATTGAGATCATGATTATTTCTCACAATTGTTTGTTGATTTTAGTGTCAAAACAGTGAACACTGCAAATACTATAAAGCGTTCACTCCATTCACTATATCTGCACGATGGATAGGAATAAAATTCATTGCAAAGAACTTGGTAGCTGTGTGATCCCACTCTATTTCCCCCCTGCAACATTTCCCAAACAACACAGGTATCACCACTTTGGAAAAATAATTGGAAGGAGGGAAAACACATCTTTTGTCCAGTATGTTGACCTTTTCCTGAAAAATTCATTATGCACTGTGTTTAGTGAACACGTATCTTTGACCAAACAGAATACGATTGCATTGGTTATTTCAGCGCATCTTTGCGAGCTGGATCAATACACAGACGCTCAGTGAACGATCGCGTTTATAGACATTCAGATTAATGTTGAACGATTCATGTTAGCAACCACTGCATTGTTTTTTTAACCTTCATGCATTAATTATACTGCAGGTTGTAGCGTCTTCTCAGGTGGCTGAAAACCTGGTTAGTTGTGATGATTGCAGGGTAGATACACAGCACTCTTTGCATTTGATCTTGTCTTGGGTAACATTACGCCAAATTCAAATTATTTCTAAATAGTGGGTGGTGATCTGCTTCAAGGGTAAAGCTCCTCCCCTTCTGCTGTGTCAGATATTTGATTTCCGTTGTATATCTGTCCTTTAATGAATGTAATGTTACTTGTTTAAATGTATCCAGGAAAAAGGGAACAGCTGTGATTGGTCCAGGCAGTTTGTCAGCCATTGATTTAGGGGGTTCTTGATTTGCTTTAGCTTTGCGTTTTAAATAGCAGAACATCCATCTTAAATATCATTCGATCATGGTCATTTAATCGCAGAAAGCCAAAATCATAATTGAGATAAAAATTCGATTCATTGTGAACTCCTACTTTCTCCCATGTTTTAGTTTCTCCTGACTTCACTGCAGATTTTCTCAGCATTTTGTTGGTTCATTTGACGCATCATTTTATTCCACACTGTAGTGCTACTCTGCTTTTTAACCAGTTTTCACATAATAATGAAGCATTTCCGACCTCTTGATTTAATTGTATGCCTTTCTTTCAACAGGGCCCCAAATACTGCAGCTCGAGCATTTAAAACATGTGAGAAATGTTTTAGAATGTTTCAAACTATCATTTTTATTTAGTTCGAAATAGAGTCTCACAACAAAAAGCTGGTATCTAAAACCCTGTCATTGAATTCTTGTAATTTATGAAAATTTAATGCAAGTCTGCCACAGCTTTTAGTGCTTGTCTAGTATGTTGCCTGCTAATGAGGACAGGTTCTGACATGGTTCAAAGTGGAATACCTGACATACTGGTATGTGATCATAGGCTCTAATACCTCTCTTAATCAACAGAGCTTGGTTAAAGGTATTCTGGGGGCATTTGTCTCACCTCGGCAGTGACACTCGCTGGCAGATGCTTTGCATATCAGGCCTGGTGGATCAATATGTTATTAGAGAACAACCTCTCGGAGGCATGTCAATTAATTCTGGTCTGTCAGCTGCCCCCTTGCATTGTCCACTGCTGAGGGAAAGCGGTTGGTGTCTTTTTAACATGGTGCCTGTGGAGCATTTGTGATTTGCTGTTTCAGTCTCTGATAGTCAGAAATTGTTGTTTCACTTAAAATGGCATATATAACCTCCATTAAAACTGCTTTAGACATAACGAACATACATATGTAAGATATAACATCTAGTCACTTTGCCATCGATGCTTTATTTTTTTATTTTATTTTTTTATTTGTTTGTTTTCTAAATCAAATTTTGACCATTGGTATCTGCCTGGAATCACATCCTCAGGTCTGGAACCACTCCACTAGTGCAATGAGTGTGGAAGGGTCTATTCTATAAAATGTTTTGTCATGTCCTTGGAAAACAAAAGACTACAAAACGTAGCATGTAGGGTGAGGGATAAGCTAATCAGTGTAATCTTACTTTGTGCATTATTCTAATGTGTCCGATTCTAATTTTGTCAGCTGCCCCAGAATCAGAGGATTGTGGTCACTCTACTATTCCGAGTGATATGTTGTTAAGAGCCAGATGTTGCTATTGTCTGTTGCAACAACTTTTTGCAAAAGTTTAGCTGGCACTCACACTGCACAGAGATAGAGGAACTACTTCACAATCAGATTGGGTGCTGAAGCCACGAGATTAGTCTTTTGCACCAGCTCTTACTTGTTATTTTTTATTTTTTTGGTTTAGATGCGCTTTCTTTGCCAACACATCTAGTATTGACTTTTTGGGAAATATTCATTGTTTGCATAATGAATGCAGCTAGAAACATTTCAGTGGGATGATAAAGGCTGTACATGTAGGTTTTACCGCATGCAGTGTTGTTTTCCACCACTCTTAACCTGGGGAGGGTTAAACCAAAGTTTATGCTCCTGAGGGAGATGGGATACTACTTCCACATTTTTTCCATGTCAATAGAAATTAAGTTGATTCCTGCATGAAAATAGCCGGGCATTCTCTAAACGCACCATAAAAGAGTTGGATGTAACATTCATATTCTTTTCTGTGCCTCAAACAGACTGTGTGCACAGACAGAAAGGGATGAGATAACCTCGATGACTCATGGCACTTTTATAAGAGGCTCTTTTCACATAGAAATCTTCACACTCTTCGAATCGATGCTTTCTAGCGAGCCGCCATCAATATGTTGACGCTGTCTTTGTGCAGGCTGTTACAGTTACCGCCATTTCTTAGAATTTAACTTCACACAGCAGGGGGACTGAGGGACCCGTTTCTTGAAGTAAAACCTCCATAACAGCCTGTCCAGCCATTTTCTAAGATTGACCCCAAAATCCAGCACTATCCACAAATTTCTCCCTAGACATTTGAAATAATGTCATTCTGCCTGCACCGGATGACAAAGATGGAGAGACTATTGTTTAAAAATGTGACTGATGGCTTTCCTGCCTGCACTGCCTTGAAGAGAGAGATGGTGCTGATAGATGAACCAATACACTCTAAACTCTTTCTTCTTTAGGTTTGCAGTGTGCGCTGTTTGATTCACTTTTCTCCTGCTGGGGTGATATTTCACCCTTTTTGCCGTGACACAGCGCAGCAGTGCAGGTCTCTGGCTGTGGATGTCTTCATTAGGATACATCTCTGTGTTTTATTATTTCCTTGACTGCTGAACTAAAGACTGCGCCACAGCTCTTCTTCATTTCAGCGCCAGAGAAAACTTGAGCCGAACATATCTTAATGACAAGCTAATAGCGCGCTATCTGAACTATAAAAAAAAACATGGCATAGTTGTGTCTGAAGGGCTGCATGAAATCAGTGGAGAGGGGGAGGAAGCACAGTGATCAAATAGCTACTGTTGGCTGAGTGAAATATCAGAGCCACTTCATTAAAAGTATGCATACTGATGCACTGGAGGAAGAAAATATCTAAATATCACGAACCGTTTTAACTCTTTCACTACCATATCATGAATACAATTAAACCTTTGCTGAAATATGGATATTATTAATATAAGTTTTCTTCACCCTGTGTATTTAGTCAAATGAAGCAACCTATTTATATACAGCATGCTATTCTTGTGCTTTACATTGTTTGTTGTGTGCATTGATTCTCTTTTGTCAGAGGTATGAAATTATTCCTGCTTATATGCCTCCACTATCACAAGTACTTGAACATATTAAGTAGTTGTTTAAATGCATCTTAATTACTGCGCCGCTGTGGATGCTCCATGCATCAACGTGTGTCCTTTTTCCAGGTTTTTTCTCCCTTTCTTTTTTTTTACACCCTTCCCTTTGCTCATTCATTTATTTTGCACCACCTCCCTTCGTCAACTCCCCTTTACACCTTTTGTGAAGCAGACTAGCAACCTCTGGGAATGTTGATATGCAGAGCACCGCTCCTTCCAATCAGTACTTCTGAAAAGTTGTTACTAATGGTCCCCAAGGAGACGAATCAACCTTGAATACATAGAAGGCCTTTTTCGGCATTTTGGCCAGCTACTGGGAGTATCACATCTTGTTTTCCCTCCTTGTCTCTGCCAAGGTTCAATGGCCATATAATGTCTATGAAATGGAAATACAGCCAATTCATCTGGCTTTTATTGTCACACTGGAACTTTCTGACTGATTCAACACACAAAACAAGTTTATTTACTGATACCCAAGGATTTACCACAGTGCTTGTAGTCAGAGGTATGTGGTATACAAACACAATATTCTTGTAATTAAGATTACAAATTTCTAATGTTAACTGTTAAAAATTAAAAGAGACCTTTAAATTTTTGTTAATCTTTCTGTGTCACCCATGATTGCACTCGTGGTGCTGTGAATGGCTATTGGAAGAAAGACAGCGAATGGACTGTGAGTTTACAATGATGGGCAGCCACAGTCTGAGCTTCTGAGAATAGCTTGATTATTCATCTGGGACAAGTGCATGGGCAGGGAGAGGCATTCCATATGTTACACTTAACAACCAATGAAGCTGCGATTCAGAGACTTGGGGCAGAAACAGCTGACAGCGCTCATCCACACCCCTGGCTTTTTCCAGAAGAGCCGAGGCTGGCAATAATCTAGCTATAATTAAGGGGTATAAACCATGTCATGCAGCCATTAGACCAAATAGCTGGCAACCAATCAGCTATGACATTAATTGTGGGAACCAACCACAGCTTTTTAATTCAGCTTGAGTGTAAGAGGAGAAATTTCTTTGATGTATTCCACAGTTTGGTAAATAATGCCTAATAAAAGAAATGACAATTGTTATATAAATAGGACACAACCTGTTCAGCATAGTTAGGGAACTCAGTGTTTTATGTTTACTGAACATGTATATGTGGATTTGTGTTGTTGTACATCAGAAATTACCTGAAAGCCCCTTCGGGGCTGACATACAAGTCTTCACTTTGTTTATACTTAAAAGTAGACAATAATTCCAAATCTTTTTTTAAAAGTAACTCTGATTTCCTCTTTTAATAACTATGTGCTGCCAGTGCCAGAATATAGAAACACCTATTGTGAAACATTACTTTCCAAATGTAACAAAAATTTCCTTATTCACCGGGCCCTGAATACATGCATTGGATTTCTAAGTAGCTAAAACACTCATAGTGTCATAGTCATAGTCAGTCATATCATCGTCACTGCAGAAACAAAACAGTCTTATAACAGTCAGAACTCAGCTGTTACAGAGCAGTCTTAATGCAACTCCTGAAACTATTTATAAGGGAGATAATCAAAACTCCTGATGATGTGCAGTGAACAAAGTTTCATCACAGCTTGTGTCCCTGCTGAGCTGTAAAGAGAAAAACAAGAAGAGGATCAGTGGCACTGAAAGATACCGGCATTATAGTCAAAACATTTTCTTCCACCTTACGCTTTGTGTAGACTCATCAACTTCATCCACATTAAAGTACTTAATATACTGAAGTACCTCACAGCTCTCTTTTTGGACTTTTATTGTTTACATTTGTTAGTTTCTATAAAAGCCGCTGAAGAGGTTAAAATCAAAACCCTATCGTCCCTTTTTAAGACATTTGTAAATTGATCCAAGGACGAGAATGAATTGAATTCATTTGCCTTATTATGCAGAAGTTAATATAAAGGAGCTATCGATTTTTCTTTTGTTATTGTTGAGCGTTTCATCATTGTAGTTAGTAATGAACAGTGCACAAAGAGAACTTATAGAAGGGCTCTTTATTAAAGACTGCAGTTTTCCTTGAAGTGGACTCTTCAAGCAGTAACAGACACTTTATCCTTTCAGAAAAAATGCAAATAAATGAGAAGTGTGGTGATGCTGTGCAATTCATAGGCTTTTAGATCTATATTTTCAGAATACATAATAAAAATCTGTGTGTTTGATTTAATGTAGACTCACATTTCTGACCTCACTTTCTGTATCTGCCTTAGTTACTTGAAATGTGTTGTTGCAGTTCTTTAAACCAAAATACTATTACCAAGAATACTGCTAAGCATTTTTAATAATAAAAGCCACACCATGCATTTTTGTAGCTAATAAAACCAACTTAACATTCACCTATGTTGATGAATTGATTTTACACACTTTGGCATTGTCTTTGTTCATAATGGGCTACTTGGAAGGGTTGCATGTTTACTCAGCAAATGATTGGACGAGAAATTACTGTTAATGGAAACTATGGATCCTTCCCAACCTCATTCCTTGCATGCTCACAGTTTAAAGATCCACTTGTGTAGACAGTCACTGACAACAGCAGAATATGCAACATGTTGGAGTGTAGCCAAGGTGAGATTTGTGTAAAAGGATGAGTTTTGTGTGTGGATGTTCATGCAGCACTTTATACTGTAATACTACTGTCATTGATGTTTATGTGAATAATTTAGTAGTTATAACATTTTTTTACATTATTCACAAAGTAAAATGAAGCGCTGCTAACTTCAGAAGTGGACCAACATTGTCCTCTGCTTTCTAAATTCTTTCAGCTTGTTGCGGTGACAAGTGACAAAGATAAAGAACCCAGTACAACAGATTTGATTTTCTATGATCTTTAAATAATCCCAGAGAGCCTAATGATGCACAATGTGAAATTCTTTGTCTTTTAGAAAGCATTTAAACATTGGTTGTCGAACAGATGTGCAGACCATGTCTATATTGGGTCCATTGGACCGTCGCTCAATTCTGGACTTCTATACGACATCTGAACTTGATCCACAATTTGGACGTCCAACCATGACCAAACATGAACGTCAATATGATGATCGACATTTGAAATTCGGACTGGGTCTTTTTTTTATACATCATATGAACGTCTATGATAGGTGCAGGGAATTTACAGTGGGGCAAAAAAGTATTTAGTCAGCCACCAATTGTGCAAGTTCCCCCACTTAAAATGATGACAGAGGTCAGTAATTTGCACCAGAGGTACACTTCAACTGTGAGAGACAGAATGTGAAAAAAAATCCATGAATTCACATGGTAGGATTTGTAAAGAATTTATTCGTAAATCAGGGTGGAAAATAAGTATTTGGTCACCTCAAACAAGGAAAATCTCTGGCTCTCACAGACCTGTAACGTCTTCCGTAAGAAGCTTTTCTGTCCCCCATTCGTTACCTGTATGAATGGCACCTGTTTGAACTCATCATCTGTATAAAAGACACCTGTCCACAGCCTCAAACAGTCAGACTCCAAACTCCGCCATGGCCAAGACCAAAGAGCTTTCGAAGGACACCAGGAAAAGTATTGTAGACCTGCACCAGACTGGGAAGAGTGAATCTACAATAGGCAAGCAGCTTGGTGTGAAAAAATCAACTGTGGGAGCAATCATCAGAAAATGGAAGACATACAAGACCACTGATAATCTCCCTCGATCTGGGGCTCCACGCAAGATCTCATCCCGTGGGGTCAAAATGATCATGAGAACGGTGAGCAAAGATCCCAGAACCACACGGGGGGACCTGGTGAATGACCTGCAGAGAGCTGGGACCAAAGTAACAAAGGTCACCATCAGTAACACACTACAACGGCAGGGAATCAAATCCCGCATTGCCAGACGTGTTCCGCTGCTGAAGCCAGTGCATGTCCAGGCCCGTCTGAAGTTTGCCAGAGAGCACATGGATGATACAGCAGAGGATTGGGAGAATGTCATGTGGTCAGATGAAACCAAAGTAGAACTTTTTGGTATAAACTCAACTCGTCGTGTTTGGAGGAAGAAGAATACTGAGTTGCATCCCAAGAACACCATACCTACTGTGAAGCATGGGGGTGGAAACATCATGCTATGGGGCTGTTTTTCTGCCAAGGGGACAGGACGACTGATCCGTGTTAAGGACAGAATGAATGGGGCCATGTATCGTGAGATTTTGAGCCAAAACCTCCTTCCATCAGTGAGAACTTTGAAGATGAAACGAGGCTGGGTCTTCCAACATGACAATGATCCAAAACACACCGCCCGGGCAACAAAGGAGTGGCTCCGTAAGAAGCATTTGAAAGTCCTGGAGTGGCCTAGCCAGTCTCCAGACCTCAACCCCATAGAAAATCTGTGGCGGGAGTTGAAAGTCCGTGTTGCTCGGCGACAGCCCCAAAACATCACTGCTCTCGAGAAGATCTGCATGGAGGAATGGGCCAAAATACCAGCTACTGTGTGTGCAAACCTGGTAAAGACCTATGGTAAACGTTTGACCTCTGTTATTGCCAACAAAGGTTATGTTACAAAGTATTGAGTTGTATTTTTGTTATTGACCAAATACTTATTTTCCACCCTGATTTACGAATAAATTTTTTACAAATCCTACCATGTGGATTCATGGATTTTTTTTTCACATTCTGTCTCTCACAGTTGAAGTGTACCTCTGGTGCAAATTACTGACCTCTGTCATCATTTTAGGTGGGGGAACTTGCACAATCGGTGGCTGACTAAATACTTTTTTGCCCCACTGTAGATGATTAATAAATCTGATATGTTTTAATCACAAATATCAACATTGTTGTTATCAACATTATACATATGAACAAGGATTATTTATAAACAAACTAATTATTATTTGCAACCAAGTTAAAACTATGATTTATTAAAATGTGTTGACATATTAAGAACGTTGAAATTCATGTTAAAATGTAAAATAATAATGGTTAAAGTATTTAGAAAAAATTGGGAATTCCCTTGTAGTGAGGCGTGGTCGGCGGTGCCGTGCAGACTCACGGGGACTCAGGGGTTGGTGATTGTGTTGTGGTGTGATGTGCGGCTGGCAGCTTGGGAGCTGCAGTCGATGTAATTAAATGGCTTATAATTACAACCTGTGGTCCCGCCGCACCTTATTCATACCACATCCTTTTAAAAGAAGTACAACGTGTTTAATAAGTTTAAAAGAGCATATGCTTTATATAGTTTAGCGAGGTTGGTATCCTGTTTTATTGCGTTGTAAGAGGATGCAAATGTGGTTGTGATCGTTAGCCTGCTATGAGAGAAGGTGGATGGAAAGTACGAGAAGTTTGTGCAAGTGTGAATGTATGAACTGGACTATCTGCTCGACAGCCTTTCTCAATGTGCACATTTTACAAACTGCCTGTGAAAAGCTGGTGACATTTCTGCTCGAAATCCACCGTGCAGCTGCTCACTTTTGTTTTAGCATCAAGAGCCCACACCATCTTGAAGACGTCGGCTGATCACTCTGCATTCCTTCACAGATAACTGTTTCTGTACAGAAAAGATGCCCTCCACCCTCTGGAAACATGGGACTACTGAGCCTATAGAAGCAGTATAAAAACAATGTCTATAATGAGTCTAAGTTTGACCTTGCAAAGACGTCCGCAACGTCCACATTTGGACTATAAAAAAACCCGTACAGAGAAGTCGTACGGAGTCAACACTAGATGTTTAATAGAAGTTGAAAAAAAGACATTGCCTGGCGTTACAAAATCCCCTTCAGTGGAGCAAAATTATACAAAAATTACTTATAAAAGACGTCACCTTGTTACGTATGTAACGGCTAAGTTTCCGGTTGGGCCACAGATTAGTTTGTTTTAGATTTAAATAATAAATTCTGAGGTGTGTTTTATGGATACATAAGAATAGGAAATGAAAAATAAAACTCAACAACTTATTCATGTTGGAAAGATTCTTCATTTTGTTGACTCTTTTATTACATTACATCAAAAATATTAGGTAAGATTTTGAGTGATGACCTATTCTATGCAAGTTGTATGTTGCAGGTCTAAAGACATGTTCAGGCAACCTGGTGAAGTACAAACTAACACCTTCATGGAAGCTTGTTGTCTACACTAAATTTGAGTACAGTACGTCTGGTTTCAACACTCACTTATTATTTTCAGGGTCAGCATTTCACAGCATGAGTGAAAGAAAGGGAAAAACCCTTTACAAGTCCGCAGTCCATTGAAGCTCTAACACAGACATTCACATTCACACTCACATCCCCACCTAGGGGAAATTCACAGTTTCCAGTTCACCTAAGAAGACTGTAGCGCCCAGAGGATGCAAACACAAGATGCATAAATAAAAAAATGCTGTGTGGCATTTCAGACAACGACAGAAATGCATCTTCCACAGGCAGGTAGATAGCAGATTACTCTCCACCCATGCTTCCCTTTGCATTATGTGAATGACTGTTTCTGGACATAGGATGAGTTTTAAATGCACAATTATGTCTAATTGCTGACTAAAAGAACACAGTTTAATGAGCAAGAGATAGTTGTGTGCAGCTGTTGCTGTTGGCCTTTAGTTAATACAGCAAGGGCTCACTGAAAAGCCTGTGAGAATGAAATGAGGGTGATTGCACCCTGCTGTATTGATGAAAAACATACACATTTGTATAGCCATATCTCAAGAACACTACAATGCATTATCTTTCAACAAGAGCGTATATTACCTCCTGACAGAATGTAACGTGTCACCTTTTAAAGCAGTGATAATTACTGGCTCAGTTATGCCTGGGTGACTGGTCAGTGTGCTTATAGGATGAAGAGATGGCGCCTCATGAAGAATGTGAAAAAAAGCTTTTGTATTCATCCAGATACTCTGTAAAACATCAGATGGACTTTTAACAAATTGTCATTCTTTATGCAGCTCATATTAACTCAACTTTGTAAATGGGATGTCGTAATATAAATATGCTGCAGACAGTGCACAAACCAGAAAATAAATGTGTGAAACCTGAAAATGAAGAAGTGCCTGATGCTAACAAATTGGGCAGACTGTGAGACGTAACTGTCAGACTACTGAGAGGAAAAAATTTACACATACTGTTCACGGTAGTATAATAGCTTGTGCTGTTGGCCATGGTGTGATTCAGGATGTTGCAGTGGTGAGAAAGCATGGCGAGCACTGCTTGTAGTGATAGAATAGCACCACAGTAGTGTGGCTAACCAAGCTCTTTGAAAAGCTTGGTTAGCCACACTGTTGCTATAAACAAAGTTTTGATTTTATTGGTGGATTATCCTGGCACTATGTATGTTTTAAAGAAATGATAGGGTTACAACTATCACTCAGCGCCTTTACCGTCGCATCCAAATATGATACCGGCTACAAATCCAAACCAAATGTTGATGTCATGGTGTCTTCATTTACCTTATATAGTCTATGGTTTACTCTCTTTTTCCCTTCTACTGTGCTTCAGTGTATCAGCAGAAATGCTGAAGGACAAACACCCATTTCAGAGATTTGAATTGCAAAAAACATGAATTGCAAAAGTTTTAATATACACTTGAAAAGTATGTTGCAACTTTAAAAGTTATTAGTCTCACAATTATTCAAAATCTCTTGTGCAATATTATTAAAAACTCAACTTAAGTATTCAGTCAGTTAGATATTAAGGTAGGATCAGTATAACACTATACAGGACACCTCTCTTGATGCACATTCAAGGAGAGTTGAAAGAACATGCCCATTTACTGACAGCAATTTAAGAAATACTAGCTTGTTGCAACAGCTGTCATTTTGTTCATTTTATTTTAACAATTATATCACCTGATTTTGCATGGTTATTGTAACTTATGTGGCTACTTTTTTGTTTTGTTTTGTTTTTGTTTTGTTTTTTTGTCTTTTTGGTAATTTGAAATTTCCATTAGATGTGAATGGTTGTCTGTTTCTCTTTGTTAGTCCTGTGTCAGATTGGAGACCTGTTCAGGGTGTGCCTCCCACCCTTTAGAAGCTTCAGTCCTCCTGCAACAGTGATAAGGACAGAATGGCTGGATGTATCATTATTATTATCATCATCATCATTATTATTATTATTATTATTATTATTATTATTATTATTATTGCTCACTTGTGGGGTAATGGCTGAGGCAATGATGAGGGTGCAGCAGTAGTTCTGGTTGTGAATGGTTCCATTCAAGGCTGAAGAGGAAGTTTGGTGTGGATGTACAGAGCTAAGCATTCTCTAAAGGCGGAAGAAGTTACTCCAAGAGGAGGTTACAATAACAGGGTTACAATGGTATTAGCCAGGAGGGGTCTCGCCCCACCCACTCTGTGAAAAGAAGGCCACATGACGCTAGATATATTCATCATTTTCTTTCTGTTGAATTGACAGTTCAGTATATCACCTACATTTTGTACAATATTTGGATTTCTAAGAGTCAGGCAACCAGTACCAAATACTTGTTAAGAGGTAAAGACTGGGCTTTTAAAGGCCTCACAGTAAAACTTACCGATAATTTGGCACGTATCCATTCTCTTCCAATCTGGATTCCATTGGGAATACAAAGTAGGAAATTGGATTGCAGACAGCTTGAAGGCATTCAAATGGCACAATACGCATCTTGGAACTCTGGCATGAAAGGGTGAGATGATGGTGCACTCTGAGAGTGCCAGGTCTTGAAGGAGCCCTGTGTCTTGATCTAGCGCTAGAAGCAATGCCATGTGATGCCCTGTCTATAGTTTGAGACACTGTCTTGGTTTTGTCCTCCTTGTAAGTTATTTCCCATTGATTTAACATTACAAATGATACATTTGTTTTGTCTTAGTTTGATTTGGCGCAGCCAGAACCTGTTCAATAGGTGTTGGGAGTGTCTTTACGAAATGAGAGGAATGCTCATTCTACTTAAATTAACAGCCTAAAATTTATAGCCTAAACAGACATAGAGTTGAAAGAGTGTTGATGGTCAATAACTCCAAAACTGACCGGGAGTCATTTTCCTTATGAAGTTCAAGTATCTTGAGGACTTGTTCATAAGTGAGGGTAAAGCAGATGGACAGGTGGACTGGTGCAGACTCATTAGTAATGTGAATGGTGTATAGGACTGTTTCGGGTAGAAGGAAGCTAAGCCAGAAGGCAGCGCTTTTGTTTTAGTAGTCGAGCCATTATCCAGTCCTCACGAATGGCTGTGGGCTTAGAGTAGAGATTTGAGCTTCCTCTATATAGTGGTTGTGCTTACTCTCAGAGGTGTGGTAAGAAGCTTAAACCTCTGGAGGAAGTTTGGAGAGGAGTCAGTGCTCCTTTCTATCTAAATAAGACAGTAGAAAGAAACTGGCATCTAAATAGACTGCCACATAGAAAATGCTGGTGAGAAAAGTCATATCTAGATAACTGAAAAGATTAATGGACAAAATAAATGATCAGAAGAGTCCAATATGACTGACAATCAAGGATGACATTGAATTAGTAATGTTAACTAATATTGCTGTTTAATCGTCCTTCTTTTAAATATTTTCTCTCCTTATTACTGGCAATAGTTTTCAATGTTTATTTCTTTGAACCATTGTATATTATTTTATCTTATGTTATATTATGTTATTTACCTAATTTTATACGTGTGCCTGCTATTATGTTTTTTTGTAGAACTAAATTCAGAATCAATGGAATTGAGCACTGTGATTGTTTTATCTCATTTGTTATATATCCATTAACTTTAGAAGACAAAATGATTACAAAAAACTAACAAATAAATTATAAGGCCAGATGTCACGTGAAAAAAGATGTTGATAATCCTATTTTAATCTAATTAAAATAAAATACTTGGAGCAAGCACGTCAATCCCTTAAAGATTTTAAGACACTATTATGACTTTATTGAATGTAATATTTCCGTTTTTACATATTGTATGTGAAATCCAGCCATTTCCACTTGATGTGGTAAATTCAGTAGTCAATTTAAGAATGGAAGAAGACGTCTTGGTGGGTGAGACTTTCTTTCTCTCTGCCACTCCTCCACAGTTGTCACCATGAAGCTTTCCATCAGGCCCCTCTCTGTGGAAGCCAGAGATGAGAGCTGTTCAGAGGAACGGCCTCGGGCGCAAGGCTTTACGAATGCTCAGCTCAGCAACCATGGCTGCTTCAAGGGAGCATCTCTGTGCTTCAGAAGCTTTCTACGAATGGGAACCAAGTTGGCTTCCCATCATACGCAGCTTCCATAAAGACCTTTTCAGCTATTTGGCTTAAAATCAATATGAAAGGTTAGAACCACAAGCACACTTGGGATTAAGTGCAGAAAAGAAGTAGGATTTAAACTGACAAAAAGTGAAATTCCTCGATGCCTTTAACAACTGATATTTGGAATTGAATGAAGTTTGGGATTATATCGAATCTCCGGGGAGACCGAAAAAGCCCTATTGCATCAAATCAGAGCCTGACAGAAAGCAAACAGTTTGACAGAACGATACTGATCTCTGTACATTATTGTACTTTATTGAGCCCCGTGGGGAAATTGCTCTCTGCATTTAACCCATTCACTCAGTGAAGCAGTGGGCAGCCATTGGGCGCCCGGGGAGCAGTGTGTAGGGACGGTACCTTGCTCAGGGGTACCTCAGGGTAGCTGTTAAGGGGAATCGAACCCCCGACCTTCCGATCATGGGGCAACCACTCTACCTACTGAGCTATCCCTGCCCTCCTGTGTGGCATTGTGCACTGAAACATGTGCTGTGCAGGATTTTTGCATCAACACAACCCAGAGAATTACCACAAAACAAATAACTTGGGGGGGAAATTAGAAAATTACATATAAATTTGCTGTATTTATGTGCTCGCTGTCAGTTGTGATTTGTCACTTTAATCACATAAATCATTGGACAATTTGAATTAGCCTGGAAACTGTCTAGAAATTTTATCCTGATGGATGATGGTGCTTAAATGTATGACAGGGTAATAACTTTGAGACAACTACGGCACACACAAAGGCACCACAACACACAGAGAAGCACATAAAAATTACAGGAGTATTATTTGTATCTAGCATAAAAATAGGAATTTACAAATGATTCAAATATTAGCGTTAGCTTAGGAACAATAACTAAAACAATGCCTTATTTTTCTACAGCAGTGCTCTAAGTGTACTCTCAGTGATACACACTGCACCTATTCAGTCCTACTATGTTTGAACACTGTTGTTTCCATGGAAATAACATATTAAATTAGAATAATAAAGGTTGGTTTGTAACACAACCTCCTTTGCTCTCAGTTTCTTTAACTTGTTGGTTTTAATTTAGGAACAAACTAAAACCAGAATCCAGATATTTCTTTTTTTTTAATGTAAGCACTCAGACAAGTCAAAGACCACCTCTTATGGCAGACCAATGAAATGGTAACAACATTAGAGTTGACATAGTGTTTTATTACAGTCCTGGGCAATCGTCAGGATCATTCATCTGTACATTCAAACTCTTCACTCTTGCATTTTTCACCCAGTGGCCTGGCTCTGGGTTTGCTGGGTTATTGCAAGCTAGCATGTTGTTTGTGATCTATGGCACTATGATAAGCATCTGTGTACACAAAATATAGATCTCTCTTCAAGATATAATTTTAAATGTACACTGTTTGATGTGAATAGAAAAAAAAAAACAGGTCATTCAACCAGTGAAAACCTAACAATTAAAATGTAAAGTTTATGTTATTGCATTTATATCACAAGTCTGTAAAGAAAATGTGTGGCTCGGGTTGAGAAAATGCTTTGAAGGAAACTTCAGTGTCTAAAAATGTTAGGTGTATGCTAAAACAGAAGCTCAATATTTCCCATGAAACTTCAGTGTGTTGTTGTTTATGTGAATGTAATTGTGTGTGTTCCTTCCCTATTGCACTTGAATTGGGGTAAAATGGCACTGATTGGAAGGCATAATCAAAAAAATCACCGAACTCTGGTGCAATTATTACTTATCGTGATTTTTTTAATACCATCGATGGGACAAAAATGATAGCTAAAAAAGGTTTCTACTGTAAAGCTAAAACAAGAGTGTGAAAAAGGTGAACGTATTGTGATTATCACTGGAGCACTTTAACATGCAAAAATTAGCCTTTAGGCCATGAGTCAGTGCAGTTTCACAGAACTCACACTACACTCTTAGTTTTGTTAGCTGTACATAATTTTAGGTTGTTGTGATGTGTTTAATGTGTACAACACAATATTGCCAGAGTTTCCTAAGAAACATATGGTAAGACCTTTAGATATGGCTTATATCAGATGGCAAAACTAATGTGACATTTAAGTCCATGCCTTAGAGTAGTATATATTGCAGGTACGACTAAACTATTATTATTGTTTGATGAAATGTATTTAAATTACCACCACATATCAAACTTTGCTGGCAGTGACATCTTTTTTATTCAGATATTTATACTAGAATGTGCACCACACAATATAAACACGATCCTTGAGAGAATCTCATAACTTTAGAGCAGTCCAAAAGCAGTTTAGCCAGTATTGAAGGTCAGTACAGTAATCTTTTTGCTATGAGCCAGTGAGAAACATTTTTAATATTTATGATAGAGGTTTAAAATGCCATATGAAGTTTTCCGAAGCTGAAATGATGGGAGTCATAAAATAAGTTTGTTGGTGTGTTGTTTTTTCTCACTAGTTACTGAATGTTAGCGGTGGTCATCCAGAAGAAGCCTTTGTCTTTTTGATAGCTTACTGGAGTTCAGGTTATGGAGTTTGAGGGAAGAGCAGGTTGACCACAGCCACCAGGAAGCATTATCAAGTGTAGAATATTCTGGTTTGTCCTACTTTAATGGAAGTTAGCTGCAATTCTCAATATATGATCTGCTCCTGCTGGCCATAAAATATTGATGGAAACCCTTCAGGTCTCAATAAAGTCCAAGGATCCACGAGGGTTTTTTTATTATTATTATTATCACAATTTCTTCTTCTTCCTTTGCCTTTTTCAGCATGCTGCTTGTGTTAATGACGTCTTTTCACCTTTGGTCAAAAACAATGAAAAGCCTGGTTTCAAAAATAGTTCAATTTTTTTTGTGCAACACATTGACACAATGAAATGTGCTCTATATCTCTACAGAAATATTATGAAGTGTTTAGAAGTGAGTAAAAGTGGACTCTGACTAACGAGGTAATTACTACTGCCTTGACCAAGCCTTGTAAATCTGGCCCAGGGCATTGCCTTAAATCCCAAATCACAAACAGCCTGCTTATAAGGTAATATATCCGTGTAAGCAACAACTTAAAAGAAGGGTTTTATAAGAGGAGGAAATTATCTAATTAAATCTCCTTTTACAATAGAGATTTGCTTCTTTTGACACCTTCTCTATATCTCATAACACTTGCATTTCATTGCGTGTACAACATCAGGTTAAACTGGAAACAACTCACGCCACTAAGGTGGAACTGCTTGCATGGTATCCCTCACAAGTGTTTGTCTTTATTATGAACATGAAACTGAGTATGCACTGTCATACTCACAGTTATTTCGTAAATATTATGTGCCTCATTCACATTTAACTCGACTTTTGTTTCACCCATACTGTATGCCCTATCGGACCTCACCATGATCAGTCTGACGGGAACATATGCCCAGACAAATCCCCCGCAGCTTGACGGCGGGATATTCTCAATGTTGATGGAGGTATTGATCATGCTCACATTAAAATGATGTCGGAAGCAGTAAATGCAGATGGCGGAGAGGTCCATTAATCAGGAAATCAATGGGCTTGTCAATAAGCTACCCTGGCACTGACAATAGATGACAGCTTAGGGTTAGCTGTGCAGAAAGCTCCCCAGTTCTATTCTGGTCCAGTTTCACCACTAAAACTATCATTGTGTCGTTCATAACCCCCAGGCATGAGTTCATCATTTACTGAATCCTTTTAGGGACCGTTGAGCTCCACAGCTCATTCAAGGCCATGAGTTTGAGCGGGTCATGAGTCATGAACTGGTGGCATAAGAGTTCAGTGTCAGCCTTGCTATCACTTGTGCCCTAGAGAGAGTCACTTCCATGATTGATAGGCACACATAAGTGGAACGCCCCTTGCAGCTGTTAAAGTAAAACATCAGCCATGTAGTACAGGATAATATTATCACTAAATGTTCCAGCAGCAGTAAAAGGTTTCCATCTTTAAAAAAACACTAGCACGTGTTCTGTTTGACAGCATTTCTACTGGTCTGCATGGTACCTTTGTATTTGATATTTGGCACTCAAGACAATTACAGATTGCTTGTATTTATCATTGTCACACTGGTTGCTTGCAGGCTAATACAGAGTCCCTTATCGAGGATTCCCAATTCCTTTTCCCTGCTCCATGCAGTTTCACTGCTTTAATTTGTTGCACCAACAGGATTAGTTTCTATCCAACACAAGTACACCAATAATACAGATCCAGTTCTGGACACAGTAACATAATATTGGGCAGACATTGTTTAAAAGATATCTAACTTTTCCAAGTGATTTCCCAGGGATGGAATTTTGCATTAGATTCACGAATATTCACAGAATGACGTTCTGGAATAAAATTACATCTATGACTAGCCGTAATCTGACCGTGTCCCTGGGCTGCTGAAAGAAAAACCCCATACCCTCCTAAGGTTGGGCGATGTGTAAAAATTTTCCAATCAACAATCATCAGTGCAATAACTGTCGCTGCCCGATCCGTGCCACGCATGCGCGAATCTTACTTCACTTCCTCTCTTTGCCAACATTGTGACAGTTAATATATTTGAATGACACAGTTAGCATCCACCTAGCATCTCTCGACAGCTCTGCCTCCTTCTCAACTGCCCGGGACATTTAAACAATGGTTACTTCCGTATACAAACCTATTGTCTATAAAAATAAAAGCTTGTAATATGTTTTTAAGTGTTTGCTGACAATTGATGGTGATAGCTGACATCATCATAACAATTCCAATAAATCCTTTTTTTTTTAAATTAGTTTTCTTATTTATACAACATATACAACAAATTCAATTTAATCACCGTGAGGGGGAAAGCAAAACCAAATCGAACAACAACATAAGAGACAAACGGACCAAAACAAGACCAAACAAAACACAAGAACAAACAAACCAAGAAATACAATGACATTATACAAAATCGGGCCTCCCATTTTGTACATATTTCAACCATTTCAACCAATATTCATCAAATGCGTCCGCCTGGCATTTTAGCCTAAAAGTTATTCTTTCCATAACAAAAATATTATATATCACATCAATCCATTCATCTATGGTAGGAATATCCTCTTTAATCCAAAGGCGAGTTATGGCCTTTTTGCAAGCTACCGACAGCACACTGAACAAATATTTATCCGGTTTGCATAGATTAAGACTCTCTAAGTTGCCTAGGTACAATAATGCAAAATGAAATTGTATTTTCTTTTGAAAGATTGTTTCCATGACCTTATGTATTTCCTTCCAAAATGGAACCACACGGGGACATTCCCAAAAAATGTGAAAATGATTTGCTGTTGCATGTCCACAATGCCTCCAGCATGTTGTATTCTGAGAATAATTGAATTTTTTTGGGCTGGGGTAATAAAATAATGAATTACGTTCTTCCAGTTGAATTCCCTCCACGAGGGGGAGCTTGCTACTGACCACTGCTGCCTACAAATCCCATCCCATTCCTCTCCTGTTAAGAATAGATTGCTCTCTGTTTCCCATCTTCCTTTAACATATCTTGTATCATGACCCCGTAGATTGATCAGTGAACAATATAATTTGGAAATAATTTCTACATGCGTTCTCGAATATATTTATAATCTCTTCATTCCCAGTCGATAACTGAGAATTTTTTAGCTTTTTATTCAGGAAGTCCCTCAGTTGCAAATATCTAAAAAGATCTTGATTTTGCAACCCAAACTTTTTCTTAAGGTCTTGGAAACTCATCACTTTTCCATTTTTCAACAAGGTACTGTATGTGGTGAGACCTTTATTTGCCCATGTTTTGAATGTCGAGTCGAACTTACTAGGCAAAAATTCTGGGTCATATGCAAACCAATAAATCCTCTCCACACAGACAATCATAAACACACTCGACTATCACTAAATTAAATTTAACACTCATACACAAACACGATTTGTAATGACGCTGGGGAGTAAACTGCCATTGAACGAAACAGAAGAAGAAGAGAACATCTGCACATGCGACCTGACCTGATCTGTACGGTCTGACTTTGCACATGCACAGTAAGGATCGGGGAGGTCTGATCCGCAACTCTTTCTTTATCCCCTTTCAGTTTTTAATCTCTAGATGTAAACCACCTTGTAAAAATGTGAAAAAAGTCTTTATTCACCACAACTTTCAATCCAGTATTTAAGCAGTTAAAGCATTTTTAATACACTAAGCCTGCTGGATACCTGGAATATCCTTTTCCAGTTGACCAATTGACAAATTAACAGCCATTTCTAAGTTTACAAGGTTAATATTAAATTCTTATTAAAATCCAATCTGGGTCATTAAATAAACACACAAATGTGCATAAAATGGAACTCCAGTGTGATATAATCACGCTGAGGAGAGAGACAGGTATTTAGCCTAATTTCAAACACTTTGAATGACACAAATGGAAAACACATTTAGACAACAGTCTATATCCGTCTGAAGTATTCAAAAGCAGCCTTGTAGTTTTCAAATAATTGCTGAAAAATATGTGGCTGTTCTTTTTTGAAACCATTCCTTTTGCCGTCAAGCATTACATGAATGGCAGTGAAAGAACTCTTCGCTCATGTCTAGACCAGAAATTGGCAGGCAATCTGGCATGAGTTTCACTCTTTGTGAATCCATCTTTTAACGAAAGCAGCAACTTGGAACATTCCTTTTTAGCAGCTTTCCCCCCTCCTCTTTTCGATAAGTGAATTGAATTGCAAAGACCTGGATATAATTTGACTTTAGACATAACCAATTTATCTCACACCCTAGTGCAATCCAGGACCCTGTAATGAAAAGCCAGGCTGAGAGTCTGGATTGGTGGAGAGTGACACCTGCTTCAGTTGGTTCAAATTAGAAATGCCAAAAGAAAGGAAGAAACTGTCAAATAGAAATGTGTCAGACATTTTACAGGGCTAATACTGTTGTAGGGAGAATGGCTGAGGTTTCAGTCGAAGGGTCTTTCAAAGGGTGTGATGTAAGGTGCACTGAGCACACAAACACGCAGAGATATACGACGCTTTTAAGGCCTGACAACCAAAAGTCAAAATATCCAACTTCCCGCCAGTAAAAAAAAGTAAAGAAATTCAATTTAAGTCAGTTTCATCAAATGAAAATAACTTTTAAACTGTGAACCATCTATAATGATATACTAAACACAGCCCCAAATTAAGTTTTAATGTTTCTTTTATCCTCACATTTTAATTGAATCAGGTTGTGCATTTTTGACTCAGTCATATCGATACTTTTTGCCTCAAAAACATTTTCACCCAGCTGTGTCTAATGTCTGGTGGAAAAATACAGCAGAGGTAAAAATCTATTTAAGTTTACCTTTCTGTTGTGTGTGGTTCTCTAGGGAGCTGGAAAAAAGTCCAGCTGGAGTGTTTGCTATTGCTTTTTTCTGTCAACTGTTACTAAAGGTCTCTGTCTCCAATCGACCAGTTTTAACTATTTAGCAGTTCAGTACAGGCCCCATCTGTCATCTAAGTGATTGAAAACCTCAAATTTGAGATGCATTAAGATTTCGTAGTGTGTTTAGATTTGTGTCTGGATTTAGAAGTACATACAGTTTGCTAACAACTCGAATAGTTTTATTTTCTAATTTAATGGGTGTGAATTTGTATCCGTGTCTCTTCTGACTGAGTTCACCTTCTGCTCACCAGCTCTCTCCACTTTTCAGATTCTCTCAAATTTAACCTCAAAACAGAAAGTTTTCCTGATTACACCAAATCACTGAAAGTTGTTATCGTTCGGGCCTCCCGGTGAGAACAGCTGCTTGACTATCGCATTAATCCGTGTCGCTTATGCAAATATACACCCTTTTGAAAGGTTCTTCACAAATATGATGTTATTTAGGCTGCCAATCATTGTTTATATAATTGCGCCATTATATGTGCTCATGGAGTTTGATGAATGACACCTAGATCAACATCAGAAGGCTGTTGATCTGAGTGAGACTGACAGAGAGAGAAGATGTGCAAATGAAAAACTTTTTGTGCTTTGCCAAAAAATGTCAATACGTGGTATTAATAAACTGTAATTTAAGGTGTTAGCAGTAATGCATTCATGCCATCAATAAGACATGGATTCTACTGGCTGGGACAACATGCTGAGCAGACAAGTTGTAATTTGAATACCATCGCTCTTTGTTTTAAAACATGCAATTCTTATACCCCTATAATACTGGAAATACAGAATCAGGCCAGTTTAATGAAATGGTCCTACCTTTTAGGGGACTGTAATGTTAATAAAGCTCAGGTTTTTCAGAGGTAAATGAGCCGACAATCCAGCTTGGAGGAGAGGAGTTAACGTGAAGAGACAGGTGCCCCAGCATGCAGGTTCAATTGCTTTATTGATGAGGCAGGGGAAGCAGTCAACAGCTGATTGTGACTTTAATTAAGTGTACTTGTCAAGGACACAGCCTTCAGCGCTGCTGAGTCGAGAATATGTCCACTTCCTGAAAAGCCCATCGTGACAATGCTGCATTCTTATTGCTGCATGAATTCAGCACCAAGAAGAAGAGACATTTTTGGTATAGTCAGGCTTTAGCTTTCTTTCATTTCATCTTCCATTTCCTTCTTACTGTTTTTAAAGACCTGTTGGGGATCAGTTCTGCAGGCAGACTCTGAATTCCAGTTATATTAAGGCAATGTTTTTGTGCATGTGTGCATGTGTGTATTTTCTAGCATTATATTTAGACACAGTTAAGGGCATTTCTGATGTGTTCTGACTCTCGTTTGCATCATGCATGTCTGATAAATATATAATATTATAAAATCATTTCAAGTAAAGTGTTACAAAGCCCTATTGTTGTCACGTGTAGATTGTTATTTCTTAGCTTGCAAAGCCTTCTTACTGCTCGGCTTGACCAAGATTAGACTCATCTTGTTGTGGCCCCAGCAGAGATCAGAGCTATGTGTTTCACTTTCCTGCTGCATTCACTGAAGAAGTCTTGGTCTGGAGTCTGGCATATGTTCGAAGCATACTTCCTGCTAATGCCATGCAGATTCATCATGTGTATTTGGCAGGCTCTTGCACAGGCATTTATCTTGCATTTGGCACATTTGATAGATGACTTGCTATCTGTTTGGTTGTCTGAGTTTTGTCACGCACTATATATCCATGACTTCATTTATGCGTTGTATACCAGCCTTCCAGGTCACTGCTTGTGAGGGCTGTGAAAAGGCCTTAATTTTCAGAAGGCTTCACGCTGAACTATTGTGTTCAGCATCACAGTGGCTCTCTATTGAAATGAGGTTAACCTCACACTGTGGTGGATGTGTGTTTGTGGTGCAGCAGCGCCACAGCATCTAAGCCATAATAACTAAGCTAGTTTAAAATGTAAGTCAGTTTATATTTATCCATATTGAACTTCCTCCCATGTCTACTAGAGTCAGTTTGTTGTATTTGTCCACTTTCAGGCAGCTTGGGTGGAGATGCCGTGGATTAATGGCATTTATGTGCTGCAACTAATGGAGTGGGAGATCAGCGGTCAGTAAATGTGACTTACTCCAATCAAGTGTAACGCTTTCTAAGCTTTACCACTTCTTCCTCCAGAGCTATAAAAGCTGTTGTTTTATTTCGATCTCATCACCCAGTGACCTGCCTACACCGCCTGGTGTCAGCATTGGGCGTGGAGATTTACAGCAGAGGTCAGAGCACGGATGGATGTTCTGTAGACATGACAGACAGAGGATGGGAGGAAGGAAAGAAGGTAGATGATGTCGGGATTGTGGGGAAACAAGTGGAGACATAGCGCACCACTCGTTGTACGAATGCGTAACCATGAATTATTGAAGGCTTTCACCAGTGAAATTGTAATCACATGGGGGTCTTTTATCACCACTGGAAGGCAAGAGTCAAAACAGAGCAGTCTCATGCTGGGTGGAGGATGTGATACTGAGCCTGTGTTTATGTTTTATTTTCGAGAAAGATAAGGAGTGCTGGCTGAATGCAATATTTGGTGTTTATGCTGAGCTGTGTCTCCCAGCATGTGAATGGATCTGCCTATGGTGCACTACTTCCCTTTTATTAATCACTTCAAAATAAACAGCCCTTGATAGCAGTATCATTTACAAATTTAAGGCTGATTCACAGGCCCAGCATGCAGCCCCCCCACCCCCCGAAGAATGAAAAGTGGTGTTATACAGAGATTGACTGTTGAACAACCAGAATAATTGTTACCTCTGTGGCAAGAACTGTCACCACTAATACTATTCAAAGTGCTCTGAGTGCTGTGTGCGTGCTCTTATTTGATCTAGTGCAAGAGGAGATTTTGAATGACCACAGGTTGCCATTAGTGCCATTGTTTGCCATGTTTCAGTGAATGTCAGTAAGCATGGTGGAAAATATGGGATTTTGTGTACTTTTAACCAAGCATAAATCTTCCTGGCTTCCTTATGTAAGACCGTCTCAACAGCTTGTATTGTTAAGAAATCTATATTGAAATCAGTCAGGTGAGCAGAGTACGAGGCACATATCTAAGTGAAAGCTTTGTTTTGACTCAAAAAGCTGTAGACTGTGGACTGATACTGTAAATAAGAGGAAACATCTGTTTGTGAATCTTGGAATTCATCCTTGATTAATGTCCTTAAATTCTTCTTCTCTTGAGAAGCAGTTAAGTAGTTTACAGGTATTCTGTGATAGTTATTGATACAGTGAGTAATTAGGGAGAAGTACCTTTTAAGCATTCGTTCTAAATTGCATTAATATTCATTTGAACAGTACTTATCATCTGCCTTTGCTTTCAAGGCATGATCACATAGCTGAGGACGTCTTGCAACTTTAAGTTTTGGCCTTAAATTGAACTCAAGAAAATCCTTGCACGCACTTCTCCAGGCAACGTGTGCGTCAAGCTACTTCAGAACCTTAATTTCCCTGCCACCACTGTCATAGTTAAAGACAATGCAAATTCCTCCACTCTGACACTTGGGTTCTTTCAAAGCTTCGATACGTATTTTAATACCATTGCGGGCAAGGCGCCACAGATAAATCCGTTTGTATAAGTCTGATAAAGTATCTGCTCCAGCTGTCAACCTATTTCCATGACGGTCATGTCGTACCCAAGGCAAGCATTATATCATTCCAATCAATCAAATCTGACATGCTTTCACTCAAAATGAAGTCAAGTCCTTGAATGGCTTTAGTAATGTCATGGAAAACATGCAGGTTTAGAAGTTGAGTGCATGTTTAGCCCCTGAAGTGAAATCCTGCTTTCAGGAAACATTACATATTTCTCATTGTTGCTGATTTTCATTGTTTCCCCCATCCTTTATTTTCAGAGAAATCTTACAAAATAGATTGTTTAGCTGAGATGCAAACTCATCTTCAGCTTTAACTTGCTGCTTGATTGCATTTTCTATTTAGACCCAAGGTTTCCACGAAATACTTGTTTTCACTGTTGTCATAAACAATACACCACCGCTTTGTGGGGAAAAAATGTCCCATTCTGAGGCTTTTAACACATTGAAATCCTGGATTAGTTCAGGTGTGTCTGCATCTGCATTAATGCTCCTGTCCTCTTGAGAGATGAAGAAATTATTCATAAAGCCACGGGTGAGCTCGAGCTGTACTGCAAAAGTCAACAGATAAACTGATGTTAAACCGGGGGAGGTGCTGTTCCTGTTGACCTCCCAAGGCAGCAATTGATTGGCTGGGATTGTCACCAGACCTACACTCATCACAGCTTATACCTTGAAGTTGCACACGGGTAATTACCCAGGATCCTTAGTCATCAGGCTATGTAAATCTCTCACCAGCTCATTAGCGGGGTTTATTTGAAGAAGCCTTTTTTTCCCCATCTTCTATCTCCCAAGCCAAATTTTGCACCTTCGTGCTAAGCTCTGCTGAGCTGTTTATTTCCCATGTGTTTCACTGCAAAGCGCAAATGGTTAAGTCGCTGCAAAGGCCATAAAACACACAACATGTTTAAGGGGCAACAAACTCAGAATCAATTAAGATACGCCAAAAAAGAAAGATGCAAAACTAGCATTTCAAAAATAAAGACAATTCAATAATAATACTATGTATTTGCATTTTGAAGGGAATATTAAAAACATAATGATAATCCAAACTATTTTTGTCAGTTATTAAGCAATACCTTTCACTTTTCTCATTTCTGCATCATCTGCAGCACAACCGTCTTGTCAATATTATCAACCTCATATAATTATTCACCATTCTGTGTAACGAAAGCTGCTGCCCTGGTGGAAATGACTTTATTGATGAGCAGAGCAACACTATTGACTTTTCCAGTAAAGCATGAATTAAAAAGCAGCATTTCTCTTGTAGTCATGAGATCCGCCCCATCTCAATTTACCTCCAGTTTTAATATTGCACTGTAAATAAAGATCAAAATAAACAAATAAAAATGAATAAACCTTGAACTCATGCAGCTATAAGTTGTTAAAAACAAAACACTGAATACAAAGATCTTTTTAAAAAAGCAAAAAAACCCAACTATTTATCATAAGCATAGTGACACCTGTGTATGTGATGCCTGAGAAATGTCAGAAAAAATCTCTATAGATTAGAAAATGTAGTGCTAGATTTTTGAAGGCATTGTGCCCAGGTAAAAAAACAACTCTAAGTATTTACAAAGAGAGCAAGCATTGACATGATGGTGTGTGAGAGGTCAGAGTTTTGCAACTGACCCTGAAGTGTGTGTATTTTTGGGAGCTCCTTGTTTTCACAAAATATAAGAAGGAGAATATTTAAATCAAGCATGCTAATTAATTTATTTACATTTGCGACTGAAACTACTAATTACTGCAACAAACAGCAGAACTTTCCTTCATCACTCGTAACACTGAGAACACCTATGAGGGTTATTTGGGGATTGAGCTCACACTGCATGTTGTATCTGTAAAATAATAATAATAGAGCCAAGAGAGAAGATGAGCATGGACACTTAAGAATAAACAGAATTCTGTTAAAGTAAGGAAATACTACGCTACATCTTAGCATATTTGCTAAATTAAGCATCACAGAAAATAGACATCTGATTTGAAATCAGCCCTAAACTCTCCCAAAACCAAACTTTCTATAACCAGAGAATAAGAGGACAAACTTTTCATGCTAGTCACCATCATTTAAATATTTCTGAAGACTCAAATAGCATCAAATCACTATTAACATAAATGGATCATGTGCTCTCATTCCACCCACAAATATTTTACATGTAAAACAGTTGTAGCATACGACACACCTCACCCAGTCAACTTGAAATCTGGACAGACAGGCGCCACGAATGTTGAATAAAGTTGCCCACCTGTCTGGCTCGGAGCTTTTGGGTTTAATGTCAGAACAGCAAGAGCTAGTGGACAGACAAACCCCCGAGAGTTCATGAAAGAGGCAGCCGGAGCAGCAGCTCATTTCACATGCAGTGCCTGCCGAGGGGAAGCTAACACCCCATATGCACGCCAAGCCAGAGTCATTATGGAAATACATTTTGTCTGTGCTGGCTGCATTTTTATCTAGCAAGGCGAAAATTTACATTTTATATTCCTTCTTGCTTCCTCTCTGTTTAGAGGCCTCTAGAGATGATCTTTGTGCTGTGCGCGTGGTGTCTATGTGTCTTACGATGAGCGTGTTGCCATTATATCATCTCCTCAGCATGTTGGGACTGCATGCGCAAGTACATAGCCGCTGAGTGTTTTGCTTCAGTGAATGTGTGTCTTAATGTGGTGATGTGATTGTGCATGCACGTTTATGAATAAAGATATAATGGAGCGCCTTCACTTGAATAAAGCATTGTGTATGAATTTGCAGGTGTGCGTGTCCAGAGAATCTGGGTGTTTGTACTAAGATTGCTGTGTGAGTTCTTTCTTTTACTTAACGAAATAACTTATTTTTTACGCAGTGTGTTATGTTAAGAGTCAGATTTTGTACTGCTCTGGTGTCCTGCGCTGCCCTAAACAAACGATTTCAGCACACCTCTTCCTGCTCCACAGGGTTACATTTTCCTGTTAATAAAAATACACCAAAAATGTGGACTTGCAAACAATTCAAGACAAATAAATAAATGAATAACCCAAGAGACACAAAAGCAAAATAATAGAAATAATAAAGTGCAGAAAGTTCACATTTCCTCAGTTTCTTTTTTTTATTTTTGAGGGTTGGTTACACTGATCGTTCTGGGAAGTTAGGAGGACATGAAGGACATTTAAAGCTCTTCTTTGGACGTTGATTTCTTTTTGTTCTGCTCTCTGTCAAGATGATCCCACACTGCAGCAGTAATGTTGAAGTTCGGGCTCTGGGGAGGCCAATCCATGACCGACAGTGTTGATGAAAATCTGATGATACTTCTGCATTCATAATTCCATCAGTTTTGACAAGACCAACAGCCACCTCTGTATGGATCACTTCATGAGACCTGTTGCGGCTGATTTTCAGTTTCTGATAGCTGACACCTCGGCTCCTTTACTATCCATCCACTGTAGGATTTTGTAGTATTTTCACATGATTGTTACTGTCAGCAATACAATTTCATATATCAGTATTCAAGTCTGACAACAGAAAATATTTCAATTCAGCTTTTAGGATTTTCTTGTTTGTTTTTTTAGTTACATTTGAAAGCTCTTTGCTTCACTGTTTACTGCCTGAGTAAAACAGCCACATATCACATATCATTAGTTAATATGTAATGACCAAAGTCAGAAAAACCTAGAAAATGCAAAAGAAAAACAAAGAACTTCAAGGAACAAAGCCTGAGGGAAGAAAAAGCATACACAAAATAACAAACAAAGCTCTTCTAGCTCTTCTTATTTTGGAATGATAATTATAGATCACATTTATGCTGAAAACTTTATGATGCCGCATTTCTTCGCCTTTTTTTCACAATGGACCAATCTGACCACATGCTGCTCCCTCTGAGTGAATTGTGAGGAACGGCTGTCCTTCAACAATTGGTTGCATCTGTGACTGAAAGCATTTATTTCCCCAGCCTATCAAGCATCCACTGGCCTCAGTCTGTTGTAATTGTGCTGACCGCAGGACATGTCGCCGAAAAATGCACAGGCTGCAAGAAAACAGGGCGAGAAAAAAAAGAAAAGAAAACCACATCGAGACACGTGAAGTTGGAAAAGGAATAAAGAGCTTCTATTCTGCTTCTTCTGTGTGAACTTCACAATGTGTTTGCTTCATTTTACTACACTGTGCAAGAAAATAGTCTTTTGACTCTATTAATTAAGAATATTAAAATTCCAGAGAGAGATGGGCAAACATCAGTAGCTCATCTTACTGCAATTTGATTCATCAACATATTGCTTTTATTAAAAAAAATAAATAAATCAAAAAGAAATCTAATTACATAGAGAGGTATTGGGCTGCACGTCTTCATCTTTGAATTCAGGTGTTTTCAGGCCCATTATCATAGGTGTGTAAAATCAAGCACATAGACGTGCAGTCTACTCACTGGATCCCAGCATGGTACGGTAAAAGGATATCCGTGTTGCAACATGTAACCCCATATTTCCCCCTTCTTGGTATTCCATCAACTGTCAGTGGTGATTTTACAAAAGTAACAATTAGCAGTTCATGTGACGATACAGAGTGGGTTGTACAAGCGTAGAGCGTTGGTGTAAAAGTCACCAGCTAATAAAGTAGCTATTGCCGTTTTTGCCTTGCACAACATTGGTCAAAGGCTACAGCCAATGAAATGATTAGATTTAAATATTAAAATCTACTTAAAACACAAAAACAAACAAAAACACCAACTGAAAAATCAATAAGACAATAAGCTATATAGCACAGTCACCTCAAGGCTCTGTAAATGCCGAGTGTTAGTAGGGGGGAACATGCTAATGCAAATTATAGAAGAGTCACAATGTGGAGCAGTACCCCTTTCTGTGCACATCTTTGTGACTATAATCCCGGCACAAATCAAATTCCGCCACCATACTGAACCTGGATAATTGCAGACAGGGGTCTGATAAGCCCTTGTAATGGAACTCTGTCAATCAATTCATGCCATATACCCTCTCTCTCCTGGGTGTTTGCTCAAATTGAATGAAGAAATCCAGCAGCCACTGACATTTAGGTCTACTGCACTGCTGATTGTGGGAGGAATGTTCTGGTTTAATTTCATTAACTGAGAGAAAGTAAAAGCAAATTTGCCGTAAGAAAAGCAATTATGACGTTGCTGACTGGAGCTTTCATGCCGCGGAAAGGTCCTCCTCTCATTGTCTGCCAGAGTAGAGAAGACTTTGCATGATATAGTGCATGAAGTATTTATCATGCAAGCAAAACACAGGCCGCATAGTGGAAAATGATTTGGCCTCGGGGTCACTCTTATCCAAACGGAACACTGTCACGATGACTATCCAACTCAACTCATCCCCATTGTTGTTCATTTAGTGGAAATATAGATGATAGGATGCCTGTGACACTTACGTCAGGCTTTTACAAACTGAAAGAGCAAAAAAACAACCAAAAGAAATTCAGAGATCACTGTGTGTGCTACTTATAGTTTAACAATAAGGATGTACAGATTGTAATACTGGCTGTTTAATACAACAGTAATATGTAAAAGTTCAGGTGTGATGGTTCAGTTGTAATTTTAGAAATAATTGTTTTATGCAATAGTTATTGGCATTTAAACTACTGTAAGATTTAGAGTAGTTCCTCCTTCAGTGAAACCTGCAGTTAATAGTCATTTATAACCATCATTTGTATTAATCAAAGAGAATTTATTGGCTAAATTGTCATCCATTCCCACAAGCTATTAAATAATTGAACATCTGCCATATACATGCATGTAGATGATTGAAGATGATTAAAGAAAGCTGACTGGGGAGAAAGAAAATGAGCCACGGGTGGAGGTTTGATATAACCAATAAGTTATTTCTTTAGATTTTTTTAAATAGCTGTGGATATTTTTAGATGGAGTAATTGGAAGACTCTGAATTGGTTACATCTTGTCTGTCGATTTTTCCGCTGTTAGCATCATTCTCAATCACAGATTACAGTATATACTGGCCAAAACACAAGAACTGGGAAAAGCAGCCTTTTGAACACTTTTGTTGAGCAACAGTATCCATTTCACATATTCTTATTATTGCAGAGAGGTGGGATACTCCACAATCAGAATGTGGATACTGGACTCTAATGCACATCATGTGTCCCCACTTGGAGGAGTCTAAATGCTAATAGAAGCCAGAGGCAGAGACAGAAAACAGGTAGCGATCAGTGAGCATTTCATAATTGGGTTTGTTGGAAAGATGCTCTTAAATTATAAAGAACATCTGTTTGTCAGCCTCTTACTGGTGCAGACAGCTGGAGTCATTTTCTCCAAAAAGCAGCTCTGGCCATAGCTACAACATGGAGAAATTAGAATTTTAATTCACTCTGTACAGTGTTGGGAAGGTTACATTTTAAAATGTTTTCCATTACAGATTACAGAATACATGCCCCAAAATGTACTTAATGTATTACCATGCATTTACAACTACATGAATGCACTATTGCTGTGTGATTTAATAATATTAATGAAGGTTACTCGCCATACCAATACCAACTAGATTTTAAAATCTTAATATAAAATGAGTAACAGTAGGGTGGACATTAGGTAAGGCTGCACTTTTAGCAGTTATCTCATTTAGAAAACCATTTCTGTATCAGTAATATGTTTTCTTTTTGACTGTGCATGATTATTTGCAGCTAGCAGGTTGTTAATGCTATCATCAAGTCTAACAGTCGGCAGTCTATGAACTAACCTCAGCTAACGTCAGCTAACAATGTTAGCTCAGTCACGAGTAGCCTTTATTAAAAGTAATAAATCTCACAAATCACACAGTAATAGTACATCGAAGATACTGAAGTGGCACATAACCCAGGTAGCTACCACAACTAAAACAAGGTAGTTGCAGTAGGCTGACATTAGTTTTTTTTTAAAAGAACTTACTTCCAGATGTTTCTTTAGGTTGGAGGTGGAGTCTATTGAAGCTGAGAGCAGCTTGGTTGCTGGCAAACAAAGTTTGCATTGCATGGTCAGATTTCGCCCATCCCTTTCTTCTTTAAATGTGAAGTGGTGTCAGAATTTCCAAGTAAGAAATGCATTCCTGCCCGTGCGCTGCTGGTTCTGTTGTGCTGGCTCCGGGTCCATTGTGTAACTGACGCCACCAACATTAACGGGACGCTTACATTAGATTACATTACATTACAATATAGTAATTTTCTATTCTATCAACCGAAAAAAATTTAAATATTTGGTAGACATGGTATGTAAGATTGTTTGTGGTTTTATTGTATTTATATGCAGAAATAGTTCCAGCCATGACATGAAGCATCTGACAATCTTAAAAAACTGTGTTGAATTTTTCAGTGTAGCCGAAAAGTTTTAAAGCGCAAGCTTACTTATCAGTGTGTGTTAGCTTTATAACACCGGGCTGTGCCTCTGGTGATGACAGGTGTATTTTGGTGGTGAGGACAAGCTGGGGCACACTCAATCTGTATTACTCAATTAAGTGTTTATAAACCCTGCTGTACTGAAAAGGTGCACAATGGATCACCTTGTGTTACATAACATGGTGTTAAAGTGCCATCAGTTCTGTTATAAAATGAATCTTCTGTCGCATTTTGTCATTGCTTATTGAAGCCTGATTTTTTTAATGATAGTGAGAAGAGTTGTGTGTCATTATACCCCGTGATCAGATGATGGAACAATGTCAAGAGGCAAAACAATAAGTAAAGATTTTCTGCATTAAATAGGAAGGGATCTTGCTAAAATCAATGACTTCAAGTTGTGGGTTTTTTGTTTATTTACAAGCAAGATACAGCATATCTAAGTCTTTTGTGTATGCACATAATCTGGTGTCACTTTTGACTCTGTCACTTTTTTTCGCTTCTGCCCCAGTTAGTTTCAAGCTGATCATGTTTACAGCATCCCCTTATATGTCTCGCTAGACATCCCTGTCCGTGTCCAACACAGCTTTAATGTTGGATGTCTGCGTTACAGCGCTGTAACGCTGTCAGTTCTTCTTTTACTCTTATGCTGTTTTGTGGATCACAAGGTTTAAAACTACTTATAAACACACACACAAAGTAACTCCACCAGAGTGCCTATTTCGGGTCACTTTTGCCGGTCCAAGCCCGGGTAAAGGAGCAGGGTTGGAATTGTGACATTAAAAAAAACCAATAATTGCTAAAATAGATTTAATTTGTAGTTCTAAATAAACTCTAAATGCATTTAGGATGTTTGTTACTCACTTTATGTCTCTTCCACGATGTTATTTCTCTCTCCAACAACACAGGTTACAATTAGATTCGCATGACCAATTATGCAAATTAGGCAATGACATCATTTAGCGACTTCTAGCGACTTTTAGGACAACCAATAGCGATTTTCCTTACTGAGGAGTTGGCAACACTGCTCCAAACTATGTGAGTGTTTTACAAATGGCTGTAGACACTCACTGTTGTACTATATTACCTCTCTCTTGATCTCCTCCATACAGATTAATGATTATTTGAATCAAAAATGTAAAATGTAGCTCCATCGTTCCATAACACCTGCAGCCACTCATTTTCAGTCCGGTTCTTGTGAAATCTGGCATTCCTCCACTTTTTCTCTACGTCTCAAATCATTAAGAATGGCTCTTGATGGCCACCCTTCTACTGACACAGTTCTGATGAAGCTTTGTTGAACAGTAGATGGATCAGCTGAAGGGCCAGATGTGTCTCGCAGATGCTGTGATGGGTCTTTGCTGGAATTTTTCTTATTTCTTTAAGAAATGTTTTTGAGATATCGTTTATATGCTATAGATATTTTAGGCCTCTCCATTGGCCTCTTGTCCTTCAATTATCAGAATGAAATTCAAGGAATTGGAACAAATTATATTTTCCAACAGGTTAATAGTAACAAAGTGCTTAACCCTTTAAAGCCGGTCGGAGCGGGCAACTATTTTTAAATCCCTGTAGAACCGGAACCACGTAAGCTAGCGCAATAATTTTTTTTGCATAAGAAACCGGAGGAGTTGTACTTACATCTTATACCATCAGCTTGTCCTAGGTCACAGTTTCCTCCACATAAAGCTTTCCAAAAATTGCAGAAAAAGCGCTTGCAGGAACAAAAACATAATATTCCAGAAACAGGCTTTGCCGATCTGATCAGCTGTTTGTAACACTTCCCACATTGAAACAGACGTCAGCGCGAACTATCGCATATCCGCCATTTCCTGCCTGAAACCGGAAGTGACGCGGAAAATGTAGTCTTTTACTTGTAGGCCTTAAAAGCCTATACTGGTGTTTTTATAAGTCATGTTTGACTTTATAGAATAGAATAAAATAGAATAGAATTCAACTTTATTGTCATTGCACATGCACAGGTACAGGGCAACGAAATGCAGTTTGCATCCATCCAGAAGTGCTTTAGTGATATAGATATATTACAATATATATTGGCAATAATATAGATATGTGAGTATATTACAGAAATGGGTCTATTATGGTATGTTATAATGTACACGGTATCAGAATCAGAATCAGAATACTTTATTGATCCCTGGGGGAAATTATTTTTTGTTACAGTGCTCCATTTTGTTGTGAATATTCTATAACTATAAGTATGTACAGGCTGTAGTGAGTACAAGCTATGTACAGGATATGAACAGGATATAAATATGAAAAACTATACAGAATATGAAATAAATAACTTTACAGGAATCTGAGATATACAGCTATACAGAAATGGGAACTATGCAAGTTGTAAACAGTTGTAGGGTTAAAAATTATCGTATGTACAGAATGATTATTTACACAGAGCTATACAGTAGTGCAGTTAAGATAAGTGAGGGTGTGGATAGTTTCTACAGAGGCTATATAAAGTGCTAGTGGTTGTGAGTGGTGGTTCAGTCCATGTTATTATTGTGTGTTTGAGGGTACAGTTGTCCATTGTGTGTGTGTGTATGTTCAGTCCATGAGTTTAACATGGGTCAGATGTCAGGAGGCAGAGTTCAGGAGTCTGATGGCTGTGGGGAAGAAGCTGTTCCGGTACCTGGTGGTCTTAGTCCCGAGGCTCCTGTAGCGCCTCCCAGAGGGCAGGAGGGTGCAGAGTCCATGTGATGGGTGACTGGGATCTTTGATGATTTTCCCAGCCCTTTTCAGACACCGCTTCCTGTAGATGTCCTTTATGGCAGGAAGTGGTGCTCCGGCGATGCGCTGGGCAGTTTTCACGACCCTCTGCAACGCCTTCCGGTCCGAGGCAGAGCAGTTCCTGTACCAGACTGTTATACAGTTGGTCAGGATGCTCTCGATGGTGCAGCGATAGAAGTTCACCAGGATGTCTGAGGACAGGTGGTTCTTCCTCAGAGTCCTCAAGAAGAAGAGGCGCTGGTGAGCCTTCTTGACCAGCTTGGAGCAGTTGGTCGTCCAGATGAGATCCTCGGAGATGTGGACTCCCAGGAACTTGAAGCTGCTCACACGCTCCACAGCCGTCCCCTTAATGTGGATGGGTGGATGTGGGTCAGCATTCCTCCCATTCCTCCTCCTTTATGCTTTTCTGAATAGTTTCTGGGATGCTTAGAACTTGAATTGCACTGCTTTAAATTGTTTTTTTTGATGCACGTGCTGTTGTCTTTGCAAATTTGCATCATAGGATTGTTTTTCGTTTTTCCTGCAGTATATAAAAATTGGTGTATCTCTAAAATAAAACTATGAAGACACTCAAATTAAATTTCCTGTTGTTGTAAACTATTTTTTGGAACTTTTTTGTATTAAAGTTTTGAGGGATAAACCTCTTAATTTTAAAATTTTTTGTAGTTTATTGCACTTTTTTTGCAATTCATGTAGTTACTATGGACTTAATGCATACATATTATTAAAATATGGGCTATAACAGTTGTATTGATGTATAGCAACTTGAAATGCTCCCAAAAATGGCACTACAGCATGTAAAAATATAAAGTAAGCTCTGCCGGACTTGCTTCTATGGTAGGTCTTAAAGGGTTAAAGACTATTTAAAATTAGGTCTTTGTTAAGGTGTCTGTTATGTGTACACATAACACTCATCCATCCCTTTATTTAGGTGCTGTTTTTACATTTGAGTCTTTCTTAGTTACGTGGCTTAATTAAAAAAAAAAGCTAATCATCTGCAAACGGTCAGGTTCAAGGCCTCGACAGACAACAAGCTGAAAAAACATCCAAAGTCCAAAGCAAATGCGGCATTATAATGTTAGCACTGGGTATAAATGAACTTTGTAAGATATGTAGTTTAATTGTAATTTGAAGTTTTAACATCTGCAAGTCCTTTTCTGCCTCCATTGTCCTTGTGCCTAGGTGCATGCTCAATTTCCAACATTATGTCAAAACAATAGCTCTTCACCTCAAATTTCATTTTGTAGAAGTGGGAAAAGTCACTGGGTGGTAAATCTTGCTAGGGCAGGTGTTTTCAGTTTGCTGTGCGTGCACATGGTGCCAAGATTCACAATTCAGACCTTGTGAATATTAACAGAAAAAACCTAAAAACCATTTTTGGGCTTGGAAACTATGGAGTCTAGTGGGTCTAGCTGACGACCCAGTTCTCACAACAGTGATCCTCTCATTGGGTTTCAAGAAGCTTGATGTCCATGACCTGCAATGATGGACTTTAAAATAACAACTACAAATGGTGAAAGCAGTCCAGTGGTAGACAACAATAAGAGATTGAAGGAGAGTAGGGCCGAAGACCAATTCCCAGAGTTTTTTTTTCCCAGAACCTCAAAATCTGCTTTTAACAATCTGCCTACACAAACAAAGATAGCTCAGTGTACTTTCTCTGAGCTGCAGTGTCTTAATTGCAGGTGAATTAATTACGGTCACTCTGGCACAGCGGGCTGCCGGCTGAGCTCACGGGCACAACACTGCAACCCCCCCCCCCGGCTTCTGCTCCGCGGCTGCTGAGTGACCCTTCATCTGGGACTCTCCTCAGCTCTTTCTGGGACAGTGGCGCTGCTGCCCCTCTGTTGGTCTTCCTTGGTGTCATGGTCCTGGGCCATGCGGGCCCAGTATTCTCAGTTCCTTGTGTTTTTGTATTTCGTTCCTTATTTAGGTCATGTTTCCTGAGTTGTCCTGTTATGTTGTTCCTTATTTGACTTCCCCTTGTGACTCTTATCCCCTGTGTGCCCCTCTATGTATCTGTGAGCCCTCATCTCCCCTCGTGTTTCATTCCATGTTTCCCCAGCCCACTATGCCCGTGCTCTCTCTCTCCTCCTGTTTGCACCTCTGTGTACTTCCTGTTTTACTTTGACAGTCTCCCGTCAGTGTTGTTTACTCCTGCCATGTCTTGTTATGTTTATCTGTGTCAGCTGTGTTCCCATGTGTGGCCACTTCCCCTGATCATCCCTCTTGTGTATTTAGTCTCTGTGTTTCATGTAGTCTGTGTCGCGTCGTCTGTGTTCTCACCTCCATGTTTTCACGGTCAGTCCTTGCAGTGATCATCATAGTCTGAGTTTTCTTAGTTTGTCGCAGTATTAGTTTTCCCAGTTTAGTTATAGTCTAGTCACGCCATCCCTGCTTTGTTTGTGCACTTTGTCTTCAGCCATAATAAAGGCTCGCTTTCTGTTAAGTCCACTCCCGTCTACTCACTTGTGTATGCACCTGGGTCCATCACACACACCACCGCACGGCCTGTCTCTGCAGACCGTGACAGTACGACGCAACCATGTCGGACCCAGCGACACAAGAGAGGGAGATCCTCCAGACGGTGGAGTCGCTATGTGGTAGATGGCTGCGGTGCTCCGGAGAGGAGGAACGGGAGGAGTTGGCCCGCCAAGTGGGAGTATGTGTGTCTGTGTTTCCCTGGCTATGGGAGGCACTACACCCGCTGATCACCGACCTTCTCGTCACCGCTCTCCAACTCCGTCCGCAGCCACGGCTGCCTAGTGTGCAGGCTATGCCGCCAGAGCCCTGCTGTTGTCCCGTTTCCCTGCTGCTTCGCGAGCCAGAAGCAGTTGCAGTTGGAACGGTGAGGCTCGCCACCGACACACCTTCCGCTCGCGCCCCGTCGGCTTCCGCGTCTTCACCGCGGTCTGGCCGCACGGCGTGGCGCACGGAGACGACGGAGGCCATGGACTTTGGCGAGGAAGAGCGGCAGCAGGTGTTACGGGCTTATCGGGAGGACGAGCTCCGGTGGAAGCCCTGGCTCATCTCGGAGCAGGACCTCTCACCTGCTGCACAGCCTACCAGCCGCTCGCCGTCTCCAAGCCGCTTAGACTTTACTTCGCCTGCCTCAATTCTGGCAAGGATGTGGGCGGACAACGGGGAGATCGCCGCTACGTCACCCTCTGCATTGGTGCCATCAGCGCCCATCGCGCCAGCTACCAGAAGGGGGCGGCGCCGGCGCCGCCGTTGCACCGCATTAACTCCGGTGAGTGACTGCGTTTTCGTGCCTCACGTCCCTTCTATGAAGCAGAGTGAGACGAGCATTGATTTGCCGGGGCCGGAGACTATAACGGAACTGGGCTCCAGAGCTGAAGGAACTGTGTGTGACTGCTTTGAAGGAGCACGCAACGAAATCACAGACCATGTTTTTGACTCTGTAAAATCTGGGACTTTTTCTAGCGTTGCTCTCTTAGTCGCACCACATGAAGCCCAGGTTCATGAGACGGCGAAAGGGGTCCACACGTCGGCAGTACAGGTTGCTTCTGAGCCTGCTAGGAATGGCGTGAGCTTTCTCTCCGCCTCAGACTGCCTTCTACCTCAGCCGTCTGTTCCCGCTGGAGGGTCCGAGGGGCCCGTTCAGCCACCTGTCTCCGCTGGAGGGCCCGGGGAGCCCATCCAGCCACCTGTCTCCGCTGGAGGGTCCGAGGGGCCCGTTCAGCCTCAAGCCTCGTCAGCTGGAGGGCCCGAGGAGCCTGTTCAGCCACCTGTCTCCGCTGGAGGGTCCGAGGGGCCCGTTCAGCCTCAAGCCTCGTCAGCTGGAGGGTCCGAGGGGCCCGTTCAGCCTTCTGTCTCCGCTGGAGGGTCCGAGGGGCCCGTTCAGCCTCCTGTCTCCGCTGGAGGGTCCGAGGGGCCCGTTCAGCAACCTTCCTCGTCAGCTGGGGGTTCTGGAGAACCGCACCAGCCTCATGCCACGTCAGCTGGAGGGTCCGAGGGGCCCGTTCAGCCTTCTGTCTCCGCTGGAGGGTCCGAGGGGCCCGTTCAGCCTCCTGTCTCAGCTGGAGGGCCCGAGGAGCCCGTCCGGCCTCACGCCTTGTCTGCTGGAGGGCCCGAGGAGCCCATCCAGCCACCTTCTGCTACGCCTGGTCCAGCCTGTGCTTCGTCTGCTGCAGCTCCGGCCTGTGCTTCGTCTGCTGCAGCTCCGGCCTGTGCTTCGTCAGCTGCAGCTCCGGCCTGTGCTTCGTCAGCTGCAGCTCCGGCCTGCGCTTCGTCAGCTGCAGCCTCAGAGCCGTCATCCTCGCCCGGTCCGGCCTCTACATCAGCTGCTCCTGCTCCGCCTGGTCCGGCTCCGGCTTCAGCCTCAGAGTCCTCGTCTTCGTCTGCTGCAGCCTCAGAGTCCTCGTCTTCGTCTGCTGCAGCCTCAGAGTCCTCGTCTTCGTCTGCCGCAGCCTCAGAGTCTTCGTCTGCCGCAGCCTCAGAGTCTTCGTCTGCCTCAGCCTGTGCTTCGTCTGGTCCCGCCTCGACTGGTCCCGTGCCCACCGGGCCTCGGCCAGTACACCTGACACTGGAGAGCCGCCGCCGCCTTGCGCACTGCCGGCCCCCTGAACTGCTTCGCCGCCGCCTTGCGCACTGCCGGCCCCCTGAACTGCTTCGCCGCCGCCTTGCGCACTGCCGGCCCCCTGAACTGCTTCGCCGCCGCCGCTGCCTTCCGCGCGGCCGGCCCCCTGAACTGCTCCGCCTTCGCCGCCGCCGCTGCCTTCCGCGCGGTCGGCCTCCGGATCTGTTCTGTCACCGTGGCCACCTTTCCCGTGGCCGGCCTCCGGAACGGTTGGACTGGACTTTTGTGTTGTCGCCTCTCGGGTTGGCCTTCGGGCCTCTTTGGACATTCGCCTTCCTGTTCTGGACTCTTTTGTGTATTTGTGGACTCAGTTTTGTTCTCATGCTCCTTGTTTTTGGTTCGTTTTGTTCCCTCCGTCCTGGTCCCCCGCCTCCCGCCCTGGGTGGGGTGTTTTCTGTTTCGCTTGTGTTTTGTTTCTCGGGTTTGGGCTGTCGGGAGCCAGCCCTTTAGGGGGGGGTGGTGTCATGGTCCTGGGCCATGCGGGCCCAGTATTCTCAGTTCCTTGTGTTTTTGTATTTCGTTCCTTATTTAGGTCATGTTTCCTGAGTTGTCCTGTTATGTTGTTCCTTATTTGACTTCCCCTTGTGACTCTTATCCCCTGTGTGCCCCTCTATGTATCTGTGAGCCCTCATCTCCCCTCGTGTTTCATTCCATGTTTCCCCAGCCCACTATGCCCGTGCTCTCTCTCTCCTCCTGTTTGCACCTCTGTGTACTTCCTGTTTTACTTTGACAGTCTCCCGTCAGTGTTGTTTACTCCTGCCATGTCTTGTTATGTTTATCTGTGTCAGCTGTGTTCCCATGTGTGGCCACTTCCCCTGATCATCCCTCTTGTGTATTTAGTCTCTGTGTTTCATGTAGTCTGTGTCGCGTCGTCTGTGTTCTCACCTCCATGTTTTCACGGTCAGTCCTTGCAGTGATCATCATAGTCTGAGTTTTCTTAGTTTGTCGCAGTATTAGTTTTCCCAGTTTAGTTATAGTCTAGTCACGCCATCCCTGCTTTGTTTGTGCACTTTGTCTTCAGCCATAATAAAGGCTCGCTTTCTGTTAAGTCCACTCCCGTCTACTCACTTGTGTATGCACCTGGGTCCATCACACACACCACCGCACGGCCTGTCTCTGCAGACCGTGACACTTGGTCTCTTGAGTTCTGGGGGCCTCTGGGTGTCTGGAGTTTTGATCTCCTCCATACCCGCTTCATGCCCTGGAGGACGGGGCTGTGGCTCCTCACACCTAGCAGATCATTACATGAAGGAACCTTTTAAATATAAGCGCGTTCATGCTCACACACGGGTGCTCACACACACAAACTACACCCTTTTTGGCTCCTACCTCAAAGCACACTGTGCGCTGTCGATCTTACGTGCTGCACAATAATGTTTAACACTTAGTATTTACTGTTATATTCCCATAGATCATCATGATGTTGTTTATCCCTTGTTAAATGCTTGTTTTCTTTTTTCTTTCTCAACAGGTGATCCAGGTGATTGATATATGTATTTTTGTCTGCTTATTTTGTTGGTTTTTGTTTTTTGCCCTTCTCTGCAGTTTTTTTCCTCTTTCTTTCTCCCTTTTCTTTTCCTCATTCAAGTCTGTCCCGTATCTAGCAAGTGAAAATAAAAAATAAAATAAACAATAAAAGGTGAATCAAATGACCATTACGGCAAGGGTGGGATGGTCAATTTGGTAAAGTAAATCCGTTGGGCATTTTTCTTTGCCTTTAGACAATAATTCTGATGGCAAAAGAGCCAAACGGGACAGGCAAAAAATAAAAAAATAAAAAAATAAAAAAATAAATAAAATAAAAAAATAAATAAATTACAGGTGAAACACTTATGAAACCAGACTACCAGCCCTCCATCACCACCTGCATCCACTGACTAAACACATACACACCTGCTTCTGAAAATATTAACAATGGTAGGAGAACGGGCCATTGCACTTTAAAAAGATCCACAACAAAGCTATGAAGTAAGATGAGAATTGAAAATTACAGAAAGACTGGCGAAAAATCAATTGTGGCCTTTATATCCACAGCTTCAACTCCAAAGTATCCTGCTGCTTGAGTGCCATGGGCTGTTTTCTTTTCTTTCGGTGAACATGCCCCCTCCGAAGTGGTAGAATGGCCTGACTGCATGGTAGAGGTCAAAACCTACCTACCGGTCTTTCTATTAGAGTCACAACAAGTCTGGCAACTCTCACTGTTACAGGAGAACATTGAGGGTTAAAATATGTTAGTCACACAGGTTGCTATCAGCACACGTAGGTGAAAGAGAGAGACCAGAAATCTCTAAATGGCTCCCTGTGGCTGCACTGTGTCCAGGGAAAATGTGTTGCCCTGAGCAGGCAATGTCAGAACACCAGGTGCAGAAATGCTTTTAGACTTCACAAAATGTCCTAAATAAAGCAAAGAATCAGGAGCAGACATGCCAACCTGGTTTCAGATACTGATAACAAGGTCATGGTGAATATCCTGTTTATTAACACAAGGGTTTTATTCCATGTCAGGATACAATGCACCAAATGCAGATGTTTTTAAGGTCTCTGCATTTCCTTCAGTACAGATTTTCTGAGTTAAGATAAGATAAGATAACCTTTATTAGTCCCACACGTGGGAAATTTGTTTTGTCACAGCAGGAAGTGGACAGTGCAAAAGTTATGACGCAAAAATTAGAATACAATAAGAATAAATACAGTACACAGCTGTACAGAATAGAATAAAATAATATACTATATACAGTAGAATAAAATAGAATATACGTTAGTTATAAAAAATTACGAGAAGAAAAGATAAGAAAGAAAGAAACTCAGATTGAGCAGAGCTGCTGTAACAGGCTGCCGCACACGGGGGGCGCCGGAAGATGGGCCAGAAATATAAATTATAAAAGAAAATGTCTTCACCATCCAGTGGGTGAAAGGCAGAACCACACAAAGATTTCTAATTATACTTCACACACAATATAAGAGTCAAGACATTCTGAGCTGTCTAATTATCACCAGAGAAAAGATTCTTGCATGATATACATCCACTCGGTAGTATTTTGCATTGTAACCAAACAGAACAGAGAGGAAGTATATATTATTCAAAATTATCTTAAATTTCATCAATGTATGTCCATTTGTTGTTTAGTGATGCCCGTGGAGGTGAAGTGTAGCTACAGTCGACATCAAACACCCAAGTCTTTATACCACAATAACAACCCTCTCAACACTCTCAGCTCATCCACAGATTGTCTTAGTTGCTAAAGTCAACTCCTATTTAGAAATATGAAAACTGCTAACACTCACTAAGTTTTCAGAGCTAAGAGGCGTTATACTAGTAAAATGTATTCAGTCTTCAACTAACATAAAATCAATAGAGACATGTTGATTTTTTTAAAAAAGACCTAAGGTTTTACTAAATTATTCATTTTGTAGGTCTCCAACAGATCTTTATTGCTGATTTTTGTGTTGATTTTTAATCATTCTTCCAGTAACCTGCAGTGAGAGCAGTGAGGACTTTTAGTTTTATGTAATAAAACAGCAGCAGAATATTTCACAGGGATAAATGGGAATAAAGACCCAGTGAAAGGCCCCAGGGGCCAAACTCTGCCAGGTTGCTGGTGTCAGCACAGGCCTTCCTCGCCAAGCCTGTCTCATTAGTAAGGCAGGGAAATGTCACAGGATGGCTAGCTGAGTAAAAGAGGTTGACCCAGCGCACCAGTGGAACTGTTCTGGGAGTGTGCACCTAAAATAAAGTAATGGAGAAAGCTCTGAATATTGTTTCACACTTTATTCAAGCAGCCATGTGTGGGGCTTTGTCTAGTGATGTGCATGTGTGTCTGTGTGTGCGTGTGTGTGTACCTTGATAGAAGGCTGTGGTACTTCTGTGGCACTGGGAAGTGGAATAAGGAGGAAGTAAGGACTGGTAAAAAGTCCTTGAGAAAGATCGTAGAAATGTTGCATCACTATTTCTGTGTTTTAATAGTCCTTTGTGAAACATAATGAGGAGAGAAGAGAATTTAAAGGTGGCCATGATGAATGATGAGAGAGTGATAAAACATTCTGACAGAGGTCGAAATGAGATGCAGTGAGACCAGGACAAAGACAACCTCTAGGCAGACACAGCAAGACACTTTTTTGAGCCATTAATGTGACTTGCAGTCTTGTCTATCCAAAGGTTGAACTTTAATTACAATTAAACTTGACTGGATTGTGGATTGTAATGCTTTTTTTGGTAATGAACAATACATTGTATATTTAGCAATAATTAAGAACAATTAAATAACCTAACGTAGTGGTTTTAATAAAAAGTAGTACTAATATTTCATGTAAATATTTTAAACTGACAGGATATTTCATTTTGAAATTCTTCAGTTTTAAATTACGTGTGATTTCATTTTTGTTTTTTTTTACATCTTAATGGTAATGAATCTGCTTGTGTTTCCCTTGTTTTCCCTTGTTTAATGATGAATTTCAAAATCCCCATCTTTAACAGTACTTAACAGTACTCATCACTGAGTTCTAAATGAGTTCATGAGTTCTAAATGCTGAACTCAGTACCATGTCTGGCCTTAACGTTTTTCTGCTAATGGTCTTCAGGTTAACTTTCAGTTACCAGTCTTGTGCCATTGCTAGCAGGCTGGAAGGAATGCTGCTGCCAAGTTTTTCCATCAGCCCTGACAAAGGCAATGGTCTTCTTCTCTGGGTGGAGGCAATTGGAGTGGCTAATGCCACTACACATTGTGTTTGCGTTCGCCTTCAAGATTGGTCATGGTGCCAGTGGTAGCATCCCACACCCAGGGCTTTCAAACAGCAGCTGAGGATGTGATCAAGAGTCCCTGTCTCTGAGCACAGCTGGCAAGCTCCTGACTCCACTTTCCCCCAGCAGAACAAATTGAATGGCCTTGGTAGAACATCGTAGACAGCCTGGATAAAGGATTTGATGCGCTGGGGCACAGCCTTCCACAGTGCAGTCTATGAGACCTTGTCTTCCACTGCTTGCTCCCATCTTGCCCAGGCTCCCTGCTTTCGCATTGCAACTGCCCTGCTGATTTGCTCATTTTCCACTGGTGCACACACCTGGAAACCCCCTTGTGTCTTGTTGTAGCAAGGTGATGTACTTGTGCCAATACCTGCTCTTCCTTGAGCTACCACTCCCATTAAGATTTGGTGCATCAGCCATGACTCTGCAGCATCACAGCCTCTGCTGCCTTCCACATATAGCCTGTCCTGACTTTGATGTCTGCCTGGAACAGTTTTTAGTCAGAAGATTCCTGGTACTTTAGTACCTCCCTTGTCAGGGCCATCCTGAACTCTTCATTCGGGCTGCTGAGGGGAAGCTTCACTTTGTTGCACTATCCATACAAGGCAATGTTAGTTAGGCTCTATGGCAGTCCCAGAAACCTGCTCACTCTTCTCTTGAAGCCCACAACTGTAGAGATCTTGTAGACTAAAAGAGGCCATAGAATTCTCAGGAGGATAGCATTTTGGTACAGCCAGGCCTTAAACCTACTAGGTAGGCCTGATTTATTGAATAGAGTTAGCCAGGTTTCCAGATCTTGGTTAGTGACTCAGATGGATGATGTGTCCCTCAGATTGCAGTTGAGTACCTTCCCGTGGCTCTTTACCAGTTTTTCTATGATTGGATGCACGCTACCAAGTGTGAAGCAGAACTTGTGGGAGGTTTTGCCTTTCTTTAGCACCAGAAATCTTGACTTTAATGGTTTGAAGCTCATGCAGGCCCAGGTAATTAGCTCCTTGAGGCCCTTCAGAATCCACCTACGTCCTGGGACACATGTTGTTGTCACCACTGGGTCCTGGTAAAGGATCCTCTACACTCAACCTCAGCAGCCTTTACCACCATGTTTATGGCAAGGGAGAAAAGTATTACAAACATGGTGCACACTGTGATGATCCCCTTCTCAAGCTTGCCATGCTGAGGTTGCTGTCCCAGACTGTCTGGCTTAAGTGGCGGTAATAGTTGAGAATGAGGTTTTTGCCTGTTATGTGGTAATAGATTACTACCTCTATGGGATATATCTTAAGCTAAATCCTTAGCTATGATTTAAATCCAGTGACAAAATTTAAATATGCAAAAACTGGTCCTACCAGTGGTCAAAACCAGTTCCATATTTATGGGACTGTTACAGTGGCCAAATGTTAGTTTTATCACAGATTCTGGTTTTATGACAGTTAAAATGTTTTTATTAAATAACCTGCAATGTTAGCATACACAAGGTTGATGTAGTATTCCAGAACTATTTTGGTGGAACACATAGAAAACCTAATCCAAAATCACTCCTTAAATTAAAAGTGAGATAAAAATATTTTAATGAAATAAGTAGGGGAATCAGCCACAACATGTATGATTAACAGTTAAGTGGAGATATCATCTGAATTTCAGGAGTGGGACCACTCCCCCTTCACGCCCCCTCTGGCCTCAGCCTATAAAAGCTCCCCTTCTCCAATACCCGCTGTTCTCATTTTCATGCGAACACTCCTCGTCGTCAGACACCTCACAAATTCTAGGAGCTTGATTCCTACTCACCCTTCGGCTCATCACCATGAATTCCCCGTCGCGCCACCGTTCCCACGCTCTGGTGAGGTCTCCCGAAGCTTCTTTGCCCACGAATATCACCGACTTTACTGTCGCCCGTCTCCAACGAGCCCTGAAAGAGAGGGGCATTCACTTTCGTCGATCCGATAGCAAGGCTACATTATTCAGTTTCTTCTTAACTTCATAGTCATTCACCGAACGCAGTTAATTCTCTTCCGGACACAAACGAAGCTAGCGCTTCCATTAACAACGCTTCCTCGCTCCTTTCAGCCTCACCCAGCCAGCTACAGCCGCAGCTCGCCACCACTCCGCATGCTCCCTCCTCAGCTGCTCCTCCCACTCAGCGTGACACTCGTCTAGGGTTGCCAGTTCTGCGTGCCCCTATCCCCCCCTTCGCAGCTTGCCCCAACAAACCCTCTCAGCACCGAGTTGCCAGGCCCTCAGCCACACATTCCTCCATTGCTAAACTCTGCCACCAACCTCGGCACCGGGATGCCAAGTTTTCAGCCACCTTTTCCTCCTCTGCTAAACACCACAAGTAACGTCAGCACCGGGATGCTGGGTTCTCAGCCACTCATTCCTCCTCTTTTAAATGCCACAGCTAACACCTGCACAGCGTTGCCAGGTCCTCTCACCTCCGCTACTTCCCACTGTATTTCAGCTAACATTCCTACAACCAGCCGTCCGACTGCTCCTACCTCCTACCCAGCAGCTTTTCCTTCTCCCATCGGTGAAGTTCAGAGCTGCACCTGGCCTAGCCTTTTCGCCCAGGCTCCATTTCTCCAAGCTAACACCACCCAGTTTTCGATGGCCACAGCAATTCCTCCTCCCAACCCACTGGCCCCAAAGCCTTCTCCTGTATCTGCTAACCTTCGCCAGCTCATTCTTCCTCCTCCCACGCAACCTGCTCTTCCTAGGGTGCTAGATGGCCACGATGGTCCCATTATTATACATGGTGCAGCCCCTTCTCAGTTGAAAGAGCTCACCCCGGTCGAGATTGCTCTAGCCTTCTCGTTATACAGAGAGCTTCTCAGGCAGCTGCTCGCCTTCAGCAATTTAACCAAGACACCTTCTGGGGCAGTCTCGATCAGGAAATCTACTGCCACGTCTTCACTGCCCGTTCTTCCATCTCCTGCAAGTTGTGCGGCGCCCCGCCACATCCCGCTTCCGCCTGCATAGTCCCAGCCCAAAAGATTCGCAGCCCTTGTGCTGTCCTTCCGTTCCCTCCCGCTTGACCCCAGATCCCGTACCAGAACCTTCTAAACCCACAATCTTCACCCCCAGCATGCCTTTGCCTCACGATTCAGACAGGCGGGGCAGGCCCATCAAGCACCTTGGAGGCCGTACCATTTGCAATAACTTCAACGACTCCAGCTGTTCCTTGTCTCAACGCCGCTATCTTCACTGCTGCTCCTTTTGCGGCGGTAACCATTCCCGCCCCGCATGCCCCCACAACCCCACCAAGCCATGGCTAGCTCCGTCAGCCTCCACACCCATCCACATTCCAGCACTAAAAGTCGCCTTACAAAATCACCCTAACCCAGACTTCGTCAACTTCTTAATAAAAGGTTTCTCGGAGGGCTTCCACCCAGGGATCATCGCCCAGCCTTTGGTTTCTTGCACTTGCAATAACCTGCAGTCAGCACTCAAAGACCCAGAAACCGTCGACAGCCTGCTCGCCAAGGAAGTCAGGGAGGGTTTCATGATCGGACCCTTCCCCGAACCTCCCTTCCCTCTCTTTTGCATCAACCCTCTGGGCATCGCCACCAGGAAATATTCAGGAAAAAAATCGCATAATCATCGATCTTTCTGCTTCCCATAGCAGTCAGATTCCAAGCATAAATAGCCTCATTCCCAGCGACGACTACTCTCTCAAGTACTCAACAGTGAACCATGCCATCTCTCTCATTAAACTCGCCGGCAGAGGCGCATGGCTCTCTAAAGCTGACATCACAAGGGCCTTCAAGGTCTTGCCGATTCACCCTGACTTCTGGCACCTGTTCGGAGTCAAGTGGAGGGATACCTACTATTTCGCCGTCAGACTGACCTTCGGTTGCAAAAGCAGCCCCAAGCTGTTTGATTCACTCTCCGAAGCTCTATGTTGGATCCTCTCTAACAACCATATGCTGCCTTTTTTGGTTCACCTCCTCGAACACTTCCTATTCATCTCCCCTCACACGTCACCACCAGCTCACGGGTTATCCACTCTGAGGTTAGTCTTCTCCGAACTTGGCCTTCCTTTGTCGGAAGAGAAAACAGAGGGACCTTCGACATCCCTGGAGTTCCTCGGGATAACCCTCGACAGTGAACGTTTCCAGGCCTCCCTGCCCACCGAAAAGCTCAATCACATCACCCTTCTCCTCCAAAGCTTTCTCCTTGCTCCCACTTGCTCTAAATGACAGCTGCTCTCCCTGTTGGGACACTTAAACTTCGCTCTACGCATCATCCCTTAAGGCCGCTCCTTCATCTCTCACTTGCTTTCACTCGCTGCATCTAAACCGTCACTCCTCAACTCCATCACGCTGGACAGCTCTTCCAGGGCCGAACTGCGTCTCTGGCAACTTCTGCTCGCCAACTGGAACGGCATCACCTTCTTCTACAATGATCGGCTGTCCCACCCCGATGGTGTTCAGCTCTTCACAGATGCCGCCCCTTCTGCCGGCTTTGGGGGCTATTATGGCCGAGGGTGGTTCTCTTCAGCTTGGCCACCCGAGTTCCGTAAATATATCCACGATCAGTTCCTGCCTTCATCAGCTGTTTACGAAATTTACCCGGTACTCATCGCAGCCTTACTGTGGGGCCACGAATGGCCAAAAAAAATCTATCCTCATTTGGTCCGACAACTTCGCTGTAGTCGACATTATCAACATCAGTATCAGTCACCCATCAGTTCCTATTCAGAGCGGAACACATTCCAGGCCACTTCAATTCCATTGCCGACTTCCTGTCTCATCTCTCCCTCCAGACATTCAGAGCCTTGGTTCCCCATGCAGAGGCAGCTCCAAACCCCTTTCCTTCATTTTCAGCCACGACGTTCGAGATCTAAACCCCAGCATCGCAGAACTTATCAGCATCTCCCAAGAAGCGATTTTAAATAGCCTCGTAGCAAGCTTCTGTTCATTGCATCAAAACTCCAACCTGCCCTTCTTGTCATTCGACATTGCAACAGTTTCCAGCTTCATATCCATGCCTTCGGGTTCCAGAGCATCACAATTCCCTCCATAAAGCGGCATCTATTTCCTTGCCAAACTGCTCACAGGTTCACCACGCCCAAACATTACTCATTGCTCTTGAAGACGTTATCATTGTCAAAGTCTCAGGAGATGCCTTGACTGTAAATACAGGTTGTACTCAAGAGCAGCAAGGCCAGATTAGACTTTGTTAGAAGACATCCAAATAAATAAATACATAATCTTGGACAGTTCAAACCAAGATTAACTTGTACAAGAATGACTGGAGGAGAAAAATATGGAAAAGGAAAGGAACGGCTCATTATCTGAAGCATACCGCATCATCTGCCAGACATGGAGACAGCGCTATGGCATTGGCATGCACGGCTGCCAATGGGATCAGGGCACTAGTGTTTATTGATGATGTGACTGCTAATACAAATAGCACAATGAATTCTGAAGTGTACAGGACTACACTCTCTTCTCAAATTAAGCCAAATACTACAAAAAAGATTAGATGGCGATACACAGTGCAAATTGATACTGACATAAAGCATAATATAAGAGCAACCAAAGAATTTCTCTAGACAATGAAACTGAATATTAGCAATATCAGTCTCCTGCTTTTCAGTTTAGACCATGCTTTTAGTTAACTCACTGTAACACAAAACTGAAGACAGAGAGACCCACAAACAAACACAAACACTACAGTACAGACCTAGCAGAGCATCTCAAGGGAGGAAATACAGCATTTGGTGTCCATGGGTTTTAGATTGCAGGTGGTCATTGAGTGCAACAGATTGCTTTGTAAGACAATTTTCAAACAGTAGCAATTATTTTCAAACATTATGCATCAAAGTATTACAAATAATTGGCATAATTATGAATATGTTATATTGTCCAGTTACCTTGCAGCCCAGGGAGATAATATATGTGTAAAAATTGACTTAAATAAACTCTTAATGTATTTTTTAATCAAATGTTATACCATATATTGTGCTCTTGGGGAAAAGTTGCCAGTGGCTTGCTGCACCAGAAATAGCAATAAGGTCAAGACAAGTGATTATTATGGAGATCTTGATGCCAGAATTGTGCTAAGTCTGATTGCTATCATTAGTGTTAATTACTCATTAGCCGTGAGAGCAACTGACAATAATATATGTTGATTTCTGACAATGACTCACTGGCGTTTTGAAAAGCAGTAAAGGCAGGTGGACAGAGAAACACTAACTTCCTAAATTTCACATTATTCAGATACAAGAAGTCTCTGAAATCTGTGCTGACTACTCATTGAATTATGTCGGATCTCCATCGAAGTCACAACTACAAGCAAACACGATTTGATTAAAGTGAAAACACACAAACAGTTGTACTTTTCAAGTCTTTATTGAACGCATTGAGTAAATGAATAAACATTTAAAATTCAGGCTGGAAGACGCAAATGTCCTCTGTGCTACTAAAACTTACTGAACTGAAGTCAGTTGTTGCATGTAAATTTAGGGTATATCTAAATACAAAAAATAATAAAACATAGTCATTCAGCATATTGAAATTCAAGACTAGACTAGTCTAGAATCTGTCTCTTCCTGATGAGCTGAGTAAAATTCGGTAGTATAAAAAGCTTTTCACCTGGAAAAAGAGTGCTAAAATGTCCTCGGAGACCAGAGGTCAGTGTGGTCCCATTTAAGGCCTTTATGAAGGCTTTAGACTAGAGCTTTCCCAAGCTGTAATTTATTAGTCATTCATAGCTGACTATTCATTAGTTCATGATAACAAAAATGGGGATAATACATTACTTTTGGCCGTCTCCATAGGAGAAATTGTGCAGAACTAAAAGAGCTGAAAAAGAGCTCAAGGTGAATGGTAATATAATTGCAGAGCTCGATAACCTCGTTTTTCTTTTCTTTTGTTTGTTTGTTTTTTTGAGCCCACTCTAAGAAAAGCATTGAATAAAAACTTGATGATACCATGAAAAAAACTCACTAATCTCACCAAAATATTCTCCCAATATTCCATGGCCATATGAGGTACAAGCAGAAACTCCATGACAGAAATTCTCAATTTGAAGGAAAGAAAAGATACCACACACCAATTCCAAAAGATAATTTCAGCTGTGTGTGGAGGGAGGATGATGGTTTACGGGTTATTTGCTATCTCAGGGACTGGAAACCTTGCAGTCTTTAGTCAGCTAAAATGAGTTTAGTTGCTATGGGATAACCACAAGAGGGCTAATCAATCAAGAACCCTGTATTAAAGAGTTTTTTAGACGGGAATGGTATAAAATGACTCCTCAGTGGCTTTAGGAATAATATGAGGATGTTACCTCCAAAACTTTCACGGTTTACTAAATTCAGTGTTTTCAATTAGTATGTTAAAAGTACAGCTGTTCATTATTAGTGCATTATTAGTTTTGATATGTTGAGCCTCAGTATTCTTATGAAGATTGGATTTTATTTTATGGATACTAAATCAAGAAATCAATCTATTATTCAGAGATTAGCAAACTTTGACACACACACACAAAACTGCCATTTCTTTCTAATAGGGCAGCCTGAATAAAATTAGCCTTACATGCATGTGATTGTGACACCAGGTGAGAGTCATTGCTTTCTAGTTTATGTCAGCCAATGCAAGTCGAAGGTTTACATAGTGGACATGTAGAACACCTTCTCTAGCTTCGTGGAGAATTCAATAGCCTGCTACAATCAGCCATGTCAGCAGTTCGTACTTTTTTCTGAGGTTTTTGAACAGACGGGTGTTTAAAACAGAGTCAGTAGGTGTTCTAAAGTGTGTAAAACTTACGGCAACAGTTGTGAGCTGATCTCTATCTCCATTTTGCTCTTAAACTGGATGTTTTTGAAAATATATGCTACTCTAAAAGTCAGATATGGTTGGGACTGATACTTGTGTAAGACGTTGTATTAGTAGGGGCCAACTTGTCTGCGTGGAGTCTCAAAGGCAACAGCTGAGAAGAAGCCAGAAACAAGGCTAACTGACAGCAGGGAGTTTGAGGGCACATGTTTTACACTCATACAGCATGTGGAACAGCAAGTGGAAAAGATCAGGATCAGAGGAAAAAATAGAACAAGTACAAGTACATAACACAATCATGAGGGCAGATATATATATAAAAAAAAAAAAAAACACCCAGCACGCCCCTGCGGGCGGTTTATCCTTCAAGCTCGGGTCCTCTACCAGAGGCCTGGGAGCTTGAGGGTCCTGCGCAGTATCTTAGCTGTTCCCAGGACTGCGCTCTTCTGGACAGAGATCTCCGATGTTATTCCCGGGATCTGCTGGAGCCACTCGCCTAGCTTGGGAGTCACCGCACCTAGTGCTCCGATTACCACGGGGACCACCATTACCTTCACCCTCCACATCCTCTCGAGCTCTTCTCTGAGCCCTTGGTATTTCTCCAGCTTCTCGTGTTCCTTCTTCCTGATGTTGCTGTCATTCGGAACCGCTACATCGATCACTACGGCCGTCTTCTTCTGTTTGTCTACCACCACTATGTCCGGTTGGTTAGCCACCACCATTTTGTCCGTCTGTATCTGGAAGTCCCACAGGATCTTAGCTATATATATATATATATATATATATATATATATATATATATATATATATATATATATATATATATATATATATATATATATATATATATATATATATATTTTTTTTTTTTTTTTTTCCATCTGTTTATCTGCTCATTTATCCTTAGAGATCATATCAGTCCTGTAGGGTTAAGGTTTTGTAACAGTTTCACAAAGTATTTTAAATTATTTCTCATGTTACTGTCATTAGTCAAGTCAAGTCAACGTTTATTTCCATAGCACATTTAAAAGACTAGTGTACATCAAAGTGCTTCACAATAAAACTCCAATGCTGGTTTTTATTATGTTACTGTTATTAGTTTAACCAATAGAGAACAAATGGTTAGAACTTTGTATGCGATGGCAGTTGACAGTGGTTTGGATGTGTGTGCATGTAAGTCTGTGTGTTTTCATGTGTCAAATGGATGCTGTGAGGATTATAAGCACAGTCTGTGTAAAACTCTAATGAGTAAAAATATCCCTTCTGCTAATCCAGTCATCTAATGTGGCCAGATGATGCAGTGTTGCAAAGTCACTTTAATCAGTTATAATGAAGTTTGAATAGAAATGATGCAGCCTGACCTCCCACCGCCTCTCCAGCTGTGCCTCCCAGCCTACATCAATAGGAACTCGATCATCTGTGGTGCTGATTCATCCAACGAGAGATGTAACTTTCACTTTGGTCACTTAGGTTAGTTTTCGTGTATGAATAGAGGCAATTAACGCTGTTTCTTCACAAGAAGATGCGGGTATCCTACCTTGAGCAGACATATTGCCGCTGGCTGTCTTCACCTAACACCTTCAACCGGATTAGGAGGAAATCATGATCAAAGGTGGGAAGATTATATTGGACGTTTGGGGCTGATTGGTCGGAGTAACATGTGGGCCACTGTGTACCTATGGTTCACAATAAGGGCTTGATCTAATTATAGAAGGTCGGATAAGGAGAGAGCTACTAGAAAAGTCAGAGAAAAGTAGTATTAATAGTATGTAGCTTTGGAAAAAAACCCAAACCCTTTGACACGACTTCACTGACATCAGTTTGATGTGCGAATATTACACAAAAAGGTCACCAGTCAAATAGTTCCAAATATACAGCTTATGGCCTTTGATGCCAAATATTCAGATACATACAGAATAAGTGAAATGTGACCTTGAAAGACCTCCAGGGTTGTCCGAGGTACCTTTAAATAATGTGAATGGGTGACATGTCTGATCAGGATGACAAAATGTAATCGTCTTCAAAGTGGGATACAGGAAGAAGGCTTTTACTGTAATTCAAAATCAAAGGAATAGCTTTGTTTTGTGGCTGAAGCTTAGAGGAAGATTTTCCTGTAAAGCCCTGAAAACATTAAAACAATGTTGCTACTGTACCATCTCCAAATTAAAATGTTTCTGCCCTGACTATCCTCTCATCCGCCGAGAGAGATTAACTTAGCAGAGAAGAAATATGACCATAACTCACCTAAGCCAAACCCCATTTCATCACAGGACACGACACAGTTTTTCAGGATTGATAAAACTGTTTCTGAATAGAATCAAATAATGTATATTTTGAAGGCAATTTATTAGTAATTGCTTGAATTACATTGTTATCAATTGCCATTTGACTCAATGAAAATACTGCCTACACATTACATTAACAATGTTTGTTTGTTTGTTTTTAGGTTATACTTCTGTCACGTCTAGAGAGGCAGACGGCGGGGAGTGAGGAGAGTGTGCACCCAAAAGCAGACGCACAGAGCTGATGGATGCTAACAAAAAGTGAGACTTTTATTTGGATGAAAAAAAGGTATAAATAATTCTCTCCCCCTCCCTCTCCTGTTTCTACTTCAATCATGAAACTGATCAATGATCAGCTGATCGGCTTTTCTCTCTTGTTTATTTATCGCCTACTTTGCACCAGAAAGAGGAAACCAGCGGATGTCGCATTAAACAGCAGCAGCACGTTCAAGCTTGATCAGCTGTTGTTAGAATTTTTTTAATATTACTTTCTAGTATCAGCTGATGTTTGCTGGAGCCACAGCTGTAAAAGCTGCTGGTCATGATATGGTTTGGTTATCTGGTGAGAGGGAAACATGAAGATGAAACCAGGAGATGTCCTTACTGGATCATCAGAACTGAACAGGTGATGGAGAAATAGGTTTACCTTTTAGGTGACATGAATGAGTTGAAGGGAAGTTATGAACTGTTTCTGAGAGACAAATAAAACCAGGATCCTTTTTCTACGTAGCTGACAGCTGGTAACTGTGCAGGGGCGGATCTAGCAAAGTTTTGCCAGGGGGGCAGGTAGGGCATTAACAGGTAAAGGGGGGCACAAAGAAATACTTTTCTTTCTTATTCTCATTTAAAATGTCTCACTTTTAAAAAAATAATTAACTGAATCTTACAACAAACGATTGATAGATCGATACATATATACCAGCAAAACAGTGTACATCACCGTCACAATAGTGTTTGTTTTCAACTTATATAGACTGTTGTAACTCTGACTCTGATCAGTCCTTACTTCATCACCTGCAAGATATTCAAAATGCAGCAGCTCGCCTTTAGACGCAAAAGAAATGGTGCAATCACATTACAAGTAAACTGGCCTCCTTACACTGCCTTCTAGTCCATTTCAGGATTCTCTTTAAAATTTTATTGTCCGCTTTTAACAGTCTCAGTGGTTTGGTGTCACCTTACTTAACAAAACATTTTTTCAGAGATCTATGAAACAGCTGATAATGGAGATTCTGATATCCAGGTTTAAAAGCACAGTCGATAGAGCCTTTTCAGTGGCAGCTTCTAATCTTTGGAGCAACTTTTCACATAGGAGCTGCCCAGTTTTGCAATCATTTCAAAACAGTTTTCAAAAACTAGTTGTTCTTGTGTGTTTTCGTGTGTAGTTGAGCAGAATACCCTGTGTTTTTATTACGAAATCACTGTCCTATTTACTTGTTTTATTTAATTTTTAGAGTATATTTATTATTAATTTAAGTTTTGTATTATATAGTGGGCAGCACGGTGGCACGGTGGTTAGCACTGTTGCCGCACAGCAAGAAGGTCCTGAGTTCAATTCCAACATCAGGCCGGGGTCTTTCTGTGTGGAGTTTGTATGTTCTCCCCGTGTTTGCGTGGGTTCTCTCCGGGTACTCCGGCTTCCTCCCACTGTCCAAAGACATGCACTTAGTGGGGATAGGTTAATTGGTTAATCCAAATTGCCCATAGGTGTGAATGAGCGAGTGAATGTGAGTGTAAGTGGTTGTCTGTCTCTGTGTGTTGGCCCTGCGACAGACTGGCGACCTGTCCAGGGTGTACCCCATCTCTCGCCCTATGACGGCTGGGATAGGCTCCAGCGACCCTGAAAAGGATAAGCGGACCCGAATCGATGGATGGATATTATATAGTGTATATTTTGTATAACTTGTACAGCATGTTGGTCAATGGAGGTTGTTTTAAACCTGTTATATAAATAAACTTAACTTGACTTAACCTGACATTGCGTGCCACTGAAGAACTTACTAATTTAAGGTTACCCAGTGGGTAGGAGTTCTATTTGTTATAATGTATCAACAAAGCTAAATGACTAAACATTGGTAAATAACATTATCATTCCATTGTTTCCTAACAGTTGCTTAGGCTGCTGCCCCCGCGACCCGGCCCCGGACAAAGCGGATGAAGATGGATGGATGGATGTTTCCTAACAGTAATGTAATTATCTGCTAAAGCTGAATTCAGTTAGCAATTTATTAATGATGAAAATTGTAATGTGTTACCAATTTCAGAAAGCAGTGTTGTTCTGACATATGGACCTCTCACAACCACAATAGGAAAATGGATACAAAGTTGACTTCACATACTGATGGGATTTTGCATTCATGTCTGAGGGCAGCAGAATAGATTAATTCACAACTTAACCAGAATTGTGGCTGGTCCCTTGAATCATGGTGGCTGAAAAACGGTTGATCACAATGCAATATTAAACAGTCAACTGAGCACTGAAGTCTTTCTGTATCCAGAGAACTCACACAGGGCATTTGTCACAAAGCGTACCACCACATGATCAATAAAACATGGGCTGTGCATGAGATAGTGGCAGACTTACTCTGGAGGCTGCAATACTTTTGTCCGATGCTTTCGAAAATACTAAATTAACTGTTTTTGTTAAAGCTGAGATAAGGTGTACTTTGGAATACTCTTTTATTTAAGACAAAATTATACTTGACTTTTTTTCAAGGCCCCTGCCACTGAAACAATATTTTACTTCCAACAGCAAAACGACCAAAGAACTGCCATATGTATGTTCTTTTTTTTTATCTGTTCACAGAACAATGAAGGCCTGGTTGATGAATTTCTGCATTGAAGTCTTTTTTCATCTCTGCAGAGAAACAAGACTCTTAGTTCTTGGTTACCTCCCTCACAAGACCCGTGTTGCCTGGTTACAGAGTTTGACCAGACAGACAACTTTGAAAGTCTTGCTGTCTCTTAACATCAAACATTTCACAAAAATGTGCCTTGCTCAGTCCTATAAAACCTATCAGGTAAACAAAAGTACATTAGATTTATGCTGTTTTCTTACTTCTCTGTCTGTGAAGAGTTCATGTATATGATGTCTAAGCTATTTCATTTACATGAACTTTGTGAAACAGTTTTGATAACCTTTCTATTTACACTTGGCCTCCATTCCAGTCATGGAAAGCAACCTTGTGCCATAAAGTATATATGGCTTACATAAGAACATTATGTTTTGTTTAGATGGGAGGGTGGAGTTTTCAGCACAGACAGTATAAAACATTGATGTGATTTCTTAATCTGAAAAGTGAAGCTGGCACCTAAAGGGCCTTAAACATTTAACAGTTATTTTTAATTACAACCATGGCTGATAGTTATAGAATAAAACAGAATACAATAGAATTGCACTTTATGGTCATTGCACATGTACAACGAAATTCTAGGAGCTCCACACCAGCTGTGCCAGAATAAAATATAAATAGTAGACAGTAGGAATAAATAGCAAACATGAGAAATATATACAAAAATAAGACAAAGTCTTTTTCTATGTCTGCAAAAAGTCTGGTCCTATAGACATCTGTGAAAAATGTCTCTCTGACTTGACCCTTGACTTGACTTAAACACTTTCCTGGTGAGTTTATAGACTCAGTCACTCATTTTTGGTCATATTCAATAAAAGATGAGCAAGATTTTGTCGATGTGGCACACTATGCTCCTGGGCTCACCAAATGACTTGTGGTTACCAAGTTGTTATCCAATGAGTGTATGTATCACAGTTAGCTCAGTCAAAAGAACTATTACTTAATAAAAAAACATCTAATCAATGTATAATTATATAAAGGCTGATTAATAAAAGAAATGTTAAAGGAAGAAATGGCTTTGAAAATTAAATGTGTTCTGTTAACACGTTTGTTTCTGTTGTAAAGTTGGACATTTTAACATGGTATATCTTCTCCCTCTCACATCTACTTGAGTTAATTGACATCAATAAAGCTCAAGTTTAAGAATAACAACAATTCAGGCATTTGAATGGCCTCAGACAAACATCCTCGACAAAGCTGTCTATATTTGGAAGGATAAATAGAGTAGCAGTGCTACAAACGTCACTTTTCTGACTCTCCCTCTCTTTATCCGTTGCCCATCTTTTGTACGGCTATTTTGCAACTTGCACGTGATGCAATACTACACGTGTAAGTAAAAATGTCACTGGAGTGTCTGTTCTTCACCTCTCAGTTTACCAGCCTGCTGTCTTTAGGACAGTACACAGGAAAGCCATGGCAGATATAGGGGGGGGGGAGCTCGGGAATGGAAGATTGAGTTTGCTTTCATCCCCAGTTACCCTTTTGTTTGCCTTCCATTCCTCAAAAGTCAGCGTAATATCCATCTGGCTCTCCCACCTCTGCTGCACCTTCTTCCATCTCACAGCTTAAAAGACAGAACAAGAAATGATTATCTTTGCCCAGAGATATCAGGCCCTGACTTCAGTGTAAACTCATTTGGAAAGCAGATGCTCATACATCATATTTCACTCACCAGAATACAAAACTGATTACCATGACACTAGCTGAACCGTGAGTGGCAAACTTAGTTTGAGGACTTCCTACTTTGTTGATGAACCGTCAGCCTGTAGTGTTTTCAGCTTAAAGTATTGTGCAATCTCAGCCCATCTGTGAGGGCAGTAGATTACTCTGGCATTCATAAATTCAACAGAAATATGAGTTTCTCAATTCAGAAAGTGTCTTTTTGGAGCTGCTGTTCCCACACACTGATGCCAACTGCCAACTATTATAATAATTATGTAGTAAAAAACATAACCAAACAAACAAATATCTCCATATTATTCTCTCTCTCTCTCTCTCTCTCTCTCTCACACGCACACACGCACACACACACACACACACACACACACACACACACACACACACACACACACACACACATTTCATTCTATATCTAAAATAACTGGAGTTAAATCTGTTTTCATCTGAGACTTTAATTTAGTTTGATTCCATTACTAACTGTGGACATGGCCACATGAATACTATCACACTGTTGTAGTGAGGGCTTTGCTGATTGACTATGAAAGCACTCGTATCCTTAGGAAATATGTATCTACAAAGGGGACTTATTCAAAAGGCCAAACACAGACATGCTGACAAATACATTGGCATATTTTACTCTTGTGAAATGCAATAGAATGTCACTCATGAAGGCCGTAGGGTACACTGCTGTAGATAGCAGCACAATGTCACTAGACTGTGTGAAAATTCAAGGCTATAGTCCAGCCTTAGGCCGGAGTCCAACTTAATGGGAAGACCATGTCCATCGTCTACATGAAACATAATTCATAAAGGTCAAACTATATGGGAAAATGACTGCTAAATTATATATATTCTTAAACACCAACACAAGTGAACATGAAAAAGAGGTCTGTGCAACGCAACAACTAATCCATGAATAGGTCCACTGACGATAAGGCAGAGAAAAATTATGAACATTACATACGCAAATGTCCACATGGCAAATCGTTTTTTTTACAAATATAGCTAAACTGAACTGAGATTCACCTCACTTTTTACGTGACGAAATCTAAAAGAATATAATAATAAAGGTCATGTGCATATTCATTTTTTGCGGGAGTTTTCTTTTATGTGGAGCTTCACTAAAGGGCACACTGTTCTGTGGCTCATTAGCTGAATTACTGAATGGTATAGTCAGAGAATTATAAGCATGTTTCCCTCCTTTCATCAACATAATGTAACCATATAGTAGTTTGGTGCCAAGCACAGCATGCAGACAGTGTGATGCATTTGAGTGTCTCTATTCTTGCATATGTCATTAGCATCACCAAATAGTTTTTATTGAAAATGTTGACATCTATTAGAGGCCCAAACAAAAGACACAAGCCATTGAGCCAGTGGCCTTTGCTCAGAGTTTGAGATATGGACAAGCACTAAACACTGTAGTAGCTTTCCATTTGTTTCATAAAAACAAACATTAAAAAGTCAATAACTAACTGTGACAGGAGGAAAAGAGAAACAGCATAGCAAATGCGAATGATTTATGGTAATTAATTGAGTCAGTATGTTATTGCCACAAATGTGGCATGGGACTATGCACTTCCTCTTTAGTATGCTGGTATAATTCTGATCATCATTATCATGATGTTTCTGAGTTACCACTTTCTTCCCATGACACATTTCTCCACTAATTGCAATGTCTTCCTGGATGACAACACTTTTATCTACAAGGCGTAAGTGCAGTGAACTAAACAGCATAATAATGATGTTGAAAAATAAAATTTCCAATTTATCGTCTATAACCAGGATTCCATACTGAGCAATAGCAGATATATTTCATCAGGGTTTAAAGGAGTTACTATAAGATTTTTTTCTTTTTACTAAGACGACTAATTTCTTAATTCTGTCAGCTGTGATAGGCAGTAAAGAGGCAACATGGTTTAAGGCAGGTAAACAGTGTCTTGTTAGACACCTTGACACGCTGCTGAAAAAATCTTTTGAACTTAAAAAAGAGACAACAATCGTCAAACATCAACAGCTAGCCTCTTTTTAGTGAAAAATATAATGTTATTATTAAAACACTGATTAACTTCTAATTATAACGTTATGTTAGCACATACATACATCAAAGCCAGAAGTAATTTGACTGTGTTCCCAACATTTTTCCTTCTCTCCACCAGATTTTTACATTTTTTGCACAAGAATGACTGGACGTCTACGCTGCACGCTGACATGGGGGACAATTTAAAAGATTGATTGCAAAACTAGCATCATTTGAAGTGATGGATGGGCTCAAGGTGGATGTAGGAGGTGGTGCCACTGTAGTAGGCTTGAACAGGAGGGAAGCAGCTCATAATGAGTGAGCTGTGAGTGAATGAATCAGAAGATGTTGAAGAATGGGCAAGCAGGTACTTGGAATGATGTGTGGCTCAACATGTTGGTGTGTGGTGAACGAAGCAAGCTGGCTACCGCATGATGCAGAAAGAAAACAAAACAATAACACAAGCAGGTTCAGACCAAGTTAATATGAAGATTGTCCTGAAAGCTGCTAGCCACCACTTTAGGTGAGTGAATGATGTGGAGAAGACTGGTGGAAACCCTGGGGTTGTTTTACCGCAAGAGATGTCGAAATAATAACCAACAGGTGTGCCAGCTGCAGGTCGTGTGGGATCACAAGCAGAGACTACATCCAGGGAGAAGATCACGCACAGGAAAAAAAACAAACATGTTTTTATCCGAGGGTGTCAATTTTTTTAGTTCTGTCCAATACAGCTAGCGTCTCAGCGAAGTGACCAAGGTGTCACTGCTTTGACACTTGTGCTACTGCAATATTGGACATGGAAGATAACAGCCCTCTTTTATGAAAACAAAAGTCTGGGATCCAGGAGACTGTGGTTTGCTTTTGTGTCAGGAGCAGTAGAAGGAAAATTATGGTTTGGTTAAATTAAAAAAGAAAAATCTGTCTTAATGTGAAGGGTCAACCTCTTAAGCATCCACGCACCCAAAGATGGGCACAAAAGGGAGGAAATCATGTTTAAATATAACACGGGGTCAGAAATATAAATCCTGACGTGTAGTATCCAGAGAAACCTCTGAATCTCAGCTAAAATCTCATATAAACCATTTCTACAACCACCAAACAAAGTAGACACATCAAACAGTTAAAAGAGCAGTTACGTGGTTTTCTGGATTTAAATGTGTGCATTTTCAAAGGCATTATATGCTATAAAATACTTTTAAAAATTAGGCGAAGAAAATAAAAATTCAAATTTTTTCTATGTTTGAGTCACAGTAACTTTGACATAGTAACATTTAAAGTACTATTTACACCTCTGATGAAATCTCACAAGTGTTAGCTTTATCTTAATACCAAGATTTATACACAGAGTTTGTAATTGCACACAAATACTCGAGAAATACTCCATTTATTTTGGGCATTTCATTTTCGAGCAGGAAGTTCAGAAACCGCTGGGGGCTTAACAGGTTAAGTAACTCTTCACATTATAAAATTGATGCTGGCTACAGCTTGCAGGATAGAACTCGTATGACAATGAAGCAATAAAACTGAAGCAATGAAGCAAAAACAAATTTTTTTATTTAAAAAAAAAGTCTTTTTTGCAATAAAGTTTGCACAAGTTTAAAAATATCAGCATTCAGAAAGATGCAAACAGAAGTTTAGACTCTAAATATGTCAAAAATATAAAGAGACCACAAGGATCAGGAGAAATACCAATGAGAAATTAGTGCATGATGTGAAGCAAACCAGTTAGTTAATTTTAGTTTACTGACCAGTAATGTGAAGTTGGTTCTTCAGTTTTTGGAAATAACAAAAGTGTCCTTTACTGCTAAAATATTAATACCTAAGAAACCAGTAATAGAAACAAATGTGAGAATCAGCTGTTATTGAACACTTCTTTTTCTGAGATTTGGTACTCACTAATTTCCTAGTGAGTACCAAAGCACCAAAGAACGTGACCAAGCAGTGTATCTGCATCTGTTAGCAATCTAAAACTGCCAGTAATGTTTTATGTAGTTAAGAATAGGTGTAAGTTTGTATAGACTGTTTAATGTATGATTCGCTATACTCAGTATGCTGGTCTTACATCATAAATGCAGCAAAATATGACCTCCCCTCTCACCATACTCTACCTTGAAGAGCTAGCAGCGCAACAGTTACGAAGGTTGGGAGTGTCGTGGGTTCAAGACCCAAGGCTAAACTTTGTTTCTTCTGCTACCAACCTTGCTACCTTGTTGCTAGGCATTGAAATTAAAACTTAAGCAGCAAGCACACTCCAAGCTGAAAGGTCTTTGCTTGACCAAAGTAGTGAGTCGTGATTCCCAGACTGATAAAGATACCATAGTAAGCTCAAAGGTGTCATATGGTAAGTGTCAGAAGTTGCCTAATTCTGAGCTGCCACCTGTTGAACATCTTCCTGGTCGTCCTAATGACCTGTAATGTGTCGGACTATATACAATCAGAGGCACCTGAAGAGTGCTTCAGTAATGCCTGCTAGCAGTCTCCAGTGTGCTCCATATGTGTTGGCTCAGAAAGCTCCTGAAACTGACAAGGGACTATTTTGATGGAACTGGATTTCTTTCAGTGTTTTGGACTCACTGAGAAGGTGTAGGCAAATTCCACAGGCTATACCTAATCATTACTTGGGTGTGTGGTGAGTAGCGTATTTAAAATATTTGATTAAAGCAAAGCAGTATTGCTCCCAGCAGCACCCATATAAAAAGGTATTCCTAAACATTCCTGAAATTCAGCCCTGGTTTCCCCCAAGAACTGAAGAGATCTTCAGGAATATAACCCTAATTTCTCAAATTAGTGCCAGACATTTTGGATGGAGTTTATGTCCCACAAATCTTAAGCATGTGAAACCACACAAGGACTTACTACCACCTACTACTGCACAGAACACAAACAAAGTGCACACTTACTCATTAGAACTTTAGCATATATATCTCAAAAAACATACTGTCAAAAATCATAAATGAGCTTTTAAGATGTTCAGTTCCATGAAATACTATTTATGAATTAAAAGAAAAATATACCCTGCAGGTTGCAGTTTATATGTAACACCATGTGATCGTTTACAGGTGTGACAACTTGAAAAGCCATTATTGCCATGACACATCATAGTGTTACAACACTGAAATCAAATGATGCCATATGCCAGAAGCTTTAACAGAATGAACACACTGGAATGAGAGAGGTCTGGAGAAAGCCTGGGAGCATGCCAAAAATAACCACGACAAAAGACAGACAACCGTTTGAGTTCTTTTCCAATCATTTCTAAAGGGATGTGTATTTAGTGTCTTTGTGTCTGCAGTTAATGACAGGGACAATTTGACCACTACACCTCTGAAGAACGAATCTCTTCAGTGATTCAACGAGTGTATTTCTGTCACATGCACGAGTGAACTGCCCTGAGCAGCGAAAGTGTCAGGAGTTGCTGCAAGGATGTTGTATTGCATCACATTGTTTACTCTGATTATACAGGGAGATGCTTGACACAGTGGCAAAGTCTAGGGTACAGACAATGGCAGTCTCCTCTGTTGTCCTTTCTCTGGTTTAGTACATTTAAAAACACAGATCTTTTGACCTGTTAGAAGTTTGGGGGAGACCTCTATCCATCTTTGGCTTTGGACAGATTAAGACCAATTTGATGTAATTACAGTAATGTAACTAGGTCTCGACAATGTCAGTAGTGCTCACTTTGCCTTTCTCTTTTTAACTCTGCTCTGTGTGTGCACCAGAGATGGGCAGTAACGCGTTACTGTAATCCGATTACTTTTTTCAAGTAACGAGTAAAGTAAGGGATTACTATTGCAAAAACGGTAATTAGATTACTGTTACTTTCCCGTAGGAACGCTGCGTTACTGCGTTACTGAAACCGTGATTTTTTTTGCAAGAATGTCTCATGACAGTGACGTAAGCAAGTGCGACGTTCGTGACAACAGCTGTCTGCAGATCAACAATGGATAATATATCGAGTGCGGAGAGAGTATGAGCGTGCAGCGTTTAAAGCGTGGCAGTACTGACCTTATTTTGAGCTTGATTCCATAACAAGTGACAAAAGCATTAGTGTCCGTTGCGCGTGGGAAGAAAACTTCTTTTTACAGCGAAAAAAAACCCCTAAACTTCGAAGCAAGCACCGAGTGCGCTACCACGCAATGGGAAATTCACAGAGAAAATCGTGGATTCTTCAACTGACCGCCGCGGCACACCTGCACCAGGGAAAACCTCCGCCTACCCCACTCCTGCTTTACAGGTGAAAATAGAGCAAAAGGACCGCTAGTCTTTGATTTTATTTATTTTCTGCTGTGTTTTACTTGCATCTTTAAAAGAGTGAGTGTAAACACACACAAAAAAAATATTTTATGTGCTGGAATGTGCAGAAAATAGGTTTAAATATTAAACAAATTTCTTCCAGTCAGAGAATGTTGCATATAATTAAATGTTTGCTTGATGCATAAAGTTAAAAGATTAAAACTAATAAAACAAGTTTTAAAAAGAGACTTTTCCATTTGATTACATTTTGTATGATGGATTATGCAGAAAAAGTAGAATTGGGCTGAAAGAGCTATTTATCACCTATTCAGGTTGTAAATTGTGTTTTTAAAATGTAACTAAGTAATTAATTACTTTTGAAAATAAGTAATCAGTAATTAGTTACTGATTACTTTTTTCAACTAATTTGACCAGCACTGGTGTGCACACAGTGGGATTTCTGGAATAGACGTACAATAGAGGAATTGGTGAAACAGAGAGCTGAGGAGGCGAGGACAGTGCGACTGTAAATGACAACTACATTACACTGACTCTTACTGAGCTGAGTGATGTATTTTATTTTTAAGTACAGAAGAAACTACTGCTTAGAAGAAGTGAATTACTGCAAGTCAAAAGCATTGTGCATGCACTGCTGGCACGTAAACCAACATCCACAATTAGAAAATGATCAGAGCTGATAGTTTATTAAATTGAGTCCACAGTTTATTTAGACATATAACACAGGTCTTCATCATATTACACTGTCACTGTCTCTTTTTTTCATACTGCTCTCTTTAACAATACATGTGTTTTATGTATATTAGTAAAAGCAGACTCTTTGAAAAGGACAGTACTTTAGAAAACTTTGTCTTGCTCTAGTCTGTGCTCAGCTGGCTTTGTCACTTTTTGTCTCTCAGACTCTATTAAAGGGAATAAGAGGAATTAGGTCCCTTTGTAGTCATAGACTAACTTCTCCAATTTCAGAACCAAAGGTCAAGTTTGCCCCTGCCTGGTTTATGATTCCAGCAGCTGAAATAGGGTGCAAAACTCTGAAGAACAAAATAACAATAAGATAGCACTGTTTATAATGTTTACTTTATCTTCCTATTTAGAATGTGGAAATGACCTGTATGGCCAGAAACGTGAACCTAAAATTAGGTTAACAATTTAGCGTGGGTCATGATTCTTGATGAGCCGGTGCCATGTGTGGCATAAATTCCTCCTGCAGAGCTGAGGGATTTGACATTTTCACATAGATAATGAAAGACTGGGTAGCAAAGAGAGAGTGAGAATAAGTGAAAGGCCCACGCAGGGTGCAGCTCTCAATGCGGCAGTGCTTCACTCAGACGTTTTCAAAGGAGGAATTTAAAGCATTTGTTTGCATTCTGAAAAACACTGGTGAAGAAATATTTAGTGTTCGGTGACAGTCACGTGTGCCTTTGTGATCACGCTGGATATGTTTGGCCCTTACTGTCTTTTGCTAGAGGCTTGACTTCGAGGCGTCGCACAAGCAAGGAATCAATTTAACTGGGTGAAAGAGAGCTGTTTTTTTTTTTAAGTTAAAACTAAATAAAATAAAAAGGGATAAGTCATTGACTCAAAGGGCAGAGAGTCTTGCAAACCTAAAATCAGCCCAGTCTCATAACAATTTGTGAAATAGTCATGAAAAACATCTTTTTTCTTCACATGTTTAAGGACACAGCAAAATTACTTTGTTTCATTATGTTCAAATCTGCAAGTAATGTATTTAATATATTGTGGCAAGCTAAAAAACCTTAACAACAAAGAACCCACACAAAGGTTGAGCTTGCTGTTCCACCCCAAGCAGAAAGGGGGAACTCTTCATTGAACACTTCAGCTGTACTATACTGTGCTTCAGAGTGTCAATAAATGATGTGTGACATGTTGGAGTTGATAATGTTTCCAGCACAAAACTGAATGCAACTTGTTCCTTTATGTAAATGTTGTTGGGGGATTCATGTTGAAGAACTAGAAGAAGTTGAACATTTCTGTATCCAGCTGCATGAATCAATAGATTATATCACAAACTGCCATATAGGCTGTTACACACTGTCGCTTGAAAATGTTATGAACTAGCAGTTTCTACTATTTTTTCAGATGGAGAAGACCTAGAAGTTCAGCCGGATTCGGACTCAGAGCTGTCTGATCAGTCTTCCGGTTAGTTTCATTTCATGTTATTTCCTTTTTCATTTCAAACAAGTAAGTGGATGTAGTTAGTAAGTAAGATATTTCAGACATTATTCTGATACAGAGGAGGAGATACTGGAATTATAATTAGTATCTATGCATGCATTTGTGATTTTGTTTGACCTTCCCATTTTGCTCACAATTTGAATTTGTTCACACTGCAGATGAGGAGACTGCTTCTCCACCGAAAAAGAGAGCTTGTTTGGGGACTGAGACACCGAAAGATGGCACAGTGTGGCGTGAAGAACATGTGGGGACCTGTCTCCCTTTCACCCCAATAGAAGCGTACGCTGCAGATGGAGAGCCAACGGCTAAGGCCAGGAGAAGTATCTCGAGTTGCCTTCAGAGCTTCCTGTGTTTCATCACTCTTGACATGCTTCGTAGCATTCAAGAATGGACTATTCAACATGCACAGCAAACGGAGCATGTTCATTGGTTCATGGACCTCCCTGAACTAATGGCATTTATTGCAATTGTGATCTTGCGGGGGGTTTACAGGCTTCCATCTGTAAATGACTGCTGGTCAGCAAACCTGGGAAACCCACAGATAATTGGAACTATGGCACGAAACCGCTTCCAAGACATCATGCAACACCTACGCTTTGATGACAAGTCCACCCGCTGTGATCGAGCAAAGACTGACAAGTTTGCTGCAATTTCCAGTGTGTGGGGATCATTTGTCACCAACTGCATCACGTGCTACAACCCTGGTCTACATATCACCGTTGATGAACAGCTTTTCCCATCAAAGACTCGGTGCTGTTTCCTGCAGTATATTGCAAGTAAACCTGACAAGTTTGGGATCAAGTTTTGGGTGGCTTGCGACCTAAAATCCAAGTACATTTGCAATGTCTTCCCATATCTTGGCAAGGACCCCAATCGTCCCACTGGGGAGAGACTTTCTGAAAATGTAGTAATGAGGCTGATGGAACCATTCCTAGACAAGGGCAGAAATGTTACCACGGACAATTTTTTCACATCGCTTTCACTTGCACAAAAACTTCTTAGACGGAAAACCACCATCCTCGGCACAGTCAACAGGATTCGCAGGGAAATTCCTCAATCCACTAGACAGACAGATCGCAATGAATTCACCACTCAGGTATGTTACAGGTCTTTTGTGGTTCTATGTTTATGTGTTTCATTGTGTGTAAAAGGGCTATGGAAATAACAATTTATCTTATTTCTTAGGTGTTTTCAACCTCTGCTGCCACGCTGACGGCGTATGCGGCCAAACGGAAGAAGACAGTCTATATTCTTAGCAGCATGCACAGCGTGGTTCAGACTGATAACACCACCAAAAGGAAGCCAAGCACTGTCTCCCTTTACAACAAAACAAAGTGTGGCGTGGATGTGATGGACCAGATGGTTCGGGAGTACACTGTCCGCAGAGGAACACGGCGCTGGCCAGTCGCCGTGTTTTATAACATGATTCGTGCCATAGTTCCAATTATCTGTGGGTTTCCCAGGTTTGCCCACCAGCAGTCATTTAGAGATGGAACCCTGTTAATCCCCCGCAAGATGACAATTGCAATAAATGCCATTAGTTCAGGGAGGTCCATGAACCAATGAACATGCTCCATGCACCACTCAGCAGGCCATTTGTAAATATGTGTACAAATGGTTGGTTTTTTGTACTGTTTTTATCAATAAATCTCAGCAACAAAGGACATACACCCATGTGTGTTGATTTCTCCCTAAGATGGCAAACTGAAACACTCCAAGTTGGTGACTTTTGGAGATTTATTTCCCTGGATGATTGAGAATGCATCAAGATGAAACACAAAAGGAAGTGCACAGCTTTTAGCAGCTCCCCCACGCCCTCAATCACACACCCCCACTCCCCTCCCTCCAGAATTCCCAGATAACGACCCAATTTACATATGAATGACTAGCCAATTTAGCTTCCACTTGGCTGAAGCTAAAGCCTAGCTAAAAGCCATTTGGCTGCTCTCCGGGTTTTAAAGGTAGAAAACGCCAAATGGCGATCCGTGGGGGTTTAAGTGTGGAAGGCTAGTGTGGCGTGTTGTAGGAAAATCCAGTCAACAGCACCGGTGAGTAAGCTCTGCACTTTCAAACTTTACCTCCATCCACAAGGTCACACACCAAGGACCTCTCGCGTCAGTTGCAGATCCGTTAAAAAAAACGGTAGATAGAGAGTTGTAATGAATAAGACATGATAAATTCATGAAAGATTTAGCCCTGTCTATACTGAGATTTTAAGTTCTGACTTTGTGTCACTTGCGATGTACCGCTGCGCCAGTGATGACTTCAAGTTGGTGGCTGAGTACTTCCGACTTCTTTCTTTTTTGCGTGGTAAGCAAATGTCTTGTTACACCAGTGGGCGAGCATGACGACATGACAAGGTGAAGGTATGTCTGTCACTCACAGCTGCATTGTCTTTGTAAGCCCATTTCTTAAAAAGTCTGTAACTCATTTTTGGATTCTGACAGCTGTGTACCGTCTCATAATTAATATTTTGGGATCTTAAGTTGTAACTGACTAAGGTATGATTAATTTTCTTAAATCAGTCTATTAGAAAACTAGTCCTCTCATCAAACAATCAGCACTGCCAGAGGGTTGACCTAAGATAATGACTGGACATCAAATTAAGGTTAATTTATTTGTTCTTTTTTAACATTAAGTATTGTTTTAATTGTGTTTTACTAGTGAAACTTAAAACAAAGCATCAAAAAATCCTATTTTAGAGCTTTTTTTGATCACTAAAGCTGCTTGATGAAAAAATGTCCTCCTCATACTTAACGTTAAAAGGCAAAAATAACCTCTCAGAGCACTATTGCAAAAATTATCTCACGGTTTGGCCTGAAAACATAATCCACTGACATGTTTTCATGAATATGTGTTATGTGAGTGTGTGGGTACCTGTGTGTGCATTCATATGAACAACTCCTGTTACCCAGTTTGACAGTAGTTTGTGAAATTGTAACAATATTGTATCTATTGACCTGTGTTGTTTTTACAGTGCTTCCAGTTTAATGGAGCAATAAAGTTCTCATTAGGAGGGAAGAAGGTTGGCAGTGGTATAAATACCTGACTGTTTAATCCAGGTACTTAGAGAATAAAGCTCAAGAGACTAAACTTCAAATCCTACAAAAGGCTATTTTATTTGGCTACTTTTATCTTGGAGTTGTATTTTCATTACCTTTTACTTAAAAAGAGAATGGACTGGGTTAAGATAAACTTATTTCACAGGTGACACATTCCCTCAAAGAAGCATTTTTGTTGTTATTTTGTTGTTGAACTCTAATTCTATGATTTTTGATCATGAATAAAAAATATACTGTATTGGACTTATTTCAGTGTCTAGATCTTATTGATTTCCAATTACATTTTTCATAACCTGTACTATAGAATACATAAAATGCATATACTAGAGCTACAATCATGTAAATCCGGACTGTTTTACACTCTTACTGTTTATGAGGAATTAGGATTGTAAGTACCAGCCAGGTTCTGCGGTTTTAGAGTATTTGGGTGTGTGTTAGCACCATACAACGTTCTTCCCAGAAAAGGATGTCCGAACAAATTCGTCTTCTGAACAAAGCAGCCGTGCCATGCTTAGCATGTTAAATGTTAAAAGTTCATGACAGGGCAATTACACAAATTACTGAATAAATATGGCTTGTGTGGAACGTTTGTCAGGAGAAGGCCTCTTCTCTATAAAAAGAACATGACAGCTTGGTTTAGTTTTGTGAAGTTGCATCTTGCAACAAACCACAAGACTTCTGCAACCATGTCCTTTGGGCAGACAAGACCAAAACAGAGATGTTTGTCCAATAGCTTGATGTCATCATTGGAAACAGCACCAGGTTTGGCAAAAAAACAAACTGCATATCAACACAAACCTCAAATGGTTTCCAGCACCTTCAGTTAATGAGTGATTAAATCTGATAGGCAGGTTATTTCTTTTGAATAGGCAAATTTTTTCATATGCTGCAGCCTGGTGCTGCTTCCAGTGATGGCACGGAGTTATTTGCTCAGTAATAAGGAAATAATGACATCCCACAGCCACCTAAACAATTTCTTTCTTATTCCTGTGATGTGTCCATGGTGCAGACAGAAAGTTGTGGTTGCATTACTGCAGCACCTAGCTACCTGTCGAAGAAGAGCAAACATATTTATACATACATTTTTTAAGTGGTAGGTCATTTCAAATGAACCTTTTCAAAAAAGCTGAACAAATAATCACTAAACACGCAAAATACTTCTGTCCAGTTTGTCACAAAATGTGTCTGTAAGAGGAATATACCGTTTCTGTATTTCCCAGGGAGAGAAAAAAAGTCAATGTGCAACAGTGAGAAAGATGTAAGAAAAGCAAACTAAAATAGTTAGTTTTGAATTATGTCTTTTGTACTAGGGGGGTTGGAAATTAGCTATTTGTGTCTAAATCCACAAAAAGCAGTAACAACTGTATTTTACTGTATCCTGCAAACATCTCATACCAACTGTCATGCACATTGGTGGCGCAGTGATGATTTTGGTTAACTTACCAGTCAACCAATTCCATCTCCCTGACAGTTAAAACTTGGTTTAATTTGGATCATGCATCAGGCCAGTGGTTCCAAAGGTGTAGCAATGCTCCAGATCTTTGGCAGGACATTAAGAGATAATGTCCTGCAAAAAGCATAAAAATGATTTTATTGTTGAATATCCGTCTTAAGACATGTGCTTATGAAACCAGAGCACTTCCAAGGATACAGTATTGAAATGACTAAACATACTTTTGTGATTAAGATGCTGCTTTTCACTGTATATCAACATAATGGCTCCATAAGTATACCTTTACATTTACCACAGTTGATATACTAGTGCACACCTACATGGGGTTGCACTAATGACGGCACATTTCTGAGCCTTTACCTTCTAAGCAGGTGTTTATTTTCTTTAACCCTTGTATGGTGTTCGGGTCTGTGAGACCCGTGTTCAGTTTTTTTCAAAAGAAAAATTAAACAATCAATTATTTTTTCACGTGTAAATGTGTTGTGTCTTTCCACTCACTCCACTTGATTATAACTGATTTATTTATAACATTTTATATAAAAGAAAAACGAGAAGCACATTAATTCATAAATGTGATCTAACAAAGGTAAAGGGAAAAAATTAACCATGTTTGCTGTTCATATGTCTTGTAATTGGGATGAAGTAAACATCTGTTGAGTAATTTAACATAAAATTGTTTGATAGTGTTAATTTGGAAAGCCAAAACTCTAGCGGGTCCACCAGACCCATGAACACTGGCTGAGTAACAAAAATACGAACACCACACAAGGGTTAATTATAATCATGCGGATATGAAGTGAATAGAATTGAATAAACAAAGCCTTGAGCCAAAGCGTGGATTCTATTTACAGTGGATAATTGGTATGGGTATGTCTAGACTCTAGCCTATTAGACACAGCTTAGCCGACCACGCCACCGCTGATACCATTGCTCGTATTAATCTGAGCAAATAATGAAATGGAGAATGAAAAATGCACCTGAGGCAAATCTGTGGATTCTCTCTCCGAGAATAATAAGCGAAAAACAAAGATGACAAGCACACTGCAGTGATGTATCAAGGAAGGAGCGTGGGTCATGCACTGATATTCATCACATCTGTTAAAAGATAGATGGATCTCTCATCTTCTCCTTTCAGCTCTCTCTGTGTTTGTGAGAAGGACATGCAGAGCGTGGCATACATACACAAGTGTACGGGTGCTGTTATGTAAGGCAAGCTTTGCGACTGGGCGTATCTGTTCTGTTTACACCTGCATCTGCCCATAATCTTCCCATATGTTCTCAAGATTATTTTTGCCTTGTTCTGTACCAAGCCAGAATAGAAATGGGTGCAGCAGCGCTGAAAAGTTTCAGCTAGAAAACTTAGATACAACACTGTAACCCCTTCTATATGGGATGGAAAAAAGAAGCACCCTTGGTTTTACGAAACTCTTATAGACTCATTTGCATAAACGCAAAGATACAAAGTGTTCCAGCTGAAAGTCCAGGTTCTAAAGCTTCTGACGAGCTAAAATACTTCTAAGGTTTTCCTGTGAAAAATAAATATCAAGAGTTCAATCCAAGGTGATGACTAAAGAACAAATAAACATTATACAGATTATAAATAATTTATTTAGTATTTGAGAAAACACTGAAACAGTAATTAATTTATTTTTGTATATTTGTCACACATGTTTCAGATCATCAAATACAAACAAGGATGATGCAATAATTACCAAGGAGTCTTTCATATTGCTGTGGAAGAAATTTTGGCCCACTTTTCTTCATAGTATTATTTTAACTCAGCCATACTAGAAGGTTTTCGAGACTGAATGACCCGTTTAAGGTCATATCAAGTCCAGACTATCTTTTGTTTTTAGCCATCCAGAGATGGACTTGCTGGTGTGCTTTGAATCATGTTCCTGTTTCATAACCAAAGTGTGCTCGAGCTTCAGGGCACCAGCTGATGGACAGACATTGTCCTTTAGGATTTTCTGGCACAGTGCAAAGTTCAAGGTTCTATTGATTACGGCAAGTTGTCCAGGTCCTGCTGTAGACCCAGATCATTACACTGCCACCACCATGTTTAACTGTTGCATGAAATGCTGTGTTAGCTTCATGGCAGGTATATTGGGACTTAAACCTTCCCAAAAGTTATTTAGATGTTGTTTTGGACCTCCTGGATGAGTTGTCAGTGCTAATTGTCATTAGAGTCAGATGGGTTTGGATTGCTTTTTTCTTTTAAAAAACAAAATCCCCATTAAAAACTGCATTTTGTATTTTCTGTGGATCTCTTTGTCCAATATCAAAATTAGTTTGTTGATCTAAAACACGTAAGTGTGACAAATATGTAAAAAAAAAAAACGAGAACAAGGCGGCCAATATTTTTTCACAGAAGTCCATGTGATGTTCCCTATTTAAATAGTACAGCTCACACATTACTTTACTACTTTCATTACTTTAGTACTGAGTTCTTTCTTCTTCTTCTTTTTTCCATAGCTGGCGGTTGGCAGGGGAGGTCGTCCACGAAGCCAATACGTCTCTGTGGGTGCCGTGGGGTTTCCATCTTGGTGAACAAGAGAATAAGAATGCATTTCCAGGCCTTGCGATCTTTTGCCTTGACCTTTGCTTGCTCAAGGGTTAGATATCGCTGTTTAAGATCACCTTCAATTTGGTTGATCAAAGTCTTCTTGGGTGCTGCAGCAGAAGGCAATATGGCAGGCGATGGTTGCTCATGCGGCAGATGTCGCCAAACCATTGCAGCTTCTGAGTCAGCTCTTTCATCGAGGGCTGCTGGTAACATTGACAAGGTATCACGCCGTTGCTGAGACTGTCACAGAGGGACACTCGGACAATCTGACACAAAAAGGGCATTTGGAAGACCTCGAGCTTGTTGAGGTGGTACTTGAGGATGACCCAGGTCTCAGATCCTTAGAGAAGAATGGGCAATACCAGTGTGCAGTACAGGTGGATTTTGGTGACGAGGGTGACGTTTGTCTTCTTCCAGATGCACCATAGTACTGAGTTAACCCTCAGAACTAACAAGAAGTAAGATGTTCTTATTGGAGAATTATTATTATTATATACAGAATAATTATCAATTTAATTTTAAGCACCGTATAAAGCTGGTGTTAGTGAAACTAGCAAATGTTAAAATTTGCCAACAACAGTCTTTTAGTTACATTTTTAAAACCAGCAAGCTTCTGTGCTGCACAAAAAATGTCACCATGAAAAGCTTGATATTAGCAACTGAAGGAGCAAATTGTCAATGAGATATTTCAGAATATTTATCAGTGACATCTGAATATGAGTTTTCTGCTCATTAAAGTTTAATTGGTCTTATATTTACCTTCCTGCATGTCATCAAAAGGGCTTGGTGAGAAGAGTTTACTGATGACACATCATATATATATATATATATATATTTCTTTTTTTTGTCTCATGTCAGACCCTTTCCAGCAGTTTCTCTCTTGAAGGTGAGAAGTATGTAAAAACTTGAAGGCTGGCACAGCCTCCGCCTGGACCTCCCAAAGGGCAAACCGTGGTGCTGGGTGACGGAGCTTCACTGCCGCTGCAGTAAGTGCAGGAGTCCGCTTATTGACCCTGTATATCTCAGAGGGCTTTAACATGTTGATTTTGAACGGAGAGGCTTAAAGTCTCTCTGCCAGCAGACTGACTAAGTAAACACAAGCTTCTTCACATGTAGGAATGGTTTATGATGACTCATTTTTTAACGAGCCATATTTAGTTGCAGATGGATTATAACTTATCTATTTTATTTAAGGAATATTTGGATAAATAAACCTTACAATAAATATCTGCTTTTCTATGAAATATCAATGAATTCCCCATATTTTATACGGCCTCAAGCATTTATAGATATTTAAAAACAGCACTTTGATGCACCATACACTCCATTTCCCTCAAACTGGATAGCAGTGGTGACTGGTTTTGCTATTTCTCCAAGGGTCCAGTAACATAAGCAGTCACTTGGAGGGGATGAGGAAGCTCTTTTTAATGATCCCCAAAGACAGGCAGTATATTTACCATAATCCCAAGCCTGAGGGAGCATCAACTTCTAATCACCTTCATCTTCCCTCCCCACTGCAGATCGAGATCAGTGCCCATTATAAAGCTCATAAAGTACCAGGCTTTAAGAAGATTGTCTCCCTGTACAGAATGGTTTATACATATTGTAGAAAACACTGCTTTGTGACTTGGGACCAAATTTCCTGACTGTCTGCGCCAGCACTAAAGCATCTTTAGGGGTTAAAAAAGACTACTGTTGACATTTACTAAAGATGCAAAATGTGAGTGTAATAACTGAAAGGCATGGACACAGGTATGTTTCTGGCTGGCCTTAATGTAATGGTAGCAACACTGCAAAACTGACGTGAATCATGTAATCTTGGCTCACTATGGTTTGCACATGCAGTTTACTGGAAATTGCACTGAATTGAAAAAAAGCATGTCTTATTTTTTGGCTAATGTGGTTGTGATAGTTGCAGATAGGACTGTTGATTTATGTGGATGCCAGGAGAAGATGTCATCAGAATGAGTAGAAGAGGCTGGATGGCACAAAACTGACCACTGAGAAGATCAGCAGCACAATGGCCTACACAGAGAAGCTAAACAATGAGGTGTTATTAGGAGGGCGTGATCCATATGAACACAAACAACTGTCGCTTTACTCTCACAGGCATTGATGCTCCCTGAAGTTCCCTGACATTTTCTGAAAATATGATGGTGAGTATAAACAACTTGAAGCGTGCGTTCAGGCCTTCTGACTGGGACTCGGTCAGGCATTCTGAGCCACTGAGCCATGTCTCTGTGATACGTGCAAATAAATAGTTTTGGCATCTCATCTTCTGCAAACAAACTTATAAATGTCACAGTCTGGCGAGGGCAGACTGTATGAATTGAAAAAGGACCCAAAATGCAGACTCCAAGGAACAGGGAACAAAACTTGAATGTTAACAAAAAGCGAGCCGTTTAATATGGCTGGTAAAAAGGTACAAACAAAGGGCAAGGCAAACTGAAGCAAAATTAACACAAACCTAAACTGGGAAATCTAAACAAACAATAAGAAAAACCTAGACAAGAAACTTGGAAGCATGGCATAGGAAACATGGCGTGGACAACAGACGACCTGACAATCACACACTGAAAACAGAGGACTTAAATACACAGGAGGTGATTAGGGGAAGTGGAGACACATGAGGAAACAGCTGGCACACATGAACATAATGACGTCACAGTGGGAGAGTAAAACTGAACATGATGAACACAGAACACCAGACCTCTTCACAATAAAACAGGAAACATAATGAGACATAGACATGACAACCCGAACTTGACAACGTAAGACACAGACATGAAACGCATGAAGAGCAGGGGAGATTTAACATGGTTGGAAACACGAGGGGAAAATAATAACTAGAAACACTTAGGCATAATAATACAAACTTGATAACATAAGACACGCAGCATGAAACACGAAGGGTGAGGGGAAGCTTAAATACAGGGGAAGAAAACACAAGGAGTCTAATAACCAAATGAACTTAGATAACCTAATGAACAAAATAAACTCAAACTTAAAACGCTGGGTCAAAAGACCCAGGACCATGACAATAAAGCATGAAGTTTTGGTTAGTATTGAATATTGCACTGCAATAATATCCTTACATGTTCTATCTTGCAGTTTCACTAAACTCTGCATCTTAAAAATAAGTCATTTAGTCATTTCTGACTTGTTATCTATGATTGATTGCCAATTTTGCCAATTTAATAATTCATCACGACATTAGCTGCCATCTCTGATCAGTAGTAAGCGATCTACCTATCTCACTTACATCTTTTCAGTCCCAGTCTAATGGCGGTTCATAATGTAGTTTATTTTTTCCTGTTTATCAACATGAATTGAAAGTAATGCACCCATTGGTTTTTAACCCTTGGGGGTCCTTAAAAAAGACATCCACTTTGGTCTCTAATGGACATAAATGTCCATTCCCCAAAAAGTGCAATAAAAATATTATATATTAATATTTTTTTCCACTTTAAATTGGTCAGTCTTTTAAAACTACTTCTCCCTGAAATATTCATATAAAGTTTTAATTATATTTTCGTTGTTTTAACCCTTTAAATCCCAGTTTTACTTCATGAGCGCCCTGTTTTTTAGCCCCCAAAAACAAAAAAACTCAATATTTTAAAAAAATAACATTTGAAGTAATATTTGATTGTTATTATAATTAGGCCTTTAGATGGACTAAAGATTGGCATCAAGAGTCATTTCGATCGCCTTTTATTTTTTTTCCAGGAGCGCATTTCATAAAATGCACACTATCGACCACGCCCCAAAAAGTGCAATAAAAATATTAAATATTAATTTTTTTTTTCACTTTAAATTGGTCAGTCTTTTAAAACTGCTTCTCCCTGAAATATTCATATAAAGTTTTAATTATATTTTCGTTGTTTTAACCCTTTAAATTACAAAAAAACTAAAAAAAAAACTAAAAAACTAAATATTTTCCCAAAAAAACATTTGAAGTAATATTTGATTGTTATTATAATTAGGCCTTTAGATGGACTAAAGATTGGCACCAAGAGTCATTTCGATCGCCTTTTATTTTTTTTTCCAGAACCAGAAAATGGTCTCCAGGCGGCAAATGCTGCTCGTCGAGGCCGAAATGAGTGCATTCTCCCGGGTTAACTCGCGACGATGATCGGGGGGCATGTTGCGTCGGACTCCTTTTTCCAGCGCACACTTCCGGTACCACGTGACAACAAATACGTCATTTCCTGTTGACTAAAAAAAAAAATGCACCCTCTCATGGTCCTAGGGACCGAAAAATGGTCCGCCCGATCAGCGGGCGAACCCGCTGCTGCACGCCGGAAAAGAGGCGTCATTTCCCGCAGGTCTGTCCAAGCAGCCCGCTGTTTTCCAGCAGAGGTCAAATGTGAAGCAAGGGCGCCACCCGGTGGACAAATAAAAAAATTACAACTCTAAGGCCTGTAGTCCAAAACAAAACCTAAGCTGGAGACCTGACGACCCCTTTGGCCGTAATTTTTCTGGCGTGAAAAATAGCGTTTATAATGGGTTTCAATGTGGACATTTTTGTCCAAAGGGCCTAAGGTGGATGGATTGCTGTAACTTAGCCATTTTAGGCTGATTTAATGAATTGACACCACAATTAAAAAAAATAAGTAAAAAAAACATTCTTTGACAAATTTGGCTTTAATCCACTCAACACAGTGAAGATGGTTTAAAACTAAAAATGAAAAAGACAATAAATGTCCTTAAGTCCCCCCAAGGGTTGTGCACATTTAACCAAGCGACATATTTATAATGAATAACATATATGTGAAAAACTGTGACATACATAACTCACACTTGGGTTTGTGTCAATAAAGTACTCTTTCGCTACCTCTCCAATCCCCTTATGCCGACTTCTATGCTTTTTAATCTGCAGCTTATATATGAGAGTAGACTGATGAAATATTGCATCCAGCAACACAAATCAAAAGATTGAAGTTTGGGACTATATCACAAATTGCTGAGAAACTGGGCTGTACTGGCAGGAGCATGAATATAAGCCAGTCAGGTTGTTATTGTTGTAGCGGCCTTTGTTGCCATTCATATTCTTCTCTGACGTTCTCGTCCCATCAATGGCACTATTATTAGTTGTAATTATTCCCAAAGTTATTGCTCTGCTCTCTGGGAGATCTACTGTAAGCTTGAGAGGCACTTCAACCAGAACCTGCCGCAGGAGGATGACTGGTTCATGTTCTGCTAAATTCACAGAAACCTCACAAAAGCTGCAGAGGAGAAGAAATATGCCATAAAATCTGCATGTGATGACAGCTTCAGTCCAAGAGAGGCCTGCAGGTAGAGAAACACATGACAAGACCAGCTGTGCCTAGCTGATTAGATAAAAATTTATGTTCAAAACGAGATAATTACATGTGGCTGTTTGCACTTCTACACACAGCTTACTTATGATCTTGCATTCAGGTTTTCTGCCGTTATGGTAAAAATCCCATATCACTAACTGCTGTGATGGATCACTGGGTTGTACTTACACATAATTACATATCCACATAAATAGTGTGTCACTCAGTTCACTGATTAATACTAACTTACTGTACTTGTGTTTTGTAAACTGTTCTGTATCACATGACCACAGTATATCTTATGTGAATATTGTATTGGAATATTACCAGGTTACGAGGTCCAGTTATGAAAATCTGATGTGTCCAAATTAAGTTTCTTCAGAGAATAGTAACTGGGTTATACTTAGGTTTGTACAAGGGGAGAACATATCACTTCCTGGGGCGGGATCGGGGGGGAATTGTTGGTCCACCATATTGGCAGATCAAGCGAATTAATCCCTTCTTTATTCTTAATCCCTTTCCTTATCATAAGATTATGAAAATCCAGATCCCTCCCTCCTCTCAGATATTAAATTGCACCCATAATATTACTCCTGGCTTAAAGAGAAAGAGGACAAAAAAAAACAGCCAGGGCCTTCAGCCCTTGTAGATCGTGGCTGAAGTGCTCTTTGTATAGAATTTCTTTCAGTATTTTCTAATTCCTGCAGTCTGTGAGTCTGGTCCACTGCTCTATGAATAATGTCAGGGGCAGCCAGGCTTTGGTATTCAGCAGTTGACAATCTGCTTAAACAGAAGCAAATTGGGAAAAAATAGCTTTCAACTACACTTTCATTCCTGTGTGTGAGGAGAGGTTCAAGCAGGGTTATTTTCTCAGCAGAGGGCATTTTGCTCTGACAACACATCAGCCTCTCTCACTTTTGCCACAATGTGTGTTCTGTGCATCAGACTCAAAGAGAAGCACTTCTAATGATTACAACGGCACACGGTGAAAATATTAATTTTTGGCACAAAAAATCCTTTTTTTAGTTTTTATTTATAATTAAATGTACTGTCGTTGTTCATCACACTCAGACTGATTCTGTCTTGTATTACACGTCATAAAAGGGCTGCAACTGGCAATTTCCTGCTTTTTTTAAAATTTTGTAACAAGCCAGTGCTCTGCTGTGATGGCCGAGTGGTTAAGGTGTTGGGCTTGAAATCCAATAGGGTTTCCCCGCGCAGGTTCAAACCCTGCTCGCAGTGCATGTGAAGCTTTTTTTCTTTACAGAATTTCCCGGAGGAACCTGCCCGAGGGATTAATAAAGTTTTATCTAATCTAATCTAAATACAAGGCCTCCAAAAAGGAGTAAAAGTTAAGTTAACATACATTTAATTCAAGCTGATATAAAACACAAATCCATCAGAAGGAAAGTAAATCAAATGCACTGAGTTTGTAGAAACAGGCTGGAAACACACAAGATAAGCTAACAAAGCTAACAGGCCTAAGAGGGTCTATAAATACCCCCACACACACAAAATAATGAAGGGAAGTGGACACAGCTGGAGGACATGAAGCACAGCTGAAATAAATAAAGACAAATGAGTACCAAACCGAAACAGGAAGTGAGGAACAATGACTGAAAAACATAAAGGCATGAGCTTTACACAGAGAGAACAAACAGATGGATACTCCATCACTTTGGCATATGTTGCTTAACGGTAACATGCACAGTGGCCTTGTTGTTGACTTTGAGTGTTGATTTCTGTATAACGTTCTTTTGAGGCCTTGTACACCACCATGTACTATAGTGTATGTGCCACAGAATTATAGCCTTTCTTCTAGTGAATTCCTACAGTGGACAGGTTGTACTGTCTAGTCTTAAATAGTTGTGTGATTGCTCTATAAACCAGCAGCTGGTGCTTTGACTCCAGTGTGGTTTTCAGTATTTGCTCATGTGTTCCTTCATTTGCCTTTTAACTGTCTGTAATTTGAAGATACATACTCTTCTGAGAATCTAAATATAAAATATATAGGGTAAACATTTTCAGTAGGCTAACTCAAAACCCAAGCATGTAAAAGTCGGAATGATAATCATTATCTTTCACTGGCAATGAAGTCAGGATTTCTCAGTAAAATGGATGTACCATTTAGTTGCTTCTTCAGTCAGTCGTTTGGCACCATAGTGACAAGAGGAACGCGCTGTATATCAAATCAAATGAGCACATCCTCTGTCACCTTTTGTCTCAGGTTAAATTAGACATTAATTAAGTGTTTGACTCTTTCAGAGGGCAAACAAGAGAAAGCTGCAGTACCTGGTGACATGGGGCAGCTCTGTGAAAATACTGCATCATTAGCACATTATTAGTGTTTCTAAATGTCACACAGCCACGAAGGGGACACTGAACTATAGGGAAAAAGCCTTCATGTACAAGTCAAACTCTTATTTTGTTCAGAGTCCATTGTGACCTCTCAGAAAGTCACACAGGAGATCATTATTAACCTTCTGCAAAAGGATGGCAGGCTGTGGAGTGTGCATTTTTCCCTGTTTGCATGTGTGCTCTCATATTTCTGATTTTGTGTTGCTCATGTGTATGCACAATGAGATAGGAAGCGAGTGAAGGGGAACACCCAGAAAGAGAGAGAGATGGAGAGACAGAAATAAAAAGAAATAGAGTACGCTCATAAATCAAGTCAAGGTCCAGCCAGTTGCTGGTGCCACCGCAATTTTTTTTTTCCACTACCATGTTTCCCGACATTTGACGCTTCCATCTTCTCCCCTTTTAATCTCATCAACCTCAACAAGTGCAGGAGGAGGGGGCAGGGAGGGTTGCTGTCCGCTGTGTCAGATGAGGTCTGTCGATATCTCTCATCAAACAGGAGCTGATCAAAGGCCTGTCTGTGCCCATGCAGGCAGAAGGATTAAGCCACATCATGCACAACCTCCTTGACAAAAAAAAGCCTCTCCACACGAATAAAGAGATTAAGTCAAGAGTGAAATCTAATTCAAGGGGAATTGTTAAAATGAGGCCTCTACATTGTGCTCTATACCTGACAAGATCTGTGAGTGTGCAGCGTTTGTAATCTTTGTTGCACATTAATAGTAGCAAGCTGGTGTTTTCTCAGTGAATGAACCAACTCACTACATACAGCTGGATAAGACTGATTTATTTTCAGCTGCTGGAGTGATTTAACAATATCGTCATGAGGCTTGTTACCGACTGCACTGCACCAGCTCTGATGTGTGGCTTTCAACTCTGTTTTTCTTTGTCCAATTTCACATGCAATATGAATATAGGTAAAAAATAGCATGATAGTATTACAGTGTTACAAATATGAATTTGTTATTTGAAAATAGAATTTTCAAGATTATAACCAAAAAAATTTCACTCTTATTCACAGATGTTTTTAAACAAATAACAAGAAACCACAGTAATACTGTAAAAAAAAAGTGAGTGAGGAGAAAAGCGGGCAGATGAGCTCTTCACACCAACAGTAGATTATTTTTTTCTTGATAAGAGCCAGTGTATATTTAAGGTGCATCAGGACTTACCCATCCAATAAGGGCAGATAATTTGTCACTGAGGGCCATTCAAATTATTATCATTAGCAGTCCAATCTGCGGGTGGGATGTGCCTCTGATCTGATGGTTGGGCTTTGCTTCTTCTGATCCACTCCTTGTAAATCACTTATAGAAATGAAATGTTCCTGTACAATGTTAACCCGATGTTGTTCTACTGCCTTTCATGGTGTAACTGCAACATGTGAGTGTTTCAGTACCACGCCAATATGCTAGACACCCCTCACTGATTAGATATCTCCAAATATAAAATCTATGTAACCGTTGAACTGAATTGTTGTTCATTCATATCGGCTCAGGCTATAGTTAGGAATCCAGTAAGGAAAGCAAATAAGCAAAGTAAGTAAATATTACTCTGGGCCAGGGGTGTCCAACTCCAGGCCTCAGGGGCTGGTGTCCTGCAGGTTTTAGATGTGTCCTTGATCCAACACAGCTGATTTAAATGGCTAGATTACCTCCTCAGTATGTCTTGAAGTTCACCAGAGGCCTGATGATGAACTGATCATTTGATTCAGGTGTGTTGACCCAGGGTGATATCTAAAACCTGGAGGACACTGGCCCTTGAGGCATGGAGTTGGACACCCCTGCTCTGGGCTCTCTTATGCAGTTTTCTATTTCGGTTTTCATTGCATACATTCAAATTTACAGTGAAGGTGTACATTTCTGGAGAGAGAACCAAAATTATTAGAATTTCACTCTCTGTAGTTAGCGGTTGGCTGTGTTACACCAGTTAACCATTTGCATTTGATTAATCTAATTTAATTCTAACATCTGAAAGATAGCCAGCATCATGATTTTTCTCAGACAATGACCATGCCCATTATGGAGGGGCGATGGCTTTGAAGCTGTCTCTCAAAGCCAGTCTCTTTGATGTCCACAAAATCCAAAGCAAACTACTTTAAATAGGTTAATGGAGCGCCAATAGACCTCATTTGCCTTTACTGACTGATATGATACATGTTACCATCTTTACTTAACAGGTCAACATAAGCAGTGCAGCTTTATATTCTCCCTTCAACTCATTGCTGAAGGGAAACTATAACTATTTAACACTGGATACTGTTAAAAAGTAAGATTGTGTATTTTGATTGGCATTTAAAAAAAAGTCTTCAAAATGTAAAACTCTGTTGCTCTTTACTGCATCAGTAAACAGGCTAAGGTCATTTAATTCTTTGACAGACAGATCCAAGAGAAAAGAAAGGAAGATATTTTGTTAAAATTACTTTTCACTACATGACAAAGTTAAATAACTGACAAGACTTGAGGAGAATCAGATTTTCTTAAACTGCCCTTTCTCACAAGTGCAGAGCAGGGGATGGTCCCCTTCAAAGGCGTCCTCGCTACTGGAAACGATCTGTCTGATTTTGGCACGGGCGGCGTCTAGGAGAGCGCGCAGGAGGCAGGACACAGGACAACCCATCACTCACTGTGAGTTCACACCTGCAGTATTCTCACATCAATGCAATCTGTTATCACACAAGCTTTGTGGTAGGGAGCTGGCAGATGATGATGTTTAATATTCAGTCCCACTGGGTCAGTATGCTGTGGCTAACAACTAGGAAACACAGTTAGCATACCCATAGTGCCCAAAACAAAACAAACAAACAAAAAAATGTTCATAAAAACAAAAACATCTCATCTTATTACAGCAGATAATGAAAAGTCAGGGTATAGTCACCAGTCATGGTTTTACTCTCTTTGTCATAGACTTATGAGTAAAAATGCACAATTATGGTGTAGTGTAGCTTACTGCCTCGTTGTATTCTGAACAGTGTTGCTCAAGTTACTTGAAAAAAGTAATCAGTAACTAATTACTGATTACTTCCCAAAAAAGTAATCCCGTTACTTTACTGATTACTTATTTTCAAAAGTAATTAATTACTTAGTTACTTAGTTACTTTTTAAAAACACAATTTACAACCTGAATAGGTGATAAATAGCTCTTTCAGCCCAATTCTACTTTTTCTGCATAATCCATCATACAAAATGTAATCAAATGGAAAAGTCTGTTTTTAAAACTTGTTTTATTAGTTTTAGTCTTTTAACTTTATGCATCAAGCAAACATTTAATTATATGCAACATTCTCTGACTGGAAGAAATTTGTTTAATACTTAAAACTATTTTCTGCACGTTCCAGCACATAAAATATTTTTTTTTGTGTTTACACTCACTCTTTCAAATAGATGCAAGTAAAACACAGCAGAAAATAAATAAAGGCAGACTAGCGGTCCTTTTGCTCTAGTTTCACCTGTAAAGCAGGAGTGGCGTAGGTGGAGGTTTTCCCTGGTGCAGGTGTGCCGCTGCGGTCAGTGGAAGAATCCGCAAGTTTCTCTATGAATTTCCCATTACGTCGTAGCGCACTCGGTGCTTGCTTGGAAGTTTAGGGGGGTTTTTTTGCTGTAAAAGAAAAGTTTTCTTCCCACGCACAATGCTAATGGACGCTAATGTTTTTGTCACTTTTTACGGAATCAAACTTAAAGTAAGGTCAGTACTGCCACGCTTTAAACGCTGCACGCTCATACTCTCTCCGCACTCGATATATGATCCACTGTTGATCTGCAGACAGCTGTTGTCACGAACATCGCACTCGCTTACGTCACTGTCGTGAGACATTCTCGCAAAAAAATCACGGTTTTAGTAACGCAGTAACGCAGCGTTCCTACGGGAAAGTAACGGTAATCTAATTACCGTTTTTGCAATAGTAATCCCTTACTTTACTCAAAAAAAGTAATCGGATTACAGTAACGCGTTACTGCCCATCTCTGATTCTGAAGCTATTGGATCTTCACACACAACTGAAGGATTTGCAAGTTTGTGATCTTTGACTTTGGTTATGGTAAATGGACTGGTTCTTATATAGTGCTTTTATACTCTTCTGAGCACTCAAAGCGCTTTACACAACTTGTGCACATTGTTCTAAGTAGCATTCACACACATTCATACTCCGATGAATGCATCGGTTAATATCTTGCCCAAGGATATTTGGCATGCAGACTAGGGGAAGCCAGGAATCGAACCACCAACCTTCCGATCAGTAGATGACCTGCTCTACCGCCTGAGCTACAGCCAACCTGTTAATCACCAATCAGTGTACATAACACTTCTGGGGCTAATATTACTCCTGGCTTAAAGAGAAAAAAAGGGGAAAAAAACTGAAGTGCTCATTGTCACCATAAAGACATTGGAGCAAGTGATGGCAAAAAACAGCACAGAACTATTCTTCTCAAAATGCTGCTGTGGATAAATTGCCATGGATAGATTGTCAAGGCTGCAATTTATCCAACATTTTGTGCTGAAATGTATTCAGGTTCTCCTTAAGTATCTTTTACAGCAGCACTTTACTTTTTTTCTGATTTTATCTTTTTTCACTCAACTTTCTATTTTGGCCTTGCCGTGCAATTACAGCACCCATTAATGTCTCCATTCTCTCCTGTGCTCTTGGAAAAACGCCCCAGATCAGTGTCAAATGGGGAGGACTAAAATAACCTCTGTAACATGCGTGTAATATACCAGCATTGAAAGATGATTCAATATTTATTTACTAATGTTGGAAAGCAAATGGCTTTTAGACAAACAATGTTTCGAATGTGTTCTTTGGTTACCTGCAGGCCAAGCTTACTTGCACTGTAACTACACTTTATATGATACCGGTAATAGATATTCAGATAGTCATACAGAATTTTTTGGCACGCAGGTCAAATATTTTATCAATGTGGATACAATTCTCCACCATTAATTGTACAAGGACAAAGTATGTCAAACATAGCCACGAGCTTGATTTTGAACCACCTTTACATCTTTATTCTGTGCTAGTACAAAATATTGTGTGGCAGTGCTTTCACTCTCAATATCATGCTTTATTTTGTGACCTTCAAAGGTGTTTTGGCATAAAGAATGTGTACATGAAGGCGTGTTTACTGGAGATGACAGAACATGCTGAGCTGTTTGCACAGTATTGCCATGGAAGTGATCATGCTGTTGTGATGTGTGGGCGCCGAAACACCGGCGGGCAGTTGCCAAAGGAACTGAGTCTGTGATAGTGATGCATCACACCAATACTAGACATGGGATATAAAAAGGACTCTGCACTGCTGGCAATACATCAACCTTGCACCACTAGACACAACCTGGGGTTTTGATCCATTCAGACCACAGTACAGACTTGGCTCTCAGCTGAATGGATTTTGCAAATGCTGTCACATAAGGCTATGATAATGGTCTTTCATGTCAGCCCAAGGGAGAATAGTGTGAAAATCAAATCCTAAAGGGGAGACATACTAACTAACATGAAAAATGGAAACAACACACTGTTATTTCCTTTTTACAGTACAGAGTATGATAAAATCTGATTACTCAATAGACTGTCCATGGAATACCTACATGAATACCAAACAAGCTTGCCTGATTTAAGGCTGGAAGGATAAAAACATCACAAATCAGCTGTAATGACCTCAGAAGCTACAGGATTAGAAATTACAGCCATATCAATTAAGATACATAGAGCACAACCTCACCTACTTACATACAGTCATATGTGAAAGTTTGGGAACCCCTGAGCAAATGACATGACAGGAGAAGCACATTCAACTAGTTTATAAATGCTTTAGATAAGACCATCAACTAAGATCCAGAAATATAATGTTCAGCCTGTCAGAAAGCTTCTTCTGCATGTAAAAGAGTCATCATGTCAGCCCAACCTTTCAGAGGGTGGCTGACGCTAATGAGCAGTCATTGATCACTGTAAGAAAGCCAGCAGGATGATTATTCCTGCAAGTTGGTTTGCTGCTGGTGGATGACCGCTCATCAGCATGAGCTATGAATGAATCTCAGGTGTTACGGGCTGAATTCTGTTCTTATTGGCTCTATTTAAATCACGAGGTCCAGCGATTTGGTCTTTAACTTCAGGGAAGTTATTTGGGTTTTTTTAATCATTTAAAGTATCCTTCTAAGATAAGATAATATGTGCCTTTTATTTAGACCTCAGTATAGCACTTGTTATTGTTGACCGCAATATTTCACTACAGAGATTAGAACATACATGTAGGTAATAAAGAAACTGTGCTTTGAATCACATCTCTCTAACAGACTTTAATTTGTTCATGAAAACAGAACTACAGTTCTAAGCCAGGTGACACAAATCTACTACTTAAACTACAGGCGTGTCTTAAAGACACAAAGGCCTGGATGACCTCTAATTTCAGGCTTCTAAATGTAGACGAATTGAGGTAATTGTTCCTGGCCTTAAACATTTTAGAAATATGGTGTCATGGTACTTCAAGTTAAGGGTTTGTGAAGACGGTTTGTTCAGTTTGGCTACCACAGGTTTGTAGAGCTTGTAAGAGTAGAATGGGAAGCAGAGCCTTCAGTCCCATCTTCTGTGGAACCAGCTCCCAGTTTGGCTTTTGGAAACAGAAACCCTCTCTACTTTTAAGATTAGGCTTACAACTTCCCCAGTCAGGGATGGATCAGGTGACCCTGAAACAATGCTTAGTTCAGTTCAGCCCTAGACTGGTGGGAGCTTCCCATGATACACACTCAGTGCTTTTTCTTCGGTCATAAACTCTTTAAACTGTGTCTTTTGTCCAGTTTCTCTCTGCTCTCTTCTCTTTCCCCTTCAGAGCTTGGTTCAGAGGTTTCTTCCTGTTCCTGTTTTTCTTCACACTTTTACCAAGTGCTTGATCATAAGGGTTCATCTAATTGTTGATGTTTTCTCTTTATTATTATAGGGGTCTTTGTTCTAGCACCTTGAGGCGACAGTTGTTGTAATGATAACTCTGACATCATTGGCCATTTCCACGTCAAGCTATTCTTCAGTTTCCAAACTCAGTGTGTGTGGCTGCTCTCCCAGGTGTTACAATAACATTTAACACCTATTCATTCATGAAAAAGAGGATTTATGAAGTTAGCTTTCTAGTTTCCATGTAGAGATGATACACCATGTTCTGACTGAGGGAATTCTAAAAAGCTGAAACAGTTCTACTATCACTTTGGGCATAAATAAAGACAGAAAACAGCATCAGTGTTTGTAACGTTAGTGAAGTTGGGCTAGATGGCATATAATGGTGTGGTACCTGGTGGCTAGCTACAGAGCTATGGCTAGGATAATACAAAACACTGGCACAGCAGGATGGAGGATGAGTATTACATTTTTTCCTCAAAAAAATCTTAGTTAACCTCAGAGTGGTTTATTTCTGATGCGTCCTAAAGCTTAACAATGTCCTGCACATTAACAATGCTAATAAAAAGCTACAAAGGCTGATAATAACCCCAGAGTATTTTGAGAGCTGTTTACATTAAATAAAACCCAATACAACACTTAAAAAAGTCCACAGCCTTAATTAACACAGTAGGAGCTTGGATCCCGAGGCAGGGTTAATATGTAATCACCTACCAAGGACTGAACTGAACTGAATTACAAAAGGGTGTTAAGATTTTTATTGTTTCTGTAAACAAAATTATTTATATCTATATAGCTTGTCCCAAACAGGAAGTGGCCAAAATTGTAGTTCCAATCACTGCTTGCATGGCTTTTTGAGTATTTTTTAAAGAATTATATGGTCAGTATTATGGCAGAACATCCCAGAAGTTTTTGCTTAAGTTTTGTGGAGTTATAGTCTAGTTTACTGTTAGTTTCTTAGCATTAATTAGCTGATATGTATAGCTCTACATTGCGGCTATACAGTTTATGAACAATCAGGCTTGTTAACCAACTTAGCCATTTAATAAATTAGCGCTCCACCCAGGTGATTAATGACTTCAAAAAAGCAACATGGTGGCAACCAAATTTTTGATATTGCACTTTCTATCTCCATCTTTGCTATTGTGAGTTCGGGATTCTTTATTTGCCATTTCTGTTCTTCATCCAGATAATGTCTCTGTTTCCTCCTACATATAGAGTGTCTGTTATAACCTATTTATTACCACAGGTAATCAGTATTATTATGTGAAAATGCTGAAAGACAGATCAGGGGTTGATCATACAAAACAACTTTGATTCTGAAAAGGGGGAAACTAAAAGGAGATTGCTTGCTATTTCATATTAGGGTTGTGAAAACTGGGCAAATATAATGTTCCAGTATTCATTCAAAAAGACCCAGGCAGAATCCAACCATTGGAAATTGGAATATAAACTAATATTTCCTCTATGTTTGCCTTTAGTTGCTGAGCTGATACTTGATGACATGTTCTTCAGTTATGGTCGACTAAATCGTAAACTTCTCTCTCTTTCTCCTTGCACTGCCAGCAGTATATATAAAGTCTGAAGCAGAGAGCGCTGCACCTAGTCCTATGTCAAACAGCTGTTCTGACTTTGACACAAGTGGGTGCTTTGAGACTTCTAGCAGGTGATGCTCCATTAACCCCTCTAGCAGCTTTTCTCTAGTGTCTAACAACTTCTTGTGCATTCTGTCCCACTTGGTAGACAACAGACATGCTTTTCTTCTCTAGAATTAATGATTAATTTCTGCACTTGGTAACAATTTTATTATATGTTTCATTTTATAATCAGTATTAGTAACATTGGTTGACAGACCCATTTTAAATGGAATTGTAAAGTTTACCTGGGCCCTGATATATAAAACTGAATCATAAGATCATCGCAAATGATTCTAAAATGGTCTGATGATAATGGCTCATTCATAAAGGATGCTGATCTTTCATTAGCAGAATGCAGGTATCCTATTTGTTACACAAAGCTCAAATCAAATCGGCTTAAACTGATTACACCTGTCTTGTGACTTTCCTTCATGTCACACAAATGCAGATTTACTGAGCAATAGTCATGGACCAAACATTTTTTTCAGTCAGTTAAATGGGGGCTTGACAAGCCAAGCCAGAGAGGAAGCTCAGGAGTGTGTCACTACTCCAGTAAACAGAGCAGCTGCTCTGCAATTATCTATTTGTTCTTTTTAAGTACCAACCAGTTACAACACACACGTGTCATTATCACAGTATATGAAGGTTCACAGTACATGAATGTAAGTGAAAGGTTTTCATCAGCATTCCCACGCACTCCTATTCAAACATCAGAAAACGAAGCAGATGGTTAGCATTCACGACAGAACCGATCTTTCAATGACAGCCTGTTCAGAAATGTGCATCCTCAGACTGACATATTCTATGTGCATGCACACAAACATTCAATTGTGATTCTACTGCCTCTGAGCACCCACCTAGACAGGAAAGCATTTCTCATCAAAGTCACTCCTCGCTACACTTCTTTAAAGGTAACCTATTGGGATCCTGGGAGAAAGTAACGGCAGGGCTCTCAAATGAAAGTTTGTGTTGCTGCCTGGCTGTAAAAACCAAACATCTGGACAGTGGCTTTCTCACTGTTTTATTGAAATTCCATTTTGTTTTAAGGTCTTTGTCCTGAATAAACAAAAAGGGACTTAGATGGAATGAGAATTTAAGATAAATGGTGGGAGCTATTCACTGTGCCTCAGGGAGTTTTTTCAATAGCAAACCTGGTGAAATAAATGCAGTTTTTACCACCTTATTTGAAGAACAAACCGTTCCCTGATGAGCCCATTAAAACATGTGTTTTCTCATGTAAAGCTGATCCTAAAGGCTTATTGTTGTCGATAACTTTTTGTTCTGTTGTTCCTGTTGCCTTCCTTTTGAAGTTCAGAAGCTGCTGAGAAATGGGAACAATTTCTTCAAATAGTTCCTGTAATAAAACCACTGTGTGGAGGAAGTGCTTTTTTTTCTTTCATCAATCTGCTTTCTGATCTTTTTGCATCTGGGCCAGTGAATCCAATCAGAATACAAGCCTTAAGCCCCTTGATTCCACCATCTAAAGTTGATGGTCTCCCACCTTGTAAGCTGCCTATCAGATAATAAGCAGGACTTGAATACCAGCCGGTATGCTGCAATGAGGGTGGTCCTGGTGTTTTCACCTGACGTCCAACGTGTCTTTGCTGGCCCTGTCTCACTGTTCTCCCCGGGGAAATCTCCCAAGAACAGCTGTCCTTATCAATGTGCCGGCTTCCCGCTCACTGCCTGCCTGGGCCGCATTCTCCATGACAGCAGCACTGAGGTAGCGGTAATCTGCCAAGACTTCAACAAAATTAAACCGCCAACCAGGCCACCAGGGGAGAGGCAATAGGGAAAGATTTCCTGCTCACTGTGATATGGCAACATAGGCCAAAGACATTAATATGGCATTGCATCTGCGAGAAATAAGCATTGCTAAGCATACAAATCTGGAGCTCCTAGTGCTTCTGTTATTGCTTTCCTCTGAAAGGGTAGTTCACAAAAAATGTGATTTAAGAAAAAACAATATTTTTCACACATCTGTTATTTGTCCCCCCACATGATTTGGCTGGCTTTGTCAGATGTCACGTCCATAATAGATGCAGTTTTGTTTTGTTGTGCTTAAACTCAGAATCAGAATCAGAAAGGGGTTTATTGCCAAATGTTGAGCAGGTTTACAACATTAGGAAATTGCTGCGGTGCTTCAGTGCAAACATAGTGTCATAAATAGCACTTAAATAGACATGAAAAAATAAAAGTAGGGATAAGAATTAAAAGTGCTACGTAGAAAGATATGTGCATGAGATATACATGAGATATATACATGAGAATAAGAATTAAGAGTGCTACGTTGAAAGATATATACATGAGTGCAGGTGGTGATCAGTGCCAAACATGGAATGATGCAGTGAACACAGCGTAGGGTCATGTGTTAGTGGCGGGGACAGTCATATGGTTATTGTTCATGTGTCCAACAGCAGAGGGGAAGAAACTGTTCTCATGGCGAGAGGTTCTGGTGCGAATGGACCGGAGCCTCCTGCCTGAGGGGTGTTAGGTTAGCTGGATTACACAGATGGATTACGTGGCAGAAACACACACGGACGCAGAATAGTTGGTGATGCAAGTTTTATATATACACAAGTAAGGGGGAATATTTACAAGGGAAAGGGGCTATATACAGTGATAAATAAAAATGTGCCAGCAGGAAAACACCGAGGCGATGAGATGGAGCCGAAGCATACAGGTAGGTAGCAGATGCACCGGAGCTACCTGACAACAGGGAACAAAACAGGGTTTATGGCATACCGTTGATAGCCGAACGTTAAACACAAGTGGACGGAGAGAGTTGGAGAGCTTACTTGACCACCCAAACCACAGCCGCTGCGGTGATCGCCGCCTGATGGTACGTAGCACTCCGTCGCGGATCCAGAATAGCCAACACAAAATCCTAGGTAGGCGGGCAGGCGATGGAACAGGCTAAGACAAAGAAAAGTAGGCGAAACGTGGATCCTTTAAAACATACAGCTCCACAGCGTAAAATCAACAGATGCAGCCTGTGCTAACTCGTTACCACTTGTGACAGCGATAATACTCCGACACCAGACGTCCGTGACTCTGCTCCCTAAAAGCGCTCACTGATGACGTCCGATGCGTCGCAGGTGTGTTGGAATGCCATCAAGCCCCGCCTCGCCTACCTATAACCAAAAGGAAAACAAAACCCAAACAACAACAGTACACCTACCCACCACCTCCTAACAAGGGGAGCAGGTCAAACAGACTGTGTCCAGGGTGAGAAGGGTCAGCTGAGATCCGAGCTGCACGCCGCAATGTCCTGGAGGTGTACAGGTCCTGCAGAGATGGGAGTCTGCAGCCAATCACCTTCTCAGCAGAGCGCACAACACGCTGCAGTCTCTGTTTGTCCCTGATAGTGGCTCCAGCGTACCACACGGTGATGGAGGAGGTGAGGATGGACTCGATGATTGCAGTGTAGAACTGCATCATCGTCCGTGTTGGCAGGTTGAATTTCTTCAGCTGCCTCAGGAAGTACATCCTCTGCTGGGCTTTCTTGATGACGGAGGTGATGGTGGGCTCCCACTTCAGGTCCTGGGTGATGGTGGTACCCAGGAAGCGGAATGAGTCCACAGAGGTGATGGGGGTGTCAGTCAGGATGATGGGGGGGAGTGGGGCTGTGTGCTTCCTGAAGTCCACAATAATCTCCACTGTCTTCTGGGCATTCAGCACCAGGTTGTTGTGGCTGCACCACCAACTGACAAAACTCACAAAAACTTGTGACTTCATGCACTCAGATCATCAACAGGACTGACAGTTACCAAAGGCAAATCTTGAGCATAGCTACAATATAAAATAATAACTTAAGAATCAATAAAGCTATTTTAATCCCTTCACTTTTTTATTGGCCATGAATTTACTAGGCACAATATTTAACATCCATCATATCAAAGATTCCTCTGGTGTGTTGAAACTTCCACAACTTTGAACGTACACCACCTTGAGAGCATTATTCTTATTTTCCTAATATTGTCGCTTGAAAACATGATGCTTACATTTCTTTTTCTGTTTGATTATGCTTCAATTTGCTATTTCTCTACCTCTTGTCAAGTTAAATTGTCTGGAGAAAGTACAGGAGAAGCTGTTGTCAGCAGATGAAGGACATTTGAGAAAAGAAATTCAGATTATGATTTCTGAATTGCTATATGAATCATATTGAGTCACATGACTTCATGTTATCGTTGCAGTCTCTGTCAGTTTTTCTGATTTTTGTTTATCAAGCTTGTAACATGACTTTTAATAAAGTAGATTGTATTTCCACGTGGTACATCAAAACAATATTTACTGGAGACCTGAAACATTTAAGACAAATATTCTTCTATTATTGGGAATTTTACAAGAATACCTACCAAACAGTGGTTTAATAACATTCACACGACTATAAAAGTTCCTGAAAGCAGAAAATTGGCAACCAGCAGGGTACTAATTTGCCATCACACACAGTATAGCACCGGTCTTTGATATCTTTTATCACTTCATTGCAATAGCTGATAAATTTGCTGGCAAGAATTGCTTCACCTAATCAGGAAACTGGCAAAGCAATTAGCCCACCAATATTGAGAGGTGATTAAGGAGATTTTTCTGTCCATTGTCACTTCATATTTTTAAGAATAAAAGTAATCACGAGAAGCAGGATTATGGATCGACTCCACCATAACAGTGTGGAGAAATTTCTCAACTCGTGGATACGAAACACATAGTGTTTCCAGACAGCGACGATACCGTCTGATAATACTTGCCTGCAACATGATGGATCTTTCTAAAACATTCTCTTGGACTCTTACCCTGTTAAACCCCCACAAAATGGCGTAAAGCGTGTTGTGGTTCAGGGTAAAATACACTCAGTTATTGCATATAAAACCAACTTCTCTTCCTCCATATTTGAGGTGTCATGAGAAAACAGCACCGCTAATTGAGGGCTAAAACAAGGAAAGAGAAGAGAGGCACGAGGATTAGATAAAGTCTGGCACATACTGAGATGATAATAAGCAAGGCTGGAAAGTGAGGGGAGAGAGCGAGAATGGAGAGAGAAAAAGAGAGAGACAAAAACAGATGAAAACAGAGAGGGGGCGGTTATAAAATGATTAAGGGACATGCTATATAGAATTTCCTGATTTGAAAAACACAAACAGGTCTGTCAGATGGCTCTGCCTCACCATCTGTTCTCTCCTGCCAAAATGTACAAGCGATGCTTCACCTTTTTGAACATAAATAGATTTCTGATCCAGAAATATTATTGGCCTTAGAAAGTTTGGTGGTAGCTGCACATGTGGAAACAAACATGTCCGGGCACATCAAGTAAAATCAATTGTGTGAAAAAAAAATATGTATTTGAACAATATTTTTCTGTGTAACCCTTTTTGATGTGATGTAGTTAGGAAACATTGTTGCAGTGTTTATGTTCTTAAAATGAGTACATAACCCTACCATCTGAACATCCCTAGACAGATTCAATATTTGGTAATGCTTTTAAATATAAGTCAGTCTGGTACACAAACACTAACTACATCAATAAATATAAAGTACAATTTTCCATTTTTGACAATGCCAAAAAAAGAAAAGAAAGGAAATAGAGATATTCTTTGAAAGTGGAATTAATAGCATAGCAGACTGCCAACACATGGAAAACTGCTTGGAAGTCTAATTCGCTTTGGAAAATTTGGTGTTAAAGATAATTACACTCCAAAAATGATTTCCCTTCTTTGGACTTTGAGACTGTTGGCTGTTCCACAGCAAAGACTGCTGTTTGGTTTCTGGGTTATAGTTGATGACCCAGCTGTGACTACCACTGAAACCTCCAGATGATGGTTGGGTCATCCCAGGTTTGCACACTTCATTACAGACTTGCTTTTCATCTATGAGATCACAACTGAGCAAGATTTAGACGCGCTGAAGTTACAGCGATCACCTGTTGCAAAGATAATTGTCACACAGCAGGAAGAGTGTCTGAACGTATAAATAGCACATGTTAGCATCAGAAGCTATGGTGTCTGTGTCAAGTGATTCCCCCTTTAAAACAGTCTTACAACTACTTGTCCTGTTCTCCAGTTTGAATCATTTTCTACGGCTTCGTTTTAATAATCCCTCACTGTTCCTGAACCTTTCTTACATATTAAAGACCATACCTTAAAATGCATTGCTTTGTTTCCCAATGTCTACTTTGGGCTAGTCTCTGTGCTGCGGACCTAGCCACTAGCAAAACCAGCCCTTAAGCAGTTAGCATCACCTTAGAAACAGTCAAAATAGCTTAATAACTGTTTTGTGGTGATGGCCTGTGCTGCTTTTTTTGCAGGTCTGCTATCTAGAGCTGTTACAGATTATTAAAGCATGTCATAGATGATGTAGACAGCAAGCTTTAAGTGTATGTCACTGTAATAACTTGCATTCTTCATACATTCTTAGTATAATAGGGACACTGGCTATGGATGTCTAGAGAAAATAGATGACTGTGATGTTTATTGCAACGTCAACTGCATTGGCTCCTAGCGACTTTATCCTAAGAGTTAAATCAGGGAATACATAGGCTGTATTTTTATTTAAACCTTGACAGTTCTGTGTTTCACATGCTGTATTATTACCATTGAGTAAAGGGTTAACAGTGCATGCTCTCTAAATACTTTGCTGGTATTTTTGCATCATACACCCTCCGGCCCCTTCTTGTCCGGAGCCTGTGAGTCTGGACACAGAGACTGAAGCCCAAAGTGCTACTGGCTGGCTAATGCTGCTTGGACACACATGTGTGCACACCTACACACACATACACACCTTCTCTCTCTAAAAGAGACATTTCTTTCGCAAAACCCTGTGGCACGTAAAGTGCACTCGGATTTGGTCACATACACTGTGTAGAGTACAGTGGGAGAACCCGATATCTCTCACAGTATCATTCAAAAACTATTGATTTTTAACGTTTCATAAAAGGAAGGTGCATTATAGTAATATGATGCCTGCTAATCTGAGCACTATAATAAATGGTTGCAGATAACTCTGTAATCATTTAAGTTTCTGCTTACTCTGAGCGTACAACTTCAAAGGTAATTATTTCAAGGGTTTTATTTAAGGTTCTACATGTAGCTTTGGAAGTATGAATGAATAACAGCAAATGCATATTTTTTTGGCATTTTAATTTGTTCGCATGCACGAGGAGAAGCAACAGGTTTCAGAACGTCTGCCATAAGAAACACCCCATTCTGGTTTTAATCCAAATGCAGATATTTTAGTGAAATCAACAAGTGCATGCAGTTTTTGAAATACTAAAATATTAAGCTCCCCACGACTTCTAAGGCAGAAAATGCACTTGACACTTTTATTAAGCCTCAAGGGGAAAAAAAACATTGCAGTTCATTGAAAAGCACTAACATAACTTTTGTTTGCCAGAAAAGCTTTGCCAAAAGATGAAACTTCATTCATGTGTCAGAGTGGGTCAGAATTTCTGCAGTTCTGCTTAAAAGAAAAAAAGCAGCACAGCATTTTATCATCCATATAATTCCACTTCAATGCCACATTTTTAATTAAGGATACTGTATGGTTCCCCAGTAAAGATAAATTAAACATTGTACACATTTACAAATCTGCAATCACAGCAGTGCTAAGCATTTACACAATCAGAGAAAATGCTCTTACTAAGCAGTATTAATTTATAAGACATTACAATAGCTGACATAAAACTAGAAGGGAAATGAGAGTCCTCATCATATTACAAGAGCTATTCCGATGGTGTTTTACCTCTGTAGTCCTCCTGGATGATTACAATAGTGCCACAGTGGGAGGTGAAATAAAGCTGTACAGCTGGATATAGCTAGCATCAGATGACTTAATCAGGCCATAAAGAAAGCCTCACTTACAGATGCTGTGTTGCCCCTGTGCTCCGCATTTCATCAGCCCCAGGGAAAGGTGAAATATGCTTCCTCTGAAGGTAATGTGCCCTATCTCCGTCCAAGCGGTGACAAATTTATCGCCCCCTCGACTATTTACAATCCGTCTGAGCCATGATGATTTGGCTTGTGTTATTTAAGCTGCAGAAGTAAAGCCATGTTACTGCTGTTCTGAGGTGCCAACAAAGGGGAACAGCAAGAAAAGGGGGAAAGTAAAAAAAAAAAAAGGTACCACTTTACAATAAGGCTCCCCTTATAGATGCTAATAAATAGTTTATAGCTATATTATTAATTAATTTGTAAATGCTTTATAAACCATTATTAATGGTTTATTATGCATTAGTTAAGGGTGAGAAAGAGGAAAAAAACTGACCGGTTTCTTGCCAAATAGTGAGCCAAATGTGTTCACCTATATATTTCATCTAGAGTTGCTATATTAAACATTTCAGACTAAGTTACTATCCTGTAAGCACAATCAGCATTTGTAAACATATTTTTTATCATATAAAATTGTACTTCAGAAATGCATTATAAATATCCACAACTATCAATCGGAGCTTTGTTGTAAAGTGTAAAGCATAAAACCATTTATTAATGAATAATAAATATTTATAAATGCCAAATGGGAGCCTTATTGTAAAGTGTAAAGCATGACACCATTTATTTATGACTAATAAACATTTATAAATGCCAAATGGGAGCCTTATTGTAAAGTGTAAAGCATAACACCATTTATTAATGACTACTAAACATAAATGACAAAAGAGAGTTTTGTTGTAAAGTTTAAAACATGTCAACATTTATTAAGGACTAATAAACATTTATAAATGCCAAATGGGAGCCTTATTGTAAAGTGTAAAGCATAACACCATTTATTAATGACTACTAAACATTATAAATGACAAAAGAGAGTTTTGTTGTAAAGTTTAAAACATGTCAACATTTATTAAGGACTAATAAACATTTATAAATGCCAAATGGGAGCCTTATTGTAAAGTGTAAAGCATAACACCATTTATTAATCACTAATAAACATTTATAAATGACAAAAGATAGCTTTGTTGTAAAGTTTAAAACATGTCAACATTTATTAATCACTAATAAACATTTATAATTGCCAAAAGTGAGTCTTAAATGTATAATGTCACCATTTATAACACTTAGACCTAAATTACAATCAGTGCTTGAAATAACATTTAACTACTGTCAAAAATGGCAATGTATTGTAAGAGTAACACATGTAACATTAAATGTTTTTTAAAACACCAAACAGTCACCCACTCCAAAAAAAGTTCATGCCAGACTGGTTCAAACTGGAAATATTTTTTGTATGTCCTTAAATAAGCGTCCCAGTGGTCCATCAGGGTGTCGCGCTCCAGTTCCTCCTTAAGAAAAGTCCGTTTCTCTCGCTCCTTGTTAAGAAGGGCAGTTGCAGTAGGGGCAGGATTAGAAGAAGAATCTAAAGAACAAACAATTATTAAATTACAATACTAAAATAATTTATAATCTAAACTTGGGAAACTCAAATAAAATATTGATTAAAAACGGTTACAGCAGTCCGAACAACATTCCAATGTCATTGCTGTATAGCCTGGTAGTGTGGATCAGTGAATCGATGTCTCGTTCACTCTTGGCATACAGCTTGATGTCATCCATGTACAGGAGGTGGCTGACAACTGCTCCGTTCCGTAGTCGGTATCCGTAGCCAGTCTTGTTAATGATCTCACTGAGGGGGTTCAGGCCTATGCAGAACAGCAGTGGGGACAGAGCATCTCCTTGGTAGATCCCGCACTTAATGGTGACTTGTGCTATGGGCTTGGAGTTGGCCTCTAGTGTTGTACGCCACATCCCCATTGAGTTCCTGATGAAGGCTCTTAGGGTCCCATTGATCTTGTACAATTCTAGGCATTCCAGTATCCAGCTGTGGGGCATTGAGTCATAGGCCTTCTTGTAATCAATCCAGGCAGTGCACAGGTTGGTCAGTCTGGTCTTGCAGTCTCGGCTGATTGTTCTGTCTACCAGTAGCTGGTGTTTTGCGCCTCTGGTATTCTTGCCAATTCCTTTCTGTGTCCCGCTCATGTATTGACCCATATGCCTGTTCATCTTAGCCGATATGATGCCTGACAGGAGCTTCCATGTAGTACTGAGGCAGGTTATTGGTCGGTAGTTGGAGGGGACCGGTCCCTTCTTGGGGTCCTTGGGGATCAGGACCGTCCGGCCTTCAGTTAGCCATTCCGGGTGTCTCTCGTTAACTAGCAGCTGGTTCATTTGTGCTGCCAGACGCTCGTGGAGTGCAGTCAGCTTCTTCAGCCAGTATATATATATATATATATATATATATATATATATATATTCATTCTAGTGTATTCAAGTACTGAAGGTGGAACATTCAGTGTTTATGCCACATCACAGAGACAAATTCTTCCATGGCAACACTGGAAAAACAAACCTTCAATAATACTGACAGTATTTCAAGGGCTAACTTGTGACTACATCATGGTCAGGTAGCCCAAGTTTTCAAAAAGCAATTAAACCAAAAAGAAGTGATATTTCTCTCAAACCCACCCTGAACTTCTCTCAGAAAGCTAATTAGCTAGTCACATTTAATGAACTTAATTAGCCACATTTTAAACTACTATCCACAACAGTATTAAGATATTGATTAACTAATACGTCCGACATGTATACAGCCATAATCAATAAAAGTTCATTTGCACTCTCTAAATTATGAATGATCTGTGCCTGCCTCAATAATTATCCAGTAATATTTTTGTATAATTAAATACACCTCATAAGCTTGAGTTACACCACACATCTTACATTCTGAACTGCTCAGTCAGCTTCATTTTAGCTCTATTTGTTTATAAAAATTTGTAGAAAAAAGAAACTTAAAGCACTAAGATATGAATACTTGAAATTAGTTTTGCATGCTCTTAATAAAAGAACATTTCAAAAGGACCATCTTTCAGATATATATACAGTTCTACATATACACACAAAAAGCCTCCGTTCCAATTATTCACCTCAGCTACTCTGTAGATTCATTTTTAACTGTGCTTATTATGCTGAGCGGCCACAGTTTGCATGCTACTGTATGAGCCAAGCTGCTGGACAGATCAAGACCAACTTCAGGTGCTCAAATAGCCGTTTGACCAGCTCTGCTTTACATTTATCATGAGCTCAGTGTCTAAATGTGACATAGTCACAAACTCTATTGAACCTATTTAGGATTTATTGGCCTAAGATTTTTAAGATTGTATTCCATTTTTTTCTACTTTATTAAGCATATTATAGAAGAAATGTAGTTCTGCAAAGTTTCTAAATTTTTCTATTAAATGACAGCATTAATAGCTGCTATGCTCTGGCATATTTCTTCCTCTGTTTAATGCCTATGTAAGATAGCATTTTATAATGATCATTCGAAATAAAAGCCAGCACTGACAAAATATTTACCACAACCCTAATAATTTCTTTTTAGCACTTAATAAAAAGTACACAGTAATTATAGATTGGAATACTGAGATTACCTTTTGTTATAATCTATCCAACAAATGTTGAAATATTTCAGTTTGACGGTGTAACTAACTGACTGGCATTGCCCTACCTTTAACCATATTATATATACTATGCCAATAGCACTAGAACATCATTAAATATTTACTAAGTTACTTTTAATAGTAATGACCAGATGCAGTTTTTAAAATAAACTACAAAACATCCGACACCACAAATCTTGGTAATATGAGGAAAGCTGCTATGGTGAATGTGAAGTCTGACAAAATGAACCTCTTGTACAACAGCAGTCTTAAAGAATACTGGAATCTGTTGAAAGCTGCTTCATAGATGTATCATCAGCTCTGTATATTCTAAACTGTATTCTCAGGAAATTTAAAGCTGACTTATCTGTAAACCCTCATTTTTTATGTAACATGATGCAGCTAGATTCTGACGATGGGGTAATAATGTTGCTCTTGAATGTCAGAACACTGCGGTGTTAGCACAATTAGAAGCAATAATGTTACAGTTCTAAAGGGCAATATAGTAGCAGAGGAGACCTCATGCCTTCATAACAGCTGAGATGTGATAGTGTGTGCTTCTCCAGATATGTTTATGGCACATTTAGAAAGTATTTTAAGTATTTTTAAAAAGCATTATATTTGGATTGTCTTGAGCCCAACAATGACTGATTAGTGTGATTAGCAAAGGTCATTAACCTCCTAGGACCTGGCGTCCACATATGTGGACATCACGTTTTGGGTTATTTAGCCCAAAATACTCAATTATGCTCTACAAGGGCCTGATATCCACTTACGAGGACATTATACTGCTACTGTTCTATCAAAATTTTAAACGAATATCCTCATATGTGGCTCTTATTTGTCTTACAAACAAAAACAATGTAAAAAAAAAATCTGGTAATTCTTTGTTTTTACATTCATCGGGCCCCAATCAGCCCAAATATCAAAGAGAAATTAAAAATGCATGCCGTGGAAGAGTTCGGGTCTTAGGAGGTTAAATAGGATGACAAATTTAGCTAACTTAAAGAAGCTTAAAATATAACACATACACACCTGTAAGACTGAAGAGCTGAGTCCTTAGGGTGTTATTCTGGACAAACACTTTTAACAAGACAAAAGAACCACACACCGGTCACTCAAAGCTATTTAAAGTTATTTAATTTATATTAAAAAACTGAAGTCTTAAAATAATTTGAATTAAAACAAACTGTAGTTTCCATAAATAACTGTAGAAATAGCTGTTGTTACATAAAAGAACTCAAAGTTGTTTTCTTATGTGACTATATTGACACAAAATTAGAGATGTATCTGCCTAATCATGAATGTGTTTATCATTCAAGGGAGGTGTCGTTGTCATTTGTCTTCTTTGGATATACATGGCTATGAAGAGTTTATAGGTTATTTGCAAAAAATTGGCTTTGGGGGTGATTTTGAATACAACTGTAAAGAGGTTAAATCTTGGTTCAAACAACCTCAGTCATATTCAGTTTGGATGCTTCATCACAAGGATTCTTATGATGACAGGAAACATCACGTTTATATTTTGGAGGTATCACGGTAAAACTAAATGACTGTAGCACATATTATGAAACTCAATTACAAATAATCTATACTTCTGTTTGCATACTAAATATACCAATTTACTAATTCTGGGTTACATTCAGTGTCCAGCCAGGACATCACAGATTTGAAATTATAGATTTGAAGATACCACACGACGGCCATTTAACTGCAAATTAAAGGCATTAACCAGCCTTGGGTTTATATAGGAATATAGCTGAGTTAAGTCTCCGAAAGTGATGCATCACAGATGAGTTGCACTAATCATCGCAAAGTTCTAATAATCTGTCTTGTTTTATAAATTAGATGGTACATCTTCGCCAATGTGTCTGAGAGTATTTGCAGTCAGTCAGCACATGACCCTTTGGATGTGTTGCCTCCCACCAGGTGACCTTGCCATCAAAACAAGTTATTGCAACCACTTGCAATTAGTCCCCAAATTGGAAATCTTTTGAAGTTGCAAGGAGTCGGCGCCCACTGAAAACACTACATCCAGATGAACAGAATCAACTTTTTTGGATTTCCTTAGGTGGATGATTGAGCATGAATCAAGACAGTGGTGGTCAATGGTGTATCCAGTCCCAAAGTAACTATTGACCATGTTTGGGGCCTTTATAGTTTGCTGGTGTTTTTAACATCCTTTCTTGAGTTCGCAGCCTCTCTCAGCACATATGTTCCCAACATTCTTTGCCTCAGCCCTGTGTCAATAAGATTTCCTTCCACTTGTCCTGCTCTCCAGCTTCTCTCACTAGTGGCTTAGAAATTATGATTGCCTGTTGTACTATGACTTTGCCAGCCACTGCCTTTCAGTCACCTACACACACTTCTATTTTAGCATCAGGTCCCTTGCCTCCTTTGCTTTGTCTGTCTATACCCCACAGTTTTCTGCTTCCTCTTGCTCTTCCCCTCGTTCCTCCACTCACTTCAGTGCTCTTTACAATATGTCGGTGCAGATCTGCCTCACCTTTGATATTTCAATATAATGTCGATGAAGGGTGGTGGACCCAGCGGATACAATGACAGAAGTCTCTTCTGACTTTCTCTCCATTTCTGTGTCTCCATTTTCAGGCAAGACAAGAGGCCGAACAAATAACCACAACTAGTATTTTTTGCAGACACCATAGAGGATTACAAAAGTTACAGTGTGCCACTTGAGTAGTAGTAGTAGTAGAAGAAACTAAAAAATAACAAATGCATAAAAATGTATTTTGCAACTTCAGTAAAGTCATATCCACTGTGACTAGAATGCTAAATTGATGTATAACAAAAACATTGTACTCACTGTCACATCTTTTGCAACAATATAATGGAATTGGTCAGTGGCTCTAGCACTTGCAAAGCTCAGCAATTTTAATATTTACAATTGTATGTGTGTAACATTTATGACCCTATGAATAAATAAACCCTAATGACTTTCCTGTTTTCAAAATAATACTGACCATATGGAATGTTTATCATGAGGTATATTAACACAAAGACATTTGTGGTTCCCAGATGACAAATTTTTATAACTGAGTAGATGCCCCAACTAAACCTGCACAAGCGCGAGCTGGTTGACTGATTGGTGTAGAATAAAATGTCGAGATGTAATGGAAGGTGATTAAATATGGTGCAAACATACATATTTTAGAAGGTAATTTCTAATGACTGCTAATGCCCTTGGTAAAAATTCTCCATCGCTTTGGTTTATGACAAAAACCAAAATATAATGACATTCCCTTTCACCTCAGTGATCTTGTGCATACCCCTATTTAATAAGTCTAGCCTGCTAATATGCTAACCTAAATACAAGTTAACAGAGAAAACAATATACTTTATAAACATCAGCGTGTTAAGCTGGTTTTAAAATCCTGCAATTGTGTCTTTCCACGTACAGAATTCCGTTCGTTAAGATGCACAGTCAGAAGCTTGGACTGTGGACCTGTGTGTCTGGGGTGGAAGTGGATGATCTAAGCAACTGTCAAATGACAGTTGGAGTTCACCAGAACAGAAGAACCACGAAAAAAACTTCAGAGATAAAAAAAAAAAAAAAAACACCGCATGAAGACCACAGAGAGTCGTTGCAGTGAACATTTTTCATTGTTTTTAGCACTCGGTTTGACTTCAGCTCTTTGTGTGTTAGAATGTCACTTTTCTCTGCAGCTGACTGAACAACAACAGTATAAGCAGCAGTGGTCCACAGACTGAGTGTAGTGCTGTGGCCATCCCTGGATTGGAGCGGACAGTAAACGTGCTATCGCTGCTTGGCCACAACACCAGCTTTAGCCTTATCATTGCTAGCACGTTAGCTTGCTAATATGATGTTCATTAAATTCAGAGTTGCTAACATAGTTGAAAATATCATTCACCATTGACCAGGAGTATAGGTGAAGAACTGTTCACATCACAACAGTTCTTCACAGTTCTTCACACAAAAATGGCAAAACTCACAACAATTATTGAACCTTATAGATTTTCTAAATATCCCCAATGGAACAGAAAAGCATCAGAAAAGCATTAGGCATTAGGGCAGCATTCTCCATTTTCCTCTCAATAACCTCCATATTTTACATATCTATGAATAAATGCCAATTATGAAGCAAAACTGATATTTGTCAGACTAATCTGAGACATCTTTGAGCTAAACGTGGTTAAATCTTATTGAATACCCTTCTGATAATACAGGATATCTACAATAGATTACTAAGCACCATGACTAAAGAGCATATTTTTCTTTTCCATCATTATCGTCTATCAACTTGTCTCTTTAAAAGGCTAGTGTAAAAATCAAATAATATCAGGGTTTAAACTTATTTTTATAGTAGATTTGCTAGCAGTACAGTATAGTATTATAACTAGATTTCCAGAATACTGCTATAAGATTTTCTGAGTTAGTTTGCAGTTATGATTAGGTCTCAATATCCTTACAGAGATGCAGTAGATGTATGCATATGTCTATGTACAAGAGATAAAGGGAAATAGACAGAAAGGCAGAATATTTGAGTAAAACTATTTTTCAGTGTCCAATATTAGAACATGGCCCGGGGATAATGGTTAGCGCTACGGCCTTTGGATTCCTAATCCAGAAGACAAGGGGTGCAGATTAATCATGGAGGGAATCTATCTTAGCGACAGGTCACATATGTTTGGTAGGCATTAGCAGGGTGTAGAGGGTTAATACACAAGGCCAAAGAAACTGTGATCACTTCAGCAGATGTCCTTCTGTAGGTTTGGAGTATTAAAGGCAAACAAACATTATTTTTCACGAGAAATGTAGCTGTGTTTTTCAGCCTTAGTGTTTACTGTTTACAATTCTTAATGCCACTTAAGAGCTGCATAAAGTCACTGCATCAGAATTTCCTGATACTATTAAAGTATACAGTAGAGTTCAGCTGCTGAAGCATGTGGTGTTTGGTGTTTTCATGCAGCAGATGAAGGGAACTGTGCTGGGTAGGATCTTTACCATTAGCCAGCCCCCTTGCTGTTAGGACCTTGCAGCTACAGACAGCAACGAGTCTAGAGTCTATGTCTAACTCTGGAGAAGAAAGGCGATACCTCTGTCGCCTTCCCTTCACTTCATTCAGACATGAGCTTGATCAATGCCTTGGCTCTGTATAGACTGGAAGTGGTGTACTTAGGCGTCACTGCACTCGTTTGTGTAGTCTATCCTGCCAGCTCTCCTAACCCGCACCAGTCCAATCACAGTTGTGAGGCTTTTAAATGAAGAGTTAAAAGACTCACTTGTTAGTTATTCTAAGTGGTTGCTCTATCCTTTGTCTTGATTTTTTCCCCCACAATCCATTCAAACAGTGTTGCACTTTCTGTTCCATTGCATGTGACCTCAATGGAAAGATAAACAGCAACTACTTGTTAAGTGATCAACAATGGGGATGACATCATTATGCGCTGGAATATTAGCCGAGTCTTCGCTATCTGTACATTCCTACATTCCTGTCGCTTTTCCCTGGACCCTGTTTGCATATTCATTGATGGTTTAATCTCCTTGACGTGTACCCAAGGGAATCAGGAGGATAACCTGGAGAGTTCATCTGTGCCTGTGTTTATCTCGGCCGCTGCATGGGGGGTTGGTGTTAGGGTGCAGTGCAGGTGAGCCAGGGCTCAACTGGGTGTGTGCATACATGATTTATGTGGCTTATACACAGAAAGGGGAGATAGGGACAACCTTCTTTGCAGTCAGAGCCAAAGCTCTTTCCTTACATGTTGGAATGCACTTGATTACTTGCAGGCATGAAAATACTATAGAAAAAAAATGTCACTTTAGAGCATACAGCTTTAGTTGTTGAGTGTGTTGCCTTTAAAAATGCAGCGTTTCTTTTTTATAGTCTTGCATTTTTAGCCTGTACTTGAAAGCGGCTCCGCATTGAGAAAAGGTCTGCATTTTTTATCTTCAGAAATGTTCATTTTTCTGCCACTTGTTGTTGACCGACACAACAGGAATTCAGTTCACAACCAGTTCATGACCAGTTTTACTTTTGCTTGTAAACCTCAGCTGCCAAGGATGCTAGACATTTTTTTTTTTCATTTGAGGATGTAACATCATCAAGTCAGGAACTATGAAAGCATGAGGTGACATGCTTTCATTAATAGAACATGAAGTGCCAGTGCTGAAGTGCAAAGCAAAATAACAAAGCTTCAAACATTTGCAATGAATTTGCTTCAGAAAAGAAAGGGGAAAAATCAACAGGTTCATAAATCACATGGTTTAAATGGAAAGTGTTTTATGAGATTTGTTGGAGGACGTCTGCAAGAGCAGAACAGTAATTATGTGTCTTTTATAGTTGCTTTAGAATACCCTCTAACCAGATTTAATATACTTCACATGAGCTTGTAATGGGGCTGCTGGTGCCCACAGCGCTCACATGTGGTTTTACAAAATGAACATGTTTCCCGTTGCTCCCTTTGCCCTTTGGTTCACTTTGACAATTCAGCATAAAATGAATCGGGTGCTTAACTGTGAGCGCTTTCTAATCCGTGGAAAAACAAGACAATGTGTAGCAAAGGTTGCATTCAGCTGTTTTGTTTGAAACCTTGCTCATAAGTTCAGTTGTTATGATTGATTCTGTGTTTTCAATGGCATACAGGTGACTGTAAAACATTCTGAACCTGTCGCCTTACAGCTTTGATACTCCTCTGTGTCTCTGAGCAGATGCGTTGTAAAGTATGTACTAGAGACACATGAAGAAGTTGGAGTATTGCAACTGGTCACTTTATGCTTTTAAATGTGCTCAAATCAATGTTCAATTCACTCTGCTAGGATCATAGTTCCTTTACATTTCACTCACCTTTAGCTTGAATCTTATTAAGTATATTAAGCCCTACAATGACTTGTTGAGATGAATGCGGATGACAGCTAATTAGTGCAGATTAAAGCCCTCCTGCTTCTTGACTGCACATTCTATGAGAAATGAAAAGAAGAAATCATTTACCTGTCCTTAATAAGACTGAAGTAATCACCCACTGGCTATAAAACACATTGGTTCCACTATATCATATAGAGTTGTTTATATGACAGGTCTGTCACAGCTGTCAAATATAGGCCGTGGAAAGCCTCGAAAACATGACTACAGAAGCAGCATGTTTCCTTAGACGAGATTGCTCTGTGGAGGTGGCGAGTGACATGTTTATCCTTAATTTATTGGCAAATGTGTCTGTGTATATTCATTTACATTCCCTGCTGGGAAACAGCTGCTGTTAGTAGTGGTATACTATAAATGGACAGTCTGTGATCTTATTTCTTCAAAGGATTGGCATAGTAGTAATTTACCACATGTTTTTAAGGTCCAAAGATTACAAACTGTGCATACATGATACAAACATAAACCGACACAGCTTCACTCTGTCAGTCTGTTGTGATTACAGCCTAATCAAGAAGGACAGTTCAACCACCTCGAACACCTAAACATTATTTGCCAATCAGGTGTCAGAAAAATGAGCTACTCTGCTGTCAAGTTTATTTTCTTTAGTCACGGTGCTGATGAAGTGCAGTGATGTTTGCGGCACGTTAATCTAGTTTATTGATGATCCTGCACCCAGAACTGTAGTGACCACACATGAGAGGTGAGCAAATAAAAAGCAGGAACTATCAGAGCTGAAGAAGTGGTTTCTGGAAAGAACAGCATGTAGTGACAGTTTTATGTTGTATTGTTAGGATGCCATGTTGCCCGCTGCATTCAACAATAGAGAGTTGTCAGAGCAGGCGATCGTTGCTCAAGAGTTGGCAGTTCGTCTTATGATTGAAAGGTTGCCGGTTCGAGCCCCGGCTCGGACAGTCTCGGTCGTTGTGTCCTTGGGCAAGACACTTCACCTGCCGCCTACTGGTGTTGGCCAGAGGGGCCGATGGTGCGATATGGCAGCCTCACTTCTGTCAGTCTGCCCCAGGGCAGCTGTGGCTACAACTGTAGCTTGCCTCCGCCACTGTGTGAATGAATAGTGGAATTGTAAAGCGCTTTGAGGGTTTCAAAAGCGCTATATAAATGCAATCCATTATTATTGTCAGAGCAGGTGACAGTGACACTCCTGAGGACGTAAACTTTATAATGCTCAGAAACAATGTGCAGATTCAATACCCAGGCAAAATTTAAAATGCATAACTTCATAAGAATTTCTGAAATTTGATGAAAAGTATCGAAGCACCCTCAAACGCTGTGCTCTGTTTGGGTCTAGCTTTTTCTGACATTAACATCATATGAATGAACATGAGTTGAACCAGTAAATTAGATTCTGAATTTTCTTTTCTTTTTCTTTTTGATAGAATATGTAAAGACTGGGTTGCTCTTACTGACATTTATTTTGTAAAACTACTTGTCAGTGGAAAAGGTCTAAAACTCCTGCCCTAGTATGTCAGTGCTTATGTTAACATACACACTTGTTGCCTTGTTATAGTCTTATCTTGGTTATATCCAGGCGATATGCTGGGATTTGTAATGTAGGGGGTCCTCTGAGGAATCGGGGTTGCCATGATCAGGAACAGTGACAGTTCCTACATTTGAAACAATTTATTTATAGATATTAAAGATCAGGCTTATGATTGATATCCTTTGACAAACTGTACAGGAGCAGATTTGTGCTGACAACCCTCTGCTCTGAATATGAAGTGTGAAAAACAAGCAGCTGATGAAAATAAAACCTTTCTGTAATTTCTCTTCCCGAGTCATCCATATCACATATACAGAAAATAGGAGTGAATTAACAGCATAAACCAGACTTTATAGTAATTCAAAAGGGATTCGTTTCGCTTTTTGCACTATCAACACAAATACAAAGAAAAAACAATGAGGAAATGATTAAACTAGCCGGCCAGATGTAATTCAACTTATATTCTTTTCAGGCCAAGGCAGCTGGATTGCCACCTTTAACATATTGAAACATTGTGTCTCGAGTAGACCCACATTACATTTTGTAAATAGTGTTTAGTTTTTAAAAAAATGAACCATAGGGTGTTTAAGCAGAATATCGGCCCTATTTAGGTTCAGTTCTAAAACAAAAATGTGTAGGTTTCTGGCCTTTTTCACCTTGTGCCTTGCCATCTCTCTGTTCACCCCGTCTGCATCTGACTGATAAAGGGTCTGCTTTTAGGAAAACCCATTATCGTTTGAAGGGAAAGACAGCGAAACATCCGGTACTGGCAAGTTCCTGAATTTTTACTCCTCTGCTGCAATTAGTCTTAAGATGTATTTTAGACAGCGTTTTAATTATTAAGACTGCAAGTTGTACATACACTGTATATATACATGGGTAAAGAAGGATGGAGTGAGGCTGGTCATGCTGATTTTAAAGAGTCCCACTATCTTTAAAGTGGTATATCTAACTTTTTTTTACTGGGGTGCGAGTAGAATTGTATCTGATATTGTGTTATTTGAGAATGTCCATGTTTTATATATATATATATTTTTTTTTATATAATTAAAATCAAGGAAGCAGTTTGCTTTTAGGAGTACTGGCAATATTGTCTGTAATATACATGCCTTTACAAAATCAGTTGCAAAACAAGTGGAAAAAGTACTGATGATGTTAGGAGGAGTGAAACGAGACAAATAAGTATTCAGACACAAACCCACTTCAAGATACTTCTGGTTTGCAATGTATTATTAGATGGAGATTCCTAACAGGAGAATTTAATGTGATGCCAAGTCATGTTCCTGAGACCTTTTTGCCATTCTGAATGACTTCTCTTCCCTATTTATACACGCTCGTCCCGCTTGCAGCACCTGCCTATGTCCACACACCATGTCAATTTAATAAGGGACGCATAAACAGCCTGCTACTATTCAGCAGCATGAGACTGACTTCATGTAAGCATGTTCTTGATTTATATTCACAGTCACACTCAGGCCCACAGGCTTTTTTGTATAATTTCAGTCAAATTGGTTGGCAAAGTGAACTTGCATTTACCGAAGCTGTTATTTAGCCACGAGGTCAGAGCTTTGATCACTGCAAGTGTTTCTGTTGACAATTCACTATAAGTCACTTTGTTTGGATGCGTCGACTACACCCATGGGATTTCAATATTTGAAGTGTGCTCATGTTAAGCTACACCTCGGCTTAAATTCCACATCATTCTCTAATGTTTGTAGAATTCCCTGTTCAATCACCAATCTGTGCACGTGGTTACAGCTTTATGAGGGAAACTGGAGTTCAAACACCAGAAACTCTTTAAACTGAAGCTTTTGTAAAACAGTTAGTTGTTATTTGTTAGCCAAAAAACTGGCAGTTGCTTTCAAGGACTCTCCCTCCCTGATTTCTATTCTTGGCATTCTTAAAAAGCCTCTAAGACAGCATGTAGACCAAGATGTGACAGTCAAATTCTCCACTGAAACTAATTAAATTCTTCTTTGGTTGTTCCTTAATGGACAGTTCTGCCCATTTTCAGTACTAAAATCTATCTTCCTCTGCCCCTTAAGGGAAAACTCTGATCATAGGCCAAAAGTCTGACTGAGTCCCAAAGCCCGCCGGCTTGCTGGACCCAGCAGAATCAGATCATAATAGCAGCTTTAAGTGCCCCGGACGCTAATTCTTCATGTTCCCCGTCTGAGGCACTTGGCTTCCAAGATTTTTTAAACAAAATGATTACTTTCTTGACTGTTCCCAAGTACATTCTGCAAGTGTGAAGATGCTTTAGCTCTTTGTGGCGATTTCATTTCTACACTGCAATGTACAATAAATGCAGAAGAAGAAAAAATCCACACTTTAAAAAATGCCAGAGGTGAAGGAATTTTATTGTATCATATTATACAGAATTAAAAGTCCTTGTTGAGGATGAAAGGTGCCTGCAATGATCTGTCTCCTCACAGCATAGCATTGAAATCTTGAAGTCTTGAAGCAGAGAGTATTGTTCCAGACCTTGCTGAGGAAATCACAACACATACTGCAGCTATCAGGTCATGAGCATAAATATGCTGTCACATTTTAGAGATGTACGTTTTTTGAACTGTGATGGAGAGCATCGGAGAGGTCATATGTGACCCAGCCCAGTGGGATGCTGCAGTTCATGCTGTGGCTGAAATCTTTGGCCTGTTATCTCAGCAATCCCCCAGGGGACAGACAGGGACATGTTTACTATTGACAATCCTGGAGCTGCTGAGGAAAATCAGAAACTCACCTTCGTCATATTTGATGATCACCGACTGATATCCAGTATTTATTTTATGTTTATTTTTTTCCCGTGTACAGCACTAAGCCATCACATACATATCCTTCCATTTAAAGTGTTTTGAGTGTATTCGCTTCTCAAGAACCACTGATGAAATAAATATATTAGCTTCAACGCCTCACTGATAGGAGAAAAAATCCATACTAAAGCCCCTTTTTCTGTTGCCACTAGACTGACTCTTCCAACAGAAGTCCACCCCTCTAACAGCTGAGCGAATGAAGGCTAAGAGCATAAAAAAATACAGAGAAGCTACTGATGCATGTGAGCGAGGGAGGATTATCCATAAACACTCACTTTCTTCAGGTCTTATTAAATCACCTGGCGTTCTGTGGCAACTGGGTTAAGCCATTCACAGGGCCATGGGCAACTCATAATGGTATGAGCTCTCTGGCTGAAACCTCCAGTCTGACAGTGCTTTAATAAGCTGCCGACTGACACTCCCAGGGACTTGAGCGCAACTCTTTGGGAAGAACCTCACTCACCTTGACAAGTAGGTGTGCTAGGTGGTTCTGAAAAAAGCAGCAGAAACAGCGCAGCTAAAGTGAAATCACAAGATTTTAAATTAGATGTCAAAGTTCCTGCAGATGACAGCTGAGTTAAGAGAGCCAGTGTTCTGTGAAATGTAATATGCAGCTACAAACAATAAATGCGGGCTTTCGATTAACAGCTCTGTTACGCTTTAAATTATCAGGCTGTGTGGTAAATCTTAAACTAGTTTATTTGAGTGAAGGATAGCCTCAACGTTTTATATCGGTGTTCACGCACAGTGATAATAGCCTCAAGCAAAACCAATCTCGTGATGGGGGGCGATAAATAAAATAGTAAATCTACATTTAAGTCAGCTGAAAGTATCAGAAAGCCCTTTATTACTTGAGTCAGGGCAATAAGAGTGCAGCGGCACTGTTAAAGGCGCTGCAACTAACATTAAGGGAGATGGAAGAAATCAAGCGGTAGCTCACCTAATTGCATGCAGAGATAGGCTGGATGCGTAGAAGCAAGGACTGCAAATCCTGCAAGGAAATTACCTGGTGCTATGCATCTCATGAGTGGGACACATTAGATACATTAGATATCTCCGTGTGGAGAGAGCATTTGAAGTATTCAGGTTTATCAGCAACTGTGCTTCTATTCACTCAACTTTTACGGCCCATTTCCATTTCGTGTTGTTGGGAAACTTTTTACTTTTGCTAAAGGCCACCCCCCAGAACGCTGGAGGTATTCTTCTGTACATCAATGAAACAAGCAACAGCAACTGCATCAGATTTTTAAATATGCTGGTAAGCAGTCTGATATGTTGAGTCTCCAGGCAAGTAGTGTCCTGAGACTTGCTGGTCCTTTCATGCACAGTGACCTAATGGTCTGCAGACCTGTATAACAGGAGCAAATATATTGTTTTCAGTTTGCCTTTCCTAACCCGTGTCGACCCTCTAAAATTGGTTCACCGCCCCTTGCTGCTGCCTCTTTATCACTATCCAGATGAACAACTGTTGCAGCTGTGGCCAGTGGAGCTTGGAAATAAATGCCCCCCATTAAAGATTATGGCTATCAGCGCATCCCTGTATTGACTCAGCTCCTCGCCATGTAAAAGAATGCCACTGCCTGTCCCCGATTAGAGCCCTATCGCTCCCTGTTTCCACTGCCCGGTCATAAAATATAATGTACTTAGCTGTCACTCACAGGTTTTGTCCTGCTAAGAGAATATGCTACTGGCAGTTTAAAGGCAGATAGATACACAAGCTTTAATATTATAGGTGCAGCTGTAACACTGGCCTGTGTGGTAAACCTCTCCCTTGTAAAGGATTTATGCATTTAGTGTGGCAACAAATCTTACTAGAACTTTCCACTTAGGACTACGAATAAAGCCATGCAATCAAGAACTCCAATGTCCATGCATGACTAGACACTTGGATGTCTCACATGTTCCTGTGGTAGGTAGTCCGGGTGCTCAGTTTTCATTCTAACACTTTCACTGATGTTCTTAATTTCTCTAAACATTTAGATCAAAGTAATTAACTCATCATTGGGTGGAGTTATGCTCAGAGTTACATAATGTCACTCAGAATTAGAGTATTTCCATTTTGCATTTATAGTTGACTAAGCTGCGAAAGTTCAGAGAGTTGACCGTGTAAAAAACTGATCAAAACTGAACAAGACAAATAAAAGTTATTTAAATTCCTACAGCTTTTTGCAGGTATAGTAAAAAAGCAAATCTTCTGTTCTTCGCATTGAATTTTCACACGATTCAAGTTTAAAGTTTCAATCTTTATGGAGACTAAATTCACGTCAGCAGATAACTGTTACGCCTACATTTAAAGCCTACAGGGATGGAGTACCTGATCTTAAAAAGAATACGACACTGGAAGAAAATATTAGGAGACAGTGCATATTACAATAATGAGACATCCAACATTTTACCATGAGACATAACTGTCTCATCCGGCATGGATTTAGACCAAGTCCTATTCCAGACAGTAAACAATGGCTTTCCCCCAATTAAATAGTTTGACAGCTCAACCAAGCTGGTTGTGAATAACTGTAATTAGTTACATTTGTGTAGATTAAAAAAATGCAAACTGTTTTAAAACTTACCTCTCCTCTGCACAAATCATACACAAAATAACTGGCCCAAATAATTATCCAAATAAACTATACTGTCAAAACAAATGGCCCATTAGCTGTAATACACAGCGAAAGATGATTTAGCTTTTGACATGCATAGAAGTACCATTTAAAACTCTGCAATCATACTTCCAGAGGATTTGCTGGATTTGCAATTTAATACTAGTGTTTCCATTATGTCAACAGTCTTTACTTCCATCTATTTCCATTTTAGTTAAAGTAATGTTGGTTCACTTGGAGCAGATTGTATTATTCTGTCTTAAATCCTTAAAGATGTCAATGACAACGTACCATTACAATATATGGGACATACTACATTTACAGACTCATGATGCTATGCAGCGCATGAGGGAAAATATAAAACTGAAGCAACTTGGCACCAATGAGCTAAAGCCCAGCAAATAGTAACATCTGTCACTATTATCTGTTGTGGATTCAGATCAGTAAAAAAGGCAGATAGAAGTACATATGGATATAGTTTAGAGTTTTATATGAAGGCTGTCAGACATTAAAATCCCAATCCTTTCCGAATGCAAAAAAATAAGCTTGCTTGCCATGCAGACCATTGTCACAAACAGACCTTTTGTTAAAGACCCCCTTCCCTTGGGTAGTACACTTAAACAAGGCCCGAAGGAATCTTACTGAATGCAAAGGAAAGTGCAACAAAGAACTGTAAGCTGCCATTTTTCTTTGTTAATAAGCCTCTTTTGCATTCGCAAGATTCCTGTGAAAAATAAATAAATAACAGCTTTCAGGAATTTAATATTGCCTTTGTGAGTGACTGCTCACTTACTCCAGTACCAAGTTACAGAAGTATCATCGTATGCTTTATATAATTATGAGGTTACACAAAATGGGAACAAAGGGTTTGAAATGGCCTACTACTTAGTGAGATCACATAACCCCTGGTTGATTCAATAGCCAACTGATTAGGGAGCATACCATGAGGGTATGTATCAAATAAAGGCTCAAAATACCAAAAAAGCTGATCTTCAAATAGCAACTGTGGAATGGCTGCAATGTAATCCCACAAGGAAATTATCTTCATAAAAGTGCTTGTTTTTGCCTCTCGTGGGCTCAGATTATTATAAGTGTCTGATAGCTTCATGAAAAGGATCCCTGCAGAGATAGAGTTGTCTAACATGTAACAGAAGTCTCCCTCAAAGAGAGGTTTGGCTCTGAAATCATGCTGGGAGTGAGTTTATTGCAGGAAAACATCGGTGTAAACATGAATGAAAAGTTGAATAAAGCTGTCTGGGGAGGAGTGGAGTCGATGGAGTACGGGAAGTTTACCTGAAAGATCAAAAAACCAGCGGTTTGTTGTCGTGCGTTTCTGAATTGTGGCAACACAATGGCAAATGGCACGCTTCACTTCACAAAGTGAAGGAGCAGGGACACAATAAAGTCGTGGCTAATTGTGCTCTGAATGGATGGAAGCACTCCTGTCCATGTGCAGTGCCCAGTAGCCCATTGTGTTTGCAATGACCATGCTGACTGCATGCCATAGCAGCTATTTATGGCTGTCAAAAGTGGGAAGAAATCTGATAGCACAGAGCTTTTTTTTCTAGAAAATAGAAGAAGTACTTCAAATGTGTCTGCAGACAGAATGGAGTTCCTCTTTGGCTAAAATTATTTGTCGACCTGATGTCAGTGCACCCAGAAGCTGAGTATGATAACATTAAACAAAGATCCCAAGAAATTATCAAAAGAAAAATTGTTTTAGCTTGTATGTGGCAAAAACTTTGACCCCAACATTTGCCCCATGGGACTACTTTGCAGCCACTTCTTGGTTACTGGTTATAGCTTTCTGACTCCGTAACTCCTTTTCATTAACAATCTGAAATAAGGGTGGTGCTGGTTATCTGTATACTGCTTACATTCAACAGTACTGACAGACTGTATAGGTAAGATGAGGTTAGATGAAGTGCACAATGCATGCAGGACATCGGTCTAATTTTTATTTCAGTGTGTAATTGCTTGACTTCTCATTTTGAAGCCACACACTGAAGAATTTAGATATCCATAATTCTTAAATATACTTTAGTTGTGCCTGACGCTGGTTTCTAATTTTTTCTGTCACACTTTTTTCAAACAAAATCAAGAATTACCCTTTTAATACATCTCTTAAAGTTTTTATTATCTCTGTAAAATTTCACACAATTACCAAACCCATTGACACAAGCAATTTGCGGCAGTTTAATGTATTGTCTCAAAAGCTATTTAGCTTCACTTGTTTCTGCATATTGACCCTCAGTCCCACACAAGGATCTCTTTACAGCTCACTTCACATTTAATCCGAGAGCCAGCAACATAAACCAGACTGTTACACTTGCTCTGTTTGCTGCAGCAACCGAAGCAAAGGGACAGGAAATCATTGCCATCAAAACAACTCTGGCAAAGGTCAGTCAAATCAGGGAAATTAAATTAGTCACCTTGAAGAAAAGCAGAGACCCTTGAACAGATGTGTTGTGTAGTACAGGAGGAGGAGGTGCTTAATTGCTAATTAAGAAGTGTAATTAGGCCATGACAATAAAAAGGATTAAAATGATTAATACAGGCTTTGGTTTACATTTAGAAGTAGACAACAAAACAGCGGGGAACTTAAAGAAAATGTAACTACTCTTTTGTTCCATTTCACACATCACTGTCAAGCGCTGCAGGAAATTCTGCGGAGCCTGTGATCCTTCATACTTTCTACACAGTGAAGAGAATGCAAAGTATGAGTCTGGCACTTTTTGAGATTGGATCATTTTGAACATCTTTTAATAGCGATAGCATTCAATTTGCAGACAATCCTGTGCAATCTCATCTTAAAGGTCTTGTCTATGGTATTGTAGAAAAAATATACAGAGGGGAAATATATATGTGAGGGGTTGAAAAGGTCACGTCTGGTATATTTGTTCCTATTGTAGGTGCCGCTGGGTCTTTTCAGTTTCACGATTCATTAGATGAGCACTTCATTCGGTTTTTAGTGAGGTTTCATTATGTCAGGTAACAAGGGACGCTTTACTGATGAAGGCGCCCATTGTGTTTGCACTTGTCGCACACTGCAGGGGGGTTGAAATAACACATAATAAATAAAGAGCTGATCTAACATCTGCAAAAAAATCTTTATCTGCAACTTGTGGAAACAGAGTGTCTTTTTGTGAATGGAAAAATTGTAATTTGAACTAAAATTTATTAACAATATTGAGTTCCTCAAAATTGTACATTGATTTTCTTTGAAAATGTAAAGTTTTTACAATAATGCAACTTACTAATGTGATATAAAGTATTTGTTGAGGTTTGGATGTAACATTGTTTGTATTTTCTGGTGTATTTGAGGTGAAAATTTGAGCTTTTCTCATTAGAAACTGAGAGGATTCCATCACAAAAATCTAAAGATATTATTATCATGAAATTTGCAGTTGATGACTTATATTATAAATATCATTTTTGTGCTACAAGTTTTAAATATGGAAATGAGTCATTATCTGTAATTTGAATACAGCTCTGAATATTGGATGACAACAGATCTAAAATTCTCGTTTCATTCAGTTGATATATTGGAGTGAAAGTTTTTGGCTGTTTTGGATGAAGCAGGCTTTGAGTTATGTACAAACCTCTTTGTAAAATCTCAGAAAACAGACAAATAAAGGTTTTAACAAATAAATACGACCATGAAATGGCGCATGTTTGTTATTAACATTTAACAACAACAAATTATTTTTTGTTGTAGGTTTTTTAAATGTGTAAATATTCAAATGATGTGACATCTCATTAAATGCCATAATAGATGTTATTTAATCAAATAAATAACACTTGAATGTGTACTGACATGACATTTTCTTTCCACTAGTCTGAAAAAGATGTGTTGTGGAAGTAAAGCAGCCCCAAATCATGAAATTGTTTTTCCTAAAAAGAATTCAAATGATAACTTCCACTTGTTATTCCTTCCAGGATCATGATGAGCCACTATGCTTACCCTCTGTGTTTTTTGTTTATGGTCTGAGCTCCATAGTCTTTAGCTTTAGGCCCTCCCTCCTCACTAATGCAGGCGATCACCCTCCAGCTTGTGATTTCTAAGGTCCCTGTTTCCACCCTGTGTACTGTTTTGTGAGTTAATTAGCTGGGACCAATTATTCACTGGTGCTGCCTTCCCTTTTCCTGTTTTTCCTATATTATAATTGTATCTCTTGAACTCTTACCTCCTTCATATTTTTGTTTTTAGCCTTTACCATTTGTAGAGGGAAATGTCAAAATATATGATCATTGCTAAATGCCCTCTGCATTTATCAGCTAGTTGTTGTTTTTTTTATTCGAATTCATACTGAAGTCATCCTGCACAGTGTGAGCAAATGAAACCATCACATTGGTGACTGTAAAGTTAACCCTGTGCTAAAGGAAGCCCAAAATGCTCTATATAGTGAAAGAAAACTGCAATTTTGGGGGAACTATTTTCTTCTAATTTCCCATAATAAGCGGCTGCTGTGATAATATTATCAAATAATTTTGCATCTTTAAATGCCACAAACTGTCACGGTTTGCCGGGGCAAGCCGTGTGAATAATAATGGATCCAAACTGCAGGCTGCTGAAGTGGAGGGTGAGTTTATTGGCAACTAAAAGGTACAACAGACAGGGTGGCGAGGAACAGAACGGTGAAAACTCTAAACTGGGAAAACGAAATAAAACACTAACCGGAATACGAACGTGACATGCAGGGAGAATGACCAGAGAATCAACACAGAAGGGTGGAAGGGAAATAACACAGACGAACCAGCAACTACCATGACAGAAGACACAACTTAAATACACCCAGAGAACACAGGGAGATTACACGCAGGTGGGGAACACAGCTGGGAGTGATTATCGTGACGAGACTAGGGAGGCAAACTGAAACACTCACATAAGACGCAGACCTTCACAATAAAACAGGAAACACATACACGCAATGACATAACACACCAACTAAACACAGACTGGGGGACACAGAACATAGGAACACGAACAGAAGAATACAAACACCCAAGGTAACCAAAACCACAGAATACTAATAGACTAAACATAAACACGGAGTCGCAGACTCCGGACCATGACAGGACCCCCCCCTCAAAGGCTGGCCCCAGACAGCCCAACAAAAAAAAAAAAACAAAACAGCCAGAAAAAACAGAAAACAACCCGACCAGGGCGGGCGGCGGGGGTCCAGGACGGCGGGCTCGGGGCAAAACAAAACAGGAGCACCAGAAGGTCAAAAGACAAAAAGAAAAACAAAAACACGAGTCCAAAACCAAAAGAAAAGCACACCAGAGCACAGGAAAACAGAGTCCAAAACAGAAGAGGTCAGGGGGCCGGCCAGCACAGGAGTCCAAAACAGAAGAGTTCAGGGGGCTGGCCAGGAGGCCGACAGCACAGGAGTCCAAGACAAAAAGAGTTCAGGGGGCCGACCGTGCGGATGGCAATGGCGGCGACGTGGATACAGTTCGGGAGGCCGGCCGTGCGGACGGCAACGGCGGCGACGACAGCGCTGGTCCGGGGGCCGGCCGTGCGGAAGGCAACGGCGGCCACTCAGGCGATGGCGGTCCGGGGGCCGGCCGTGCGGAAGGCAACGGCGGCCACTCAGGCGATGGTGATCCGGACCAGGCGAGGCTGCAGAGGCTGGACCAGGCGAGGATGAAGACTCGGATGAAGCTGGACCAGGCGAGGATGAAGACTCGGATGAAGGCTCTGAAGCTGGACCAGGCGAGGATGAAGACTCGGATGAAGCTGGACCAGGCGAGGATGAAGACTCGGATGAAGCTGGACCAGACGAGGCTGAAGGCTCCGAGGCTGGACCAGACGAGGCTGATGATGATGCTGCAGCCGGTGAGGATGATGATGATGATGCAGCCGGTGAGGATGATGATGATGCTGCAGCAGGCGAGGATGATGATGATGCTGCAGCAGGCGAGGATGATGATGATGATGATGATGCAGCCGGCGAGGATGATGATGAAGCTGCAGCAGGTGGCTGAACGGGCCCCTCGGGCCCTCCAGCCGACGAGGCATGAGGCTGGACGGGCTCCTCGGGCCCTCCAGCTGACGTGGCATGAGGCTGGACGGGCTCCTCGGGCCCTCCAGCTGAGACAGGTGGCTGAACGGGCTCCTCGGGCCCCCCAGCGGAGACTGGAGACAAAGGCCGAAGCGGTCCCTTGGACCCTCCAGCGGAAACAGGAAACAAAGGCCGAAGCGGTCCCTCGGACCCTCCAGCGGAAACAGGAAACAAAGGCCGGAGCGGTCCCTCGGACCCTCCAGCGGAGACAGGAAACAAAGGCCGGACGGGCCCCTCGGACCCTCCAGCGGAGACACGAGACGAAGGCTGGACGGGCCCCTTGGACCCTCCAGCAGAAGCCATCACAAAGCCAGCAGGCATGGAGTCCTCTGGCAGACATGAAGACAATGGGTGCTGTGCTGAGCACTGGCCCTGCTCAGACAGCACTGACACGGAGTTGTTCTCTGAGGGCTGCTTAATCTTCAGGGGTCCAGAATCAGCTGGGGACTGAGACCTAGCCTCTGGGGAAGCCCTGGAGTGCAGAACGGTGCCTGAAGCAGCCAAAGCGCGAGAAACTCCCTGACTGGACCTTAAATTTTCTCCCTGCATGGAGTGAATGAGTGGAACCGGTACTGCTGGAGCCAGAGCTACGGGTAGCGGGGGCACCGGAGCCACTGGGGCCTGCGCCACAGGCGGCACTGGAGCCACTGGGGCCCGCGCCACAGGCGGCACTGGAGCCACTGGGGCCCGCGCCACAGGCGGCACTGGAGCCACTGGGGCCCGCGCTACAGGCGGCACTGGAGCTACAGGGGCCTGCGCTACAGGCGGCACTGGAGCTACTGGGGCCTGCGCTACAGGCGGCACTGGAGACTGAACTGAGGGTGACACTGGAGACTGAACTGAGGGGGACACTGGAGACTGAACTGAGGGGGACACTGGAGACTGAACTGAGGGGGACACTGGAGCCTGAACTGAAGGGGACACTGGAGACTGAACTGAGGGGGACACTGGAGACTGAACTGAAGGGGACACTGGAGACTGAGCTGAAGGAGGCACAGGAGACTGAGCTGAAGGAGGCACAGGAGACTGAGCTGAGGGAGGCACAGGAGACTGAGCTGAGAGTGACACTGGAGACTGAGCTGAAAGTGACACTGGAGACTGAGCTGAAAGTGACACTGGAGGCTGAGCTGAGAATGGCTGCGGAGGAGCTAACTGAGCTGAGAGAGGCTGGACAGGCGATAAGCAGCTCATGTTGACATCCGCCACACAAAACACAGCCCCTGAACGAACAGTCACAAAGTCTGGAACAGACACAGAGTCCTCACTCACCACAGCCGGCGAATTAGAAGTCCGAACGTCCGGCTGTGGGGTGGCGCGCCCGCGGCGCGATCGGCGTCTCCTCCCCGCAGAGGGCTCCGACGGGCCTGGAAAAACCGCATCCGATAGGTGAGGCAGACGTGGCTGCTCCGGGGTGGCTGTAGTTTGTTGCTGCAGGACCCAGTCCGACAGTTCCCGAGCTTGCGCTGCCTCCCGGGCTTCATACAAGTTGGCCAATAAGTCCAAACATCCTCTGACCTGGCGGAGATAGGGATTTCTGTTGAGGATCGCCTCGATACCATTTATCCCAACGATCCTTGCTCTCGTATTCGAGGTGTGGATTATCCAGTCGACCAGGCGTTGGACTTGCATCAGATCCCTCTCCCCGGGCAAGTCTGCTGGATCCATGTTGTGGCTGGTTCGTACTGTCACGGTTTGCCGGGGCAAGCCGTGTGAATAATAATGGATCCAAACTGCAGGCTGCTGAAGTGGAGGGTGAGTTTATTGGCAACTAAAAGGTACAACAGACAGGGTGGCGAGGAACAGAACGGTGAAAACTCTAAACTGGGAAAACGAAATAAAACACTAACCGGAATACGAACATGACATGCAGGGAGAATGACCAGAGAATCAACACAGAAGGGTGGAAGGGAAATAACACAGACGAACCAGCAACTACCATGACAGAAGACACAACTTAAATACACCCAGAGAACACAGGGAGATTACACGCAGGTGGGGAACACAGCTGGGAGTGATTATCGTGACGAGACTAGGGAGGCAAACTGAAACACTCACATAAGACGCAGACCTTCACAATAAAACAGGAAACACATACACGCAATGACATAACACACCAACTAAACACAGACTGGGGGACACAGAACATAGGAACACGAACAGAAGAATACAAACACCCAAGGTAACCAAAACCACAGAATACTAATAGACTAAACATAAACACGGAGTCGCAGACTCCGGACCATGACACAAACTCGTTCTACTTGTGACCACATAATCTTAGCGTCCACCCCAAAACTTCTAGATGCTGGTGCAGAGATTTGTCCACTTCTTGTTGCACACTTAAACCAAAGAGCATGGAGTCTTAGTCCCTACTGGACACTGTTTCCCTTAATGGTCTAGCAGCATTTATCTGACCATGTTTAAATGGATAGACATATTGACACATCATGTTCTCCTATGAAAAACATAGTTGGGTTTTTGGCTGCATTACAGTATTAGGCTACTTTAATGTTATAGTATCACAATTAGTCAAACACAACCAGTGGTTCCAGTGTCCGGCAGAGCAAAGATAACAGGAAAATCAGGAGTCACATGCCGATGTCAGTTGTAAACTTTGATGAAATCTGTTGTGGTAAGGAAGAAAAAGTACAATAAACAATTAAAAAACTGTTTTATTTCTATATCTCTGCCTTTCGTTCAACCTGTGCATGCTAAAAAATCACCCAGTGAGAGCATGCAAACTGGAAAACAAAAGACAAATGAGACTGAAATCAAATAAGTGTTTATGAGAATTATTAACTTTTGCTATCCTTTTCATCTGTAAAGAGAATAACACAAGAATTAATAGCACAAAGGTTACAGTGATACACTAGGGTAAGGCATTTTATGGTGAATATTCAAAGGAGAAGCCCAAAGAGAATCAACTTCTCAACTAAAGGAAAATAAATGTCCCATTTTTGACAGGGATAAAAGTCTTTCCTTTTCCGGAGCCACTGTGTGATGTCTGTATGTGACATTTCATTCCCAGAATAACTCCCATAAGATAAATGCAGCTACACCTTCTGCAACTCACACAACCCCGTCTAGCGTGATCATGATGCAGCTTGTTTGTCCAGATCCATAACTGCTGAATATGAATATCAAAACTAGAAAGTTTTTTAGCCATGAGTCCCGAAAAGTTAGGGTTAAGTTACCAGCTACTAAACTGCTTTTAATGACCCAGGCCGGTAGATGTTTGCATATGGTGTGAGCATTTTAAATCAAACACCATTGGCTCCTATCCCCACTCTACAGTGCACAATAATTATCTTAAAAACATAGTGAAGACAACAAAAGCTTTAGCCTGTGGTGTTTAATTTAGGAAATGCTTCACATTTCTGTTTTCAACAAACACTTTGCACTTATAACAGGCTACAGTCCCTCTACCATACTAGTGAGACTGACAAAGAAGGCCATTATCACTGATTAACACTTTTTTTTCCCTTTTAATTCTTAATATTTTTTGGTTTGGCTTTCCTTGTACCCGTTTCAGGACAATAACATTGAAAACACAATGCGTTCCCTGTTATTAAAGCCTCTTTTTTTCCCCACATATTGAATGAAATAATTGAATGAAAATATTCTATATGGACTTGCATCACAGGCAAGGCAGGAAGATGGAAAAAAATCCAATTACAATGTTTTTGAAAAGAAAATGCCAGCATGAGTTCACATTGATGTCTTGCATAAAACAAAGGTTCATAGGGAGTGTGTTCGAGTCCTGTCTGTAAATTGCATCCATGTTTTGCCAAGGTAATGCTGGAAAACAAGGGATACTCCAGAGGGAACCGTTTCCCAGTGCCTTTAAAAAAAGCTTGATCCAACTGAATGTGTTCTTGTTATATTAGAAAGAATACAGATAAAAAAAAAAAGAGCAGAGTGAGACTCAGATGGTTATTTACAGCTTATTAGCCAGATACAGTGGGGCATTACTTAGTTCCATGCTGTGTGACCTGCCAACTTGACTCCTATCTGGGGATCCCACAGCAGAAACCTGTCATCTACAGCACATTGTATGTCTTTGCACTTTTCTTCCAGGCAATGTGGCAAACTCTTTACTGGCTCTCAAGGGATGGAGAATGACCAACTTTAACTAAATGTCCTGTTCAGTGGCCCAGTGTAGCCATTTAGGAATGCAGTGGAACGCTCCCTCTGGCACATACTACCTCCCCAATTAGAGGTCAGAATAGAGAATAGAGGTACTTGGACAGAGCATTGCTTTAGATATATGATGTCATTGTTTGGGGATGAGCACAGACCACAATGATGAGGTATGGCTCAGTGGAAGTGCAAGGTAAAAACAAATACCTATATCTATATATATCTACATATATATATATCTACATATATGTGTATATAAAAAACACCCAGCACGCCCCTGCGGGCGGTTTATCCTTCAAGCTCGGGTCCTCTACCAGAGGCCTGGGAGCTTGAGGGTCCTGCGCAGTATCTTAGCTGTTCCCAGGACTGCGCTCTTCTGGACAGAGATCTCCGATGTTATTCCCGGGATCTGCTGGAGCCACTCGCCTAGCTTGGGAGTCACCGCACCTAGTGCTCCGATTACCACGGGGACCACCGTTACCTTCACCCTCCACATCCTCTCGAGCTCTTCTCTGAGCCCTTGGTATTTCTCCAGCTTCTCGTGTTCCTTCTTCCTGATATTGCTGTCATTCGGAACCGCTACATCGATCACGACGGCCGTCTGCTTCTGTTTGTCTACCACCACTATGTCCGGTTGGTTAGCCACCACCATTTTGTCCGTCTGTATCTGGAAGTCCCACAGGATCTTAGCTCGGTCATTCTCCACCACCCTTGGGGGCATCTCCCATTTTGACCTCGGGACTTCCAGGTTATACTCGGCACAGATGTTCCTGTACACTATGCCGGCCACTTGGTTATGGCGTTCCATGTATGCCTTGCCTGCTAGCATCTTGCACCCTGCGGTTATGTGCTGGATTGTCTCTGGGGCATCTTTACACAGCCTGCACCTGGGGTCTTGCCTGGTGTGATAGACCCCAGCCTCTATGGATCTTGTACTCAGAGCTTGTTCTTGTGCTGCCACGATTAGTGCCTCTGTGCTGTCTTTCAGTCCAGCTTTGTCCAGCCACTGGTAGGATTTCTGGATATCAGCCACCTCCTCTATCTGCCGGTGGTACATACCGTGCAGGGGCCTGTCCTTCCATGATGGTTCCTCGTCTCCCTCCTCTTTCTTGGGTTTCTGCTGCCTGAGGTATTCACTGAGCACTCGGTCAGTTGGGGCCATCTTCCCAATGTATTCTTGGATGTTCCTTGTCTCATCCTGGACTGTGGTGCTGACACTCACCAGTCCCCGGCCCCCTTCCTTCCGCTTAGCGTACAGCCTCAGGGTGCTGGACTTGGGGTGAAACCCTCCATGCATGGTAAGGAGCTTTCTTGTCTTTATGTCAGTGGCTTCTATCTCCTCCTTTGGCCAGCCTATTACCCCAGCAGGGTACCTGATCACGGGTACGTGTTGATGGCCCGGATCTTGTTCTTACCATTCAGCTGACTCCTCAGGACTTGCCTGACCCTCTGCAGGTACTTGGTGGTTGCAGCCTTTCTAGCGGCCTCTGCATGGTTCCCATTTGCCTGCGGGATCCCCAGGTACTTGTAACTGTCCTCTATGTCTGCAATGTTGCCTTCTGGTAGTTCAATCCCCTCAGTTCTGACTACCTTCCCTCTCTTTTTTACCATCCGACTACACTTCTCCAGTCCGAACGACATTCCAATGTCATTGCTGTATAGCCTGGTAGTGTGGATCAGTGAATCGATGTCTCGTTCACTCTTGGCATACAGCTTGATGTCATCCATGTACAGGAGGTGGCTGACAACTGCTCCTATATATATATATATATATATATATATATATATAGTTTCCCTTGGGGCCTACACAGTTGCCATGATTAGCTTAAAAGGGACATCTACAGAACCTAAGGCAAGACTGTACATTTTACTGTGGGTCATCTTTGTCTAACGATAAAGCTTATGAGTGCCAATGTGCAGCAATGCAGCAATGCTGCTGATGTAACTTCCAAAATGATTTGACTCTCATTTGATAATACTGTTTGATTCAGCAGAGTGATGCTGTGGTGGTTTTGCATTTTCATTCATAAATTGTATTTCTTGTGTATTGTTCATTTTTGTTGAGTTTTTATTCCTTTAAAGGGGTTTGTTTTTTAAATGTACGCTTTTACTCTCTATTTCAGCTTCATGCTTGAGGTTGAAATGTGTCCTGTAGTCAAACTATCTGCTAAAATCAAATATGATGACTGACTTCTCACATGCTGATTAAATTTGTAGTTTTGGTGTCACTGGACACACTCACTGACGGGACATTCACCGAGCTGACTGGACTTGTTTAGGCAGTGCAGTGATATAGCAACATTTACCATACATTTCCTGTCAGGGTTTCTGGGTCTTTGACCCAGTATTCTTAGTTCATGTTCACTGTTTATATTCTGTCTGCTTCACCTCCTGTTTTATTGTGTTAGCCTTGGTCCATGTGCATTATGTTCCGTCCTCTTCCCGTTTATCATTAGGTCATTATGTTCAGCTGTGTACTCACCAGGTTCTAATCTCTCATCACTCAGCCTGTGTATTTATGTCCCTCAGTTCAACCAGTCCAATGTCGTGTCATTGATGTTATTGTGATGTTGTTCTCGCCGCTGTTAGGTTGTCCTCTGTTCAGTTCCGTCAGGTCAGCCGGTCAGTTGTCAGTCAGTCTTTCGTTCATCCATTCAGTCAGTCGTCCAGCCGGCCAGCCGTTTCCTACTTCTGTTCTGTTTGTTCACTCCGTTGACAATAAAACACCAATCTTCACCTACCTGTGAGTCCAGCGTTTGGGTCCTCCTTCTTTCGTCCACGACCTCATCCTGACATTTCCAAACAGTTTGTGCTGAATTTGAAAAGCAAATGTAAAAAGGGGATCAGTCATGCTGAATTAACTGATTTGTTCCAGGTTATTTTGGGCTTGTGGACAGTGGCTTCTACTTTATTTCAGCAAGGTTACAGAACAGGATGTTCAAAATATCACTTGCATATTGCATTACTTATTATGTTTGCTGTGCAGTGTTTTGTGCGGGCATAATAAAGTCTTAGACGTGTCATTCTCAGCTAAAGAAGCCTGAACGCAGCTGCTCCAATCCACCACTGTACATGCACAAAACATACTCATAACAAACACTTTTATCCAAAATATCTGAATCATATGTCTGAATGTGGCGCACAGTGCTTTCTGTCCACTTAAGGTCTTTAATTTCACAATTCCATTTCAACTGAGGGAGGTTGCGAACAGATCAATGTGTGCAATTAGACACACACAGCCCAGCAATTAGCAGTAGTGCTAATGTGCTTGAATGGATTTTCCGATTTGGTTGGAGGAAAGCAATACGGTACAGCTAAATCTTTGGCTATCTGTCCCCAGTCAGCATGCCCCTGACAGTATACAGTCAGAGAAGAGTGAAGCACCTGTACCTCTTACCTCTCTCCAGAAATGATTGTATCTCTAAACGCAAAGGTGGATTTTACATTTTTCACAGCATTTTAATGGAAAAACTATTTTTGCAGTGAAGGCTGAATTCCTCAAATAGTGTTCCCGAGTCTTTTTTGTATCGTTCATGCGTCAGTCATCAAGCTGCATATAACACACTTGTGTCCACTAACAGTACCACTTTGTGATTACCGATTACCGCACAATACAAAAGGCACAACAGAGACAAATACACTGCTGGGATGGGAGTATAGTTTAATGCTTTGCTTCCTGAAAGCATACAGATGGTCAACGGAATTATATTTGAGGTACCAGAGTCATTTACGGTGAGCGTACAGACGGTGTGTCACGTCCTGATTTAGGACGGCTATAGCAGGTCAAGTGATGCATTTTTCTAGAACTTTTGAGAGGATCATGACAAAAACAGAACATTCAGCATTTATCAGTTACTGTATTATTAATCACAACAAGAATAACAACACAACGAAAGTTTCCTTTTAGAAGTATCTGTGTAGCTCTCCAGTGCGGTTGATACAGCTCCTTCTGTCATGATACTGCATAAAAAAGAAAGATGAAAGCACATTTTTTTACTTCTGCTTGCAGAGAAATGTTTATCATTTAATTAAAATCATTAGTCAATTTAATACCATGCATATTTGATCATATGATCATTAGTATTATAAGAATATCAATTTTAGCAGCTTTAAAAGTGTGCTATGAAAGGAATTTCATATGTGTGAGTGGCTTCTGGAGGCTGATTTGATATAATGTAAACCTAATACGCCGCTATTGGTGACTTATAGTCTTACCTTATCGCTTAATACCTATACTACCGTGTGTGTGTGTGCATGCATGTGTGTGTGCATCTGCCTGTTTAAATAAACACTCCACACTCTTGCACTGACTAACAGGTTCTCTCGTCCACTGTTTGGTCTTGCATGGAAGATGCACAGTACCTTACCAGAAAGTGAATACTGCCTTCTGTCCTTCTGGGAAAAAAAAGCATTGATTTTTACTTTGCGGCACCCAAGGTCAGCGTGAAGAACAAGCTGGGAGGATCTTATCACCTTAGAAGTACAGGCCTTCCTCTCGGTCTATTTATTGAAGGGAAAATGCACACAAATGAAGTTGAGAACACAGCTGGCTGACTTACTTTGACCTTGCATGTACAAATACAGCAATGTTTCAACTTTGAGGTGTTTAAAGTTCGAAGTGTTGGAACATTTCAGATCTTGCTCTGTGTCTTTAGCATTTTCTTGGTTGTTTGGGATATCATACTTTAACTGCAAAAGACAAGACATGCGTAGCCTCGGAGGCAGAAAACAAGTAATGGGACTAATCATTGCAGATGACGGCGCTTTCAAATTAATTCTTTCCCAGTGAATGACTTAAACCTGGCTCAAAATGCATGAGAAGAACTAGACCTGACAGCACAACACAGCAGGTATGGCTCCATCAAAGACTAAATGAAGAAGGCACATTTTCCAAACACAAACACTCTCATTCCAGGGCTGGGTTGGGTTTTTTTTGGAAATCCCCCATGACACATCCAAATGCGTCTTTATTACTATCAATCAGCTTTATTCTTTCATTTCAGTAAGTCAAGTTATTAATGTGCTCGTGGTGCGTGAGTAGAATCCCCAAAATCCATGTTATGGGTTTTTTTCCACACACATAGTAAATGATGGAGGAATTAAATAAATCTAAAGTGGAGATACACTCTACAGTACTTTGTTGCAAAGTACATCTAGAGTAGGTCATAAAAGTAATAGTTGGTGTTTTGTAAAATATGCCTAGTTGCTTTTTTGCAGATGCGTGATACCAGTATGGTGTGTGTACTGCAGGCAGCAGCCAGCTTAGTTTAGCATATAAACACAATCAAGGGGGAAAAGCTGGTCTGGATATACTTAAAAGTAATGTAATGTTCTTTTATCACTGCAACGACAATCCAAGATGTCACTGCACAGAGCTCGGCTTTGCTAATATACCTCACTCTTTCAAATTGTTAACGGAGGCTTTGTGTTTTCTGTACTCACATTGTCTCATCAAAATCAGTGAGGCAGCTAAAAGAAGGCATTCATAATTTGTCAAACTATTTCTCTAATGGAGTTACTGGTAAAAATCTCTTAATAACCATAACTGTTAATCCCCCTGGGAGTTTGACACTATTGGGTGTTTTCATCTGCTCTCACCACTGTGACAACAAAGGGCCTTTACAACTTGAAATTTTTCATATCATGTGTAATCATGTGAAAGCAGCTAGCATTATGCAGTATGTCATCCGCTCTTCCCAAGTGGGTTGATCCTATCATGGCAAACGCAGCATGCATTTGCATGTAGTTAACAGTATTCTCAACTCTTCCTCTACCCTTTGCCTCGCGTGCTTGTTTTGCATCACAAGTGAATTATAGGCTTCTTGGCAAAGGAGTGAAGGCTGAATTGATTTTTCGTGGTTTGTATATGGTTTGGGATCAGTGGTGATTTATAGTGCTGGTCCTGATGTTACTGTGGCAGTATAACATCAAACTCCACGTCTCATGTGTAAGGCAAGGTTATCGGGTAACCCTGCTGTTCACAGAACACTAGTTGCAGTTTAGCAATGGCCCCACATTTAACCACAAACCTGTGTGAATGCATTAGTCCCACCAGAGTCTCATTTGTCTATTTTTGGCCTCATATCGGATTATAATTCACTTCAAATGAAAAAGTTGTAAAAGTGATGACTCAGGAGATTTGTATGAGCAGAGATTTTTGTTGTTACTACTGAATTTATAAACTTACTTCAGTTGATTATTGTCCTTAAAGGAGGCATAATTTCCATGACAGGCTTTCATGACTGAACCATACAGATTTTCCCTGATAATTCTCGTGACACCATCAGGTGAAAATTTTTGTCTGTACTTTGTTTAAATGCACGAGTTATTGAGAATCTTTACAATTATAACGAGTGACTGCAGCATCACGGTAGTTGCTGTAGTTGTCTTAAAACCTGGAAAAAGCAGATAAATCATGAAAAATTCCACAATTGCTTCTAAGATATTGCTTTTCAAGCACTATTTATAGTACTAGACTATAAAACTATAGATTACCTCCCAATCTACTCACAGATTGGGAAGTAATACTGTTAGCATACCATACCAGCCTAATGTGTAAAACACTTTAAAAACAACCAAAATGAACCAATGAGCTGCACAGAAGAATAAATATGTAAAAACAAATTTAAATGAAAAAAATTACAGAAAATTAAAAACAAAAAATAGAAAATGAACATGATTAAAAATTTGAAAAGAAAAAGTGAAGCTGGCTATCAAATGATAGATTATTATAAAGACTGGAAGCAGGTGATATATCTAACTTGGCTGTTTCCATTGTTTTTACATTATTATCAGCCACCTACTCTGTGTATCCATGTAAGGAAATTAAGACTTTTAACTCTCTTACTGTAATTTATCCATAGAAGTATTCATTTTCTTGATTTATTGTCAAACATAACATTTTATGTTGATGTTTAGTTCTTTCTGTTATCTTGCCAGACACTGATATGTCAGTAAGTCTTATTGGTATATAAAAATGTAACATTTAGTCTAAGTTTTGTCTTTTTCCCCCGGTGTGTGTAGATTCAACACACATACATGTGATCTGTGTTATATTTCATATATTAATAGTCATAATACATCCAACACATCCAAAGTGTTTCAGTGCATTTTCCTAAATGTCAAACTCTTGAACTATTGACTATCAGCACAGTTTTTTAATGTAGACTATTGAAAAAAAAATCATATTTTTAAGTGGTATAATCTCTGAATGTTTTGAAGAGTACTAACAGGACTAATGCAGTGCTTCCTCATTTTCTTATCAAATAACCCCCATTAACAAACAGACAATATTTCCATTTTCCAAATTGCACAGAGGGTTTGTCTTGGAGTCAGCATAATTTAGCCATAACAGCTGTCGCATGCAGATTGTGCTTAGTAATTCAATATAATTGCAGTGTAATGTAACTGATACCAGTGTGGCACAAAGGAAGTGAGTCTCCACAAAACACGGACATAATTAATGAGTTGATTACCGGTGTTCTGTGTTGACAGGCCGAGGTCCTGCAAAGTGATTGGTTGGAGGTATAGAAAGGAGGCAAGCTGGGGAATCGTGTGTGTACGTGTGATGATTTGTGGACTGTACAAACACGAGGAATGAAAATGCCTGGGGTGGAAATTTTGCTCTAGCCACTGTTATAACTTTTCCACTGATAAGTACTGGCGCACTGTGTCCGTATAGGGAGATGTCAAAGCATGGAACTAGATAACACACACTTGGAAAAGGCATCCAGAAGGATTCATGCGTGAAACAGTCTTTTGGGTGAGATGAATTATGTTTGCTGTAAGAAACGGGTGAATAAAGAGTTGAAGAAGAGATGTGTTATGACACACCAGCATTTACAGATGGTGGGGCTCTTTCTCTGAGAGTGAGATATCAAAGTAGCTTGGTATTGATTCCTGGGAACAATCAATATGAAGCCATTGCACCTTAGTATTTGTTGCTCAGCAGTCTGCCTTCCTCTAAAATCTGTGATCATGACACCACAACTGATGGCTGTGTGTGGATGCTTGTATATATTCAGTGTTCATGTGTACAAGTTTACTGTGGGATAGTTTTAAAGCAGCTTTGTTATGCTTTCTGTGTATGAGTGTGTACATACCTGGATGTGGCATGTTGTTTCATTGCACGTGTGTGTTTACTGCAGAAGCTGACAGGTCCTGTAATAGTGACAGGATGCAGGCAACTCCCACGAGGCCGTGCATGCTGACAGCAGCTGGTCGAGAAAAAGAACAGCTGCTGATGAGCTTCCAGTACAAAGAGCCCACACTGAGCCTCGCCTTTTATCTCTCCATCCTTCTTTATTTATATGTTCACTTACTCTTTTACTAATTGTTTATTTGAATTTCATTAAAAAGCAAAATGGTAGTTTGCTTTTTCTTGATGTAAAAACATTCTGTCTATAAACTGAAGTGACACACACTCATACACATGCAATGAATTCTGTGATTCTCCACACACAACAACACACAGCTGAAGCCTGAGGAAGGAGAAGAACAGGGGAGACAGAAAGCCAGTTATTGATTTTTCCACGACACCCCTCATTGTCCAAAGTGATCTGCCATTGGCACCACCATGCTTGACCAACTCGGTCTTTCCCAGCATCTCCTCCCTGGATTTTCTGAAAATGTTTAAGTCACAAAGAGTGCATACAATATAAATGCTCTGCCTTTTCTTACACCTGCTCAGTCAGTTGTATGTGGGACTAGGTGTGCAAACAGGACTTGGCCCAGTTTAATTAAGAGGATAATGTTGCATGTCTCTGCAAATATGTGTGTTTTTAGGATGCTGCACTCATTTGAGAAAAGAAGTGAATGCTAGGCAGAATGGTTTTATAGTTAGAGTTTAAAACTGATCAGTAGTATAAGGTTTACATGCATCTGTGAAAGTGTGTGTCCATATTTGAGTTGTTTTTCAAGTGTATAACTCATAAATGGTCAAATGCAAATGAACAGTGTATTACAGCCAGTGAAGAGATACAACATTGGTGAGGTTTTGTTTTGAAGCATCAGGTTTTTGGAGCCAGACATTAAGATTTCTGCATGAAAAGCTAAATTGCTAATTCATCAGCTAATGCTAGCAAGCTTCGTTATCAAGCTGCATTCATGGACCGTTTGGCTGTATTGCACAGAGTGACTGACGTCTTGACTGACTGCCAGTGTTAGACACAAATAGCCTTGATTTAGAAGATTTGACTTGGGTTTGAATTAAGGTAAGAGTGAAGGGTTTGTAATAGAGTGATCCAGCTTGCTAGCTAATATATGAAGAGTAAAATGCACAGACTTTCTGAACAGTCTGCTGTTGTAATTATTTGGTTTCATTTATCAACCCAGACTGTTGCATCTTGGCTATTTAATTTGTAATTGCTTTAATGGGAAGCAATATTTTTTTTAAGGTGTCTACAGTGGACATAATCCAAGGTTTGTAAAATCATGACTTTCATTCTACTGTCAAAATGTAAATCAGTGACATTACAAAGGATTTATTTTGCTGTTCTCATGTAATAATGCATTTTGCTGGACCTTTTTCATTATAATATGAAAAAAATAAAATTAATACATAAACTGAATCTTATATAGCGCATCTATTCTACTTGACCATTAAAAGCGCTTTATACACGTCTCATTCACCCATTTGCCCACGGATACTTTGTGATGCAGACTGGGTCAGCCAGGGATTGAACCACCAACCTTCCAATTAACAGACCTGTTTTACTTCCTGAGCTGCTACCCCAGGTATTTTAGCCTTTGAAAATTTCAAATTTTGAAAAATTCTGAAATAAAGATCTACTGAAAATGCTTAACTCAGCATACCGTAATTGTGCTTCATAACTTTATCAGAAATTGTATCAGATCAAACATTATTCAGAAACAGTCAGTTTCATCTTTATTCACTATGTTGCCATAAGTATTTGCTCGTCTACCTTCACACTCATATGAACTTGAGTGACAGCTTCAGCTAGAGTACTTTAAACCACTGCCTCTGATGCTTTGCATTGTGCTTGGTGATGTAAGGCTCAGATGCAGCTGCTTGGCCGTGGAAATCCATTCCATGAAGCTCTCGACACACTGTTCTTGGGCTAATCTCTAATATCTTTATCCTTCAAGAGAGGCCTGGGAGGGTGCTGCACAATATCTCTGTTGTTCCTAGGACTGTGCTCTTCTGGACAGAGATCTCTGATGATATTCCTAGGCTGCAGCCACTCCCCCAGTGCTCTGATTAGCACTGGGAACACTGTTGCCTTCACCCTCCACTCCAGCTTCATCCAGCCACTGGTAGGACTGGCCTGTGTATGTCTATGTGTTTGCAAATTTGTATTTCTTAATATAGCCTATACATTATCTGAACTCTTCATTCCTGTCAGTTCAGCATGAAAGTCATAGGTTGTTGAATATTGATGTTTTTTACAGTAATACTAGTTTCTCTCCTCCTCTCAGTCTTAGTGGATCTCCTTTTATTGCTCCCCATACACAGTTGTATGTGGAGCTGAAGGCTCCATGATTATTAACATTTATCTGTTTTGAAAGAAGATTTATTATAAATCTGAATTCTTCTGATTTTCATATTTCTCATCTTCCTGTGAATGCGATGTTACATTTTCCATTAGTATTTATTTCACTTGTCATGCTCATCCCACATTGTGCGTACATAACTTCGCAGTCACCAAAATTCGTATCAGTGAAGGAATTTTTATCATATCACCACTAAATACAGGATAAAGAAGCTGAAAAAGCGCCACAGTCCTGGTGTTTGCTAGTATTAATAATAATGGAGGTGGCATTATATTACACATTGTCACCAAGCAACCAGGAGCATGCTGGTCATTTCTTTGTACATTCACAAGGTCTTTGCACTGGGAATGTAAAGTTCAGACTGTCAGTTTTACAGTGTAATGCTCTGTGGCATCTGAGGGAGAACATTCAACAGAAATAGCCAAACTGCTGCTCATGCCAGTGTGCAAATGCATGCTTGCACACAGCACATTCAAAAGGCAGCAGGCATACCAACATAATTGTTGCTCACCACCCACCCTACTTCCCAGATTTGTCTTTTCCAACTTGGTCTGCTTCCCCAACATTCACGTTCAATTTTCCCTGTTTTGACACAATGGAGGTGATCTAGCATGCATCAAGAAGGCACCAACACAAGGGGATGGAGTGGGACTTGCATGGAAGAATCTAAAAATCATCTCAGTGTAGAGGTCCAGAGATAACTTTAAAGGGTGAGGAAGAAGTTAAATCAGTTCAAGTTTTTGATTTTTCTTCCGTGGATATGATCACACCATAGATGAAAGACATAACAAGCCTGCTTGTAATTAAAACAATTTGTTGGCCGATACAAATGACTCCTAACCAGATTTACCTTTACTTAATATGGTGTCATTTGATTGTTTAAAAAATGTAAATCAAAATGTATTTATTTTTTTCTCATTAAAACTAAATGCTTTTGCAGGCCCAAAACATACATACTAGTAAGCAGAGCAGTAGGCAAAAGAAATGGAAAAAGCATATATATTCTTAATACAGAAACTGGATGGGAAAAAAAAAGACATATTAATGTGGTTTCTCACAGTGTATGATCTTACAAGGTGGCTCTAACACAGTCACAGTACGACCTTACCATTTGTGACCCAAATACTGAGACGGCAACAAACTTCTGTGGGCCTGAATACATCCTGCACAATATAGACACTTACTTTAAGGATAAAGGTAAACCACGGTAGCCATTTCCTTGGGCGCTAGGTGTTGGCTGTGTCTGGACCTGGCAGTGCTTCTACCTAAAGCTTGAGAGCAGAACACATCCAGCAGCTGCTTGTCTGTCTGTTCTGTCTACCGGCGACAACGCATGCAAACTTGCCTGCCAAGTATGTAGAATCACAGTCTGAATGCTTCAGTCTGTATTTCACAGTCCAGTAATCTATCCTATTGTTTACTGCCATTCCTCCTTTGCGCCTCGTCCAACTTTGAATCTGACCAGTCAGATGTGGGAGGCCAGCCTCTATAGTTGGATTAGTTAAGGCTTACACTACGAGTAAATATTTAGTGTTAATTTTGTTTGTGATTTATCATAAAGGCACCCACGAAGACGAACTGCAGCTCTGAATATAAAATCAGTGTTTACTCCAAAGATGGGTCTTACTTCCCCTTGATATAAGCTGCAAACATATAATTTAATGTAGAATCCTTTCCTTGATTTATTCTTCATATACTTTTGAAAAGATTGAATAATTAAATGCACACATTTCCCCATGAGCATCTGTGCTTTAAAAACAGCACTGGATATAAATTTAGAAGAAGCTTTTAAATGTGCCTGCACGCACAAACACCCACCGATCTACCCACACGCATGCACACACAAATTCCCATATAATGTATTTTTTTCTTATGTTGCGATGCTATTATTTCCCCATTCCTGCATTACAATGTGCTGTCTTGAAAACAACAAACTACCCGACATCTTGCTGTGCACAAACCACAGCTTCCTTCTCTTGCTTTTCATCTTTGTGAAATGGGATACAGCTCCTGCTCATTTGTCCAGCATCTTTTTGCCAAAGATCTCTGAAACAGAGTGGAGAGGGTCCCACAGGACTGTCTAGAAGAGAGAAGAGCTCAGCCAAAAGCAGGTATACTCTGCCTGCCATAACTTTGGGGAAGGCTCTGAAGTGGTAATGGCCACGCTGTATTCTGCAGACACTGTAGATGTGCTATAGAAGATTAGGCTCTGTACTAATTATAAACAGTGAAATGCTGCCAGCAATTTATTGCTTTGATTGTAAAACCCTGCAAAGGCAATATGACGAGAAGAAGCTACCTAAAGAATGTTATCATGCTTCTTAGACGTCTCTTGCGGCGTACTGTGTTTATATGGTCTCTCTAACCTTAAAGCTACACAGCCTGATACACATAAAAGTAGTTTGTGTATCGGTAAGCCCAAATTATTAGGTTATTGCTAGGCTTCACATGACTTCAGCTTCCTGAACAGAAATGCTTGTAATTAATAATTACAAACAACCATCTATGTTATGACTGAAAACATGTGGTGGCTTATACTAACTGAAACCACTGTATCATAAGGGGGCTTGCCATCAAGCAAACCCCTTTGTAGGATTTCTGAACAGACTGAGGAGGACTTATCTGCTGTAATCCTGACCGAGGCACCATGATGATGATGGTACCAAAATAAAGCTACCCTTAATTTGACAAAGTGTAAAATAAATTATAAGAATTTTACACTTTTGTTTCAGGAACATGAGAGTCCAGATTGATACAGCACGGTCAAATGATGTGTTGAATAATGCTAGTCATTTGTCACATGATTTATGTGATGATGATGGTGATGAGATGATAAATACTTTATCATCCCATATTTAGGAGGCTCTTTTGTCACAGCTGTTGAAATGATGATGAAATAATAATAATATGTGGCAGAGGCCTTTCTACTAGATACATAATAGTTTAGCAAAATATAGTATTTGGTATGAAAGATTTCCTCTTTCTGTTCTTGTACAGCTGAGCTGAATCAGTCTTTTTGAGAAGGTGCTCCACTACCTGTCCGGTAAGTGGTATAGAGGGTGGTCAGGATTATTCATGATGCATAACAGTTTGTTCAGTGACTTTCTCTTCACCAAAACTTCACATGTGTCCCGTCTGCAGCCAATCACAGAGCCAGCCTTAATTTTATTCAGTCTGTTGGTGTCACAACACACTGCTGCTCCCCCAGCAGACCCAGCAAAGCACACTGCACTCACAAATGACCACTAGAAAACGTTTAACATTTAACTGCAAACACACTGAAGTATTCCATCTTCTTTAGTAAAAAAGAGAATCTGCCCATCCTCTTCTTGTATGTTGATCTCTCAGTTCAGCCTGCTGTGCAGACAACCAGGTATTTGTACTCCACCACCACATCAACATCCTAGCTCAGCATGTAGCCGTCCTCTTCCTTCTCAACTCGATCAACATCTCTCTGGTTTTAAGAAACAGAGGAGTTCTTCCAGACCGCTCCACAAAATCATCCAGTAGTGCTCCGTCCTCCTCCTGCAAATACATCTAACTAAACTATTAGTTGTACTGAAATCAGCAGCATTTTTTTTTTCATTTGAAATGTAGTATTACAGTCATACTACTGTTACTTTTACTGTATCGAAGCATTTTCATAATCCAAACAGTAACGTTTTAACTGACACAGTAAATAGTTTTATCAAAAAACTGCAACATCTATATAAGTATCCACTGTCAGGTATCACCTGGACTGGAGTTATTCCTTATGTCTTTATCTTGTCCTTTATAAGAAAGGAAAAACTAACATTTTCTCCAGAAATAATCATACAGTCAAAATGAAGCAGTTAATTGTATGTTGCACATGGTTAAAATGTTGATAACCCTCATAATTATTATACTAGTCAGTGCCATGGAAATATCACTAACGCGTGCAGATATGACAGTGCAGAAGGCGCTGTTTCTCTCTCCGACACTTTAGTTTTTAGAAGCTCACGTGTACCACCTTTCACCTGACAGCGAAGGCAACACGGCATGGCCGAGGTTTGCTTGTGGGAATTGTAGTCTGATTTGCTTGAGCCCTTCGTTGTGACGTGCCAGGCGAAACTACAAGTCCCAGATTGTTTAAGGCGGAAATAGCGAGACAAAACACGGCTAGGCTACAGCACAACACGGCAGAGAAGATGTCGCGTGTTGTTAAAAAGAGAAAACTGGACGAAATCCGACAGGATAGGCTTTATTTTGACAGCTATTCCGATGTGACTATCCACGAGGAAATGATAGCAGACCACGTCCGAACCAACACGTACCGGACGGCGATACTGAAGAACAGTGAGTCAGTTCGGGGTAAAGTTGTTCTGGACGTCGGGGCAGGAACCGGCGTTTTGAGCATCTTCTGTGCTCAGGCTGGAGCTAAAAAGGTGTACGCCGTGGAGGCCTGCTCAATAGCGGAGCAAGCCCAGATAACAGTCAAACACAACAACATGGAGGACAGAATTGAAGTCATTCGAGGAACAGTGGAGACGGTGGACCTGCCGGAGACCGTGGACGTGATAGTGAGCGAGTGGATGGGTTATGCCCTTCTGCACGAGTCCATGCTCAACTCGGTCCTCTATGCACGCGACAAGTGGCTGAAGCCGGGCGGCATCATTCTGCCGAGCAAAGCCGAACTCTACATCACACCTGTTATTGACCCGGTGGTGGAGGACCGCCTGCACTTCTGGTACACAGTCAAAGACCAGTATGGAGTGGACATGTCCTGCATGTCCGGCTTCGCCCGGAAATGTATCATGAACTCAGACATCACTGTTAGCTCTGTGACCTGCGAGGATGTACTCTCCCACCCGGCCCGCTTCGCCGAGCTCGACCTGCACTCGGTCACCCCGGAGGAGCTGCGGTCCGTGAAGGGCCAGTTCAGGTGCGAGTCGTTCGGCTCGTCGGCAGTGAACGCATTCTGTGTTTATTTCACGGTGACTTTCCCGTGCCCGGATAGCACGGCTCCCCTCGTTCTCTCCACGTCTCCGTGCAAACCAGAGACACACTGGAAGCAAGCGGTGCTGTACCTGGACGCTCCGGTGGAAGTGGTGCAGGACACACCGATTACTGGAGAAGTTAGAATGTATCCCTCAGAGGAAAACGCCAGGCATATATGTATCCACGTGGACTACTCTATAGGAGAGCAGAAGCGACAGTCCAAGACTTTTTCCATCCCTGATTGGAGCTCTGAGGCTCAGCCATAGCGTGCCATCAACACCAAAATGCACTTCATTCACCATGTGTCACACCTGTATGCCCGAGTCCTCTTATTGTGTCATGGTTATCCATGGATCTTAAAATTCCTGGGAAAATGAGGCAGTGGTGTCACTTTATAATATATTGGCAAAAATATAATATCACAGTAGGCCTCCCCAGCAAATGAATGGACAGCTGCAGATTAAGACACAGAATAAAGATTGGCCAAGGAATTTAACCTTTTTGTGCATGTGCATGTCTAAAAAGTAAAAGCACATTTTCTTTATTTAGTGTTTGGGTTTTAATTTTGTATGTTTGATTAGTTCTTTTACAATTCATTAATTGATTGAATCATTCATGAAATAGCCCCTGAAATACAAAAGGAAAACAGCCTGTTTATGCCCACATCTTCAAATGTCTTGTTTTTCTTGTCTTAGTAGAAAACACCTTCAAAAATTAGTTGTTTATCAATATGTTTAAGATGATTTAAAAGTTTTGATACATCAGTGTGTACTAGGAAGAAACCTTCAGAAAGTCTGGCTAAAAGAAGAGTTTGAGGTGAATTTGTAGCTGCTTGTAATCAGTCGCTCTGAGGCAGGTTTATAAAATGTTAAATTCAACACCATGCTGCAGGCATCTGATATTCTGATAAACTCGGCCATTTATATTGTGTGGAATCTCATCAAAATTCTGCATTCAAATGAGCATCAGACCAATATATTGACTTGGACTAGCTGCAGTCAGGCAGGAGGCTGCATCCTACATGACTTTGGCTGCTGTTCAGTTACTTTTTAATGAAGTACCAAATTGGCTCATTATTTTGGTTTAAAACTAGGCTGCACTGTCATCTGTTGATAGAAAACACCAGCCTAATAAAAACTTATAATTCTACTAAAGCATTCTACATAAAAAAGCACAAGATATCTTGCCAGTATACCTGTTTTTGAACAGTTTGAAATGATAGTTTTATAAACTTTACCAGGCAGGAGTTTCAAAAAGTAACTTATTTATTGACTGAAGAAAGAAAAAAGTCATCTGTTTATGTCGGAGTTTGCAGTGCTTGTTTTCAGGTATAATGCAAAACTTTGATTAGTGGGCCAGAATCAGATTTAGAGAAAAGATTCATTTGTTCTTAATTTGTGGGTCTCAGTCCTTTTTATTGCACTTTTTTATTAAACTTTATTGCATTCAATCGCGACACACACCACTCACCTTAACACTGCTGAACAACGGCAGTTCTTAGCAACGACACTCCAGAATGGGGTAGCTCCCTTCAGCAGAACAAAGTGCCCCGCTGCTGTGCTAAAGAGAAAAAATACCTCCTCGCGAGACACGACAAAGACCCCAAAGCATTGGCTTGACTTTTAAACCTCCCGTATCCCCATCCGATCAGAACTCTACAGGAGATGCTGGGACATGTTGCATCCATATCTCAAAGTTCCCAAATGAATGCAGACTGCTCCATGCCAGACACCAGTGGACACAGGCAGAGGTTCTGTGCCCAAGGAGCAGGAATGACACCTACTCATTATTGGAAAGGCGAGCTGCTGTTTCTGTAGGTGCTTTGAATCAGAGACAATGTGTTGATTAAACCTTTTGTAAAGACTTAAAGCCAAAGCTTGTGGAGTAAGAGCATGCAGCCTCTCTGATGCAACAGTTAAATACAGATTCCTGACAGTGTTCACTGATGATTGTTCTTTCAGGCCCTATTATCACCTGGCATTCATGTGTTTCTGCATCATCAATACAAACATTACCCATTGTCTAATGAGCGTATGTAAAATTAATCATGAGCTGTAGTGTCTGCAAATCAATCCCATTGTGTATCAATTCAAAAAGAAGTGAAAAGGCCGAATCGCTGTAGCTAAATACCTGCTGTCCTTTTGTATTTATATTTTAATATCTTGTATATATTGCTATATGCAGTTCTTCTTTGCAACCCATTTTGGGCCAAACTTATATGCAGTTTTATAACAATGGAAAAATCTTCTGTCTGACAACTTACTGACATTCAATCATTTCTCCAATCGACTGCTTAGTGTGTTTTACAAAAGGAGAAGCAGATGCAGAAACATCATTTATAATATCCAGTTACTGATATGAGCAGCTTGAAATGTAACTAAGGTAACATACTGAGCTTATGGTCAGTTAGATGTACGAGCTTTATAAAAACAAGCTGTGTCAGTTAAAGTCTAAAGATGAAGTGTGCAACGGCACTTTAATAAATAGATATCCAGAATTAGAATTAATATTTGTATTTACTGCCAAATGTGCTTTACAAGCAGAACCAGGCAAAGAAATAGTTTTTATACTGTAGTTGTAAATTGATGTCTGTGGATAGGAGCTGGGCCAAACCTGGTTAAGCTCTTTTATCAGTCATTTGCTTTACTGGCAAACTTTTATATTACTGCTATAAAAGGGTCACAAAAGGGTTGTTTGCAATCAGAAACAAAACACGGTGAAATGCGATGGGCAGTGGTGCAATTTTTAAAAGAATTGTTCAAGAAGATGGATGGATGGATACTATCTCAAGTTTGTACACTTTGTTGTCTTGTATAGTCTCTTTAAATTAAAATTCAGCCTAATCTGATTCTGTTAATTTATAGAATTTTAAGTATAAAATGTAATATTTTATACTTAAATTGGTTTCAGAAAATGCGGGCTTAGTTATGACCACATCAGGTCATTGTAGTCAAATGTCAGATGGGGTTTCCACTGTGACGGGCTGTGTTCTACCACAGGTAGCGAGCTGGGTGGGTCTTTGTGAGTCGTTTTGCAGCACAAAAACTACATTTGTGTCCATACACTTTCCACACAAATTTAATTCTTCTTTTGCACCTGTCCTAATGCACACCCACAGAGACTCACTCTCTTCTTGACTTCCACAGGTAGCTGAAAAAAAAGCCCTGAGGCAGAACAAAGGAGGGTGTCCAGAGAATAGAAATGTCAAATGCAGCGCAGGCAGCCGCCGTTAAGCCCAGAATCGCACTCTTGCATGCACGGCCACTCTCGGCTGCTAAATGCTAAACTAATTGTGATCCATTCCTGCCTGAAATGATTTGGAAACCATTAGAAACAAGTGTTGAAACTCGAAATGGGATTATTTGGGTTGCATCGCACAGCAATTTAGGAGCCAATCAATAGACAATGTGCTTAATCTAACAGATTTCAAGACTCATTGTTCACTGGAGGTCTGGCGAGTGAGACGGAGACAGGACAGAGTGGGACTTGCTGAACTGGAATCACAACATGAAGCCATCTTTAGATTTAATTTTATCTAACTATAAATGTGATGTTATTAGCGTATAGCGTTATATTACTGTGTATTCAAAATTATTTGTGTTGAAATGAAAATGTTTACTTTTGTAGCAAAATCATCAGTACTACTAAAATGCAGGATACAGTTATTCACTGTAAAGATGAGCAAATGAAAATGCAGGAATCTAGTACAGATTTATTTCTTGTAATAATAAAATTTCACAGTATAAAAATTCTGTCTTTATTTTAATCTAAAAGACTTAAACCATGTTGAATCACTGTGCAGAGTTCAAACAGTGAGGTCATAATATTGAAATGTACTGCTTTAAACAAAATGTCCCAACACAAAACTGTAAGAACGCTCACAGCCTTTTACATATGGATTCAAAAAAGACCAGAAATATATTTTATTAACTCACTGGCTCTATTAGAAGCCAAATTTAATAGTTTGGCACACAGATTAGAAATTTTGGGATTTTCTCCCAACCCTGCAATTGGATTGGCTCGAGCCTCTTTAAGTTGGACAGAAAACATCTGTGATCAACAACAATTTATCACGGCTAATCTTTCTGTATGATTCAAGCAAGATATCCTCATTCTTGTTTTGTAGCTTTTCCAAAGCTGATTTGGCCGGCCTCTATGCCCCAGGTCGTGTTCTAACACCCAGTCTGAGCTTTTTGGCATTCTCCAGCAGCTTCAGTTCCTTCTTTCCTCTGTTGCCAAAACTCTCCCAGTTCATGCCAAAGAGCTGTCCTGTGTCGTGCTATGATGCCGCCGACACTGAAACTTGCAAGTCTATTTTTGATTTCATCTCTCCATAAAATTAGATGAAAATTGTGTTTCCTCTATCTGCCTTTTAACAAACTCTGACTGATGTCAGCAAATGGTCCTTTATTGAATCTTTCCTGACTGTGTCTACAGTTTGCAAAGAAACCCTCAGTGTATTAATGTCAAAGCCAACTGTGTTCCTACAGACTATGAATATACAGTTTTCAAATGTCTCTATAGTTTGGGGGTGAGGGTAGAAAGAGACGGGGAAAGGACGTACAATTAGACTTATACTCTGTAATTAGTGCAACAAATGTATGATATTAGTTAAAAACATATATAGTGCATCATCAAAAAGGGAATTCTGGAAATATTTGATGATTTAAACACCTTCAAACTAGTAATACTTTTTAATAGACTCCAGTAGCCACTACCGTTGAGGACATGTCATGAATTGATTCATGATGCAGAGCACTCATGCAGTATACCATCTTGTATAAGTGGAACTATTATGCCTTTCTACTGTCTAACAGTGCCAAAATCTCAGGCTTCAGACTGCTTTAAAAATTCAAGTTCTAAAGTTGTTGTTTTTTTCTATCTTTGCCTCTTTCTGATGTCATACAGAGAGGATATCCTTTACGATGGTCCTCAGGTACAGAGTTGTGGTTGCGAGCTCAGCAGGCCCTCGGACCAGCTGTTTGTGAGGGGCAGCCAATCGCACAAAAATGGACCTATTTGGAGCTGTAACCTTAAAGGGAGAGGCAATAAACTGAGGTTCCACTAAGGTCCAACACATGATGCATTATTACATTTTTGAACAGTGAATCATGCAAAACTACCCTGCTAGATTGTAAGTTTAAAATATATAGAGGTAGAAGAGAGCATAGTAGGCTATATATATATATATATATATATATATATATATATATATATATATATATATATATATATATATATATATATATATATATATATATATATATATATATATATATATATGAACCCATTATATATAACGGGTTTTCATGTTACATGTTATTATGGTGATATGGTGGCTTTGTCCTTGAGTTGTCAGCCTGTAGAAAGAACACAGTGTACAGTTCCTCACATCTGAGCCACTCAGCTCAGTTTACAATGCTCTTATTACCCTGAAAATTAATATATTTTGTTTGACATCTGTATTAACAGCAATCCAGCTGAAGAAAGAAACCTAACCTAACCGTACAGAATAACTTTGATAAAAAAGGCTTTTCACCAGAACCCGCAATGGAAATCTGTAAAACCAGTTCACACTTTATAAAATACTATTCGAAATGTGATGGATCTTAAGCTAGGCAATAGCTCACCTCCATATTCAACATTTCACTGCGACTCTGAGAGATCAACAAGTATGAATTATGCATTTTGAAACTTAAATAGAAAAATGTAAATCTGCGTAAAGTAATCTGGTTTGATTCGAGATAATTGTCAGTGTTGGAAGAAAGTAATTTTTCCCTGTTGATGTTTTTAATGATCAGATTAACATGCATATCAAAACACTCTTTATAGTTCAGCGTGGATCCTACATTTAATCCTATAAAAAGTGGAAAATCACTGACTGTGTATTTCAGAGCTGGATTCTGGTGGCACACGATATCTTATTGTAGCTGCTCATTCATCCTGATATGCTAATGACACCGTGAATAAGCCAATGGGATTCGATTCCCACAGTCGGTTACTGTAACCAATATTTCTGTCAGCATATCCTGTGAGGACAAATTGGGAGCATGGTATTGACGAAAGCTAATTTGGTGCAAGAGCCCTCAGAGTGGTGGACTTCATTTCTCTGGAGCCCAGCAGGCCAGACCATTTGTCATCATTATCATTAGCAACAGGAACTGAATAGAATAGAATAGAATAGAATAGAATAGAATAGAATAGAATAGAATAGCCTTTATTGTCATTGTACAGAGTACAACGAAATTGGAGTGCCACTCCCTTGGTGCAAGTTTCAATAATAAATATAAATGTAAAATATAAAAAGTACAAAAAAAAAAACAATCGTAAGTACTCAAACAATAGTATGTACAATATATACAGGATAGCAGCATTAATATAATGACAGTATGAATAGCAGCATAATATAATGACAGTGACGGTATGGAATAGGTTCAATTGTTTTTGTGCTTATTTACTACGGTGATAGCTCTGGGAAAGAAGCTATCCCTGAATCTGTTTGTCCTGGTTTTATGTGACCTGTACCGTCGGCCTGACGGTAATAGTTCAAACAGTTGGTTGCTGGGGTGAGAGTGGTCCTTGATGATATTGCCAGCTCTGCTGAGGTACCGAGAGTTTGCAGTGACCTCCAGGCTGGGCAGAGAGCAGCCAGTGATCTTCTGGGCTGTGTTGATGACCCTCTGCAGTACTTTCCTGTCTGCAGCTGAGCACCCTGCATACCATGTTGTTATGCCGTACGTTAGGATGCTCTCTATGGTGGCTCTGTAAAATGTCACCAGCAGCCTCTCCTCCAGGTTGTTCCTCCTGAGCACTCTCAGAAAGTGGAGACGCTGCTGGGCCTTTTTAACCACCGCTGTAGTATTTGCAGTCCAGGAGAGGTCATCAGATATCTGCACGCCCAGAAACCTCATGGAGTGTACCCTCTCCACACAGCTCCCGTGAATGTAAAGTGGGGCCGGGTCTGCTCTGCACTTCCTGAAGTCCAAGATAAGTTCTTTAGTTTTCGTGGTGTTCAGTTGGAGGTTGTTAACTGAACACCACTCAGTCAGTCTGTTGACCTCATCTCTGTAGTCCGACTCATCCCCCCTTGAGATGAGTCCAACCACTGTGGTGTCATCCGCGAACTTTATGATGGTGTTTGAGAGATGGGTAGGGGAGCAGTCGGATGTGTAGAGCGTAAACAGGAGGGGACTCAAAACACATCCTTGTGGAGACCCGGTGCTGAGTGTGATGGTGCTGGACCGGTGGGGGCCGAGTCTGACAGACTGTGGTCTATTTGTCAGGAAGTCCTTGATCCAGAGGCAGATGGGGGTGGAGAGTCCCAGGTGAGACAGTTTCTGGACCAGGATCTCCGGGATGATATGATTGAATGCTGAGCTGAAGTCCAGAAAGAGCATTCTCACATAGCTTCCTCGGTGCTCCAGGTGACTCAGCGCAGTGTGGAGCGCTATGGTGATAGCGTCCTCGGTGGAACGATTTGTCCTGTAGGCAAATTGGTGGGGGTCCAGAGTGGGAGGCAGACCGGCCCTGATGTGCTGACAGACCAGTCTCTCAAAGCACTTCATCACTACAGGCGTAAGTGCAACAGGCCTGTAGTCATTTGGGCTGGTCACAGCTGTCTTCTTGGCGATGGGGATGATGGTGGAGGTTTTGAGGCAGGGCGGGACGTTTGGGTGTTTGATGACAAGGAAAGGTTGAAGATTTTAGTGAAGACTCCGGTCAGTTCGTCAGCACATGCTCTGAGAACCTTTCCATGTATTCCATCAGGACCTGCCGCCTTCCTGGGATTCACTGACCTTAGAACACACCTCACTTGGTGCTCCCTAAGTGTTAGTGTGCCAGTGCTGGGGGCGGGTGGAAGTGGTGTGGCAGCTGAGGGCTTGGTCGTCTCAAAGCGGGCGAAGAAACGGTTTAGATCCTCAGCCAGTGAGGCATCAGTCCTAGATGTTGCCTGGTTATTGCTTCTGTAGTCGGTAATGTGATTGATCCCCTGCCACATTTTTCTGGGGTCGTTGACCCATGTGCCTACTGCTAAACCCCAAAATAACTGTGCTGTTCCACGTCCACATATTTTTTTCCTCAACAGTAATAAAACCGTAGACTTATTTAAATGAGAAACAGTATTTATTCTGCCCCTGAGCTGCAAATCTCAGCAGAGAAAGCGACTGCCTATCAGAAAAGCATCCAGCTGTAGGCACTGAGGCATGACTTCATGGACGGACACACACCGCACAACAAGGACAGATCTGGATGGCGCCTGTTAAGAAAGTAAATCCCAAATCACTCGCAGGGGCACGTAAATCTGAACGGGATGGCCCTGATTCACAATCAGCCCGAGGCAGGCAGCTCTTTGCCTGTGAGCAAAGTACAAATCCACCAAACTGTGTGGCCACATCCTCCTCCCCCTCTTGTTCCCCACTAATCCGTTTTCAATCATGCACTTTTTGGATTATGCTTTTCTGTAATTCTTCTCAGGTATTGTTTTATAACTTAATATGATATTTCAATTTGGGTGAGTTGGGTTATGGGTCTAGGACACCGTGCAGGATTGGATAAGCAGCAGAGGTCTGCAGGCAGCAGATTGGAGCGGAGGGTTAGTGCCCGACTGAAAGGAGCACGATAAACGTTTGACACAAAGTCCGAATGGAGCAGGTGCATAATAGTGGTGAGGCTGACCTGATTCAGTCTTTTCCAAACGCATCCCACCCGGTGACGTGAGCCCTGTGTTGGTCCTGACACTTACTCACTGTCTCACCTCCAAAGAGACACATAGATGCTTTACATAGCAAGCTATGACTCCCTGTCATCACTAAAAGGTGATTAAAACTTGAATAATAGTGATTAAAATGAGATTCCCTAAATTTCCTTCCTCAACTTAGTGACTCAACTGGCTTATTGTTGAGATTTCTAGCCTTGAAAACTCTGTTTCTGACTCATATGCTGCCTTGGAAGCCCACTCCCTCAGCTGTAACTGCTAAAGATGCAAGACAAGTGAGCAAATAATGCAATATTCTCCAATTTGAAAAGTAAAAAAAACAAATCAGGCAAGAGTTGTTTCACGGCATGCTTCTGTTTGATTTATCAGTTGATTGACTTGCTTAACCCCTCTAGTGTTGCAATATGTTGTCATTCACAGCTTATATAATCCATTGTTCCAGCTCTTTGCATAGCAGTATAAGTTTTACATGTTTGTCTACTCAGACGGTACACCTTTGACTTTTAACAACGTGACTTTAAGCAAACAAAACACCTCTCTGGAAGCAGCTGCTCGAAATGAAGACTAACAGAATTACTGCCAGCCGTTTTTCCATAGAGCTTTTTTCTTTTCCCACTCAGTAGCGATGCTCCTGTTTCCAAAGTTTTAATGCTGTCACATATTTAGACAGTGCATTTCCTACTTAAAGCCATATAATTGTAAAAAAAAAAAAAAAAAATTAAAAAGAAAATCAAAAATTAAAGAATATGTATATTTCTGTTCATGGTTGCACTCAGTAGAATTAAACTTCAGGTGAAAGCCAGTTGTCAAAGCCTCACCACCTCATTGTGTCTGAGAGCAGTGGGTCTGGCCACTCTGCCGTCTCCGAGGATCTTCTTTTTTTTTCTTTCTTTTTTTAAGGGGCCACTCGAGGTATCTCTGTGTCTCTCCTTTTTTTTTTTTTAAATCTTTCTTTCTTTCTTTTTCTTTTTTTTAATAACCAAACGATTTAAAGATACAATTACTTTGTGGGATTTTCTCCTGGAAAAATCTCCACCTGTGTGTCCAGGTCTAAGTGACGTTGCGTCGGTGCAGGGAGCTCCTCTCCATTCCCCGGGAGCGGCAGAGACAAGCGGGTCGCGGAGTGTGCCGTTCTCGCGCCGTGCTAAGATGTCCCGTTTTAAAGCGGATTTATTTGTCTGCAACAGGCTACATTACCGGCTGCTACCGACGGAATGAACCACCGAAGCCCAAGGTGAGAGGCTCAGGCAGCCGATTTATTTCTTTAATTGATGTCCAGCTGGATGGAGGGGCGCATAAACTTTTGAAGCTTCGCTACGACGCGCGCCAAGTGGGCAACCAAAAGGTGCGTCGTGATAAGAGAAAGTAAGGCGACTATTTTGAGATCACATGCTATTTTTTTTTTTTTTTACCTTTCAGGTTCTCTTTGCTGTGCTTTCATTCGGCACCACACTCTCCCGTGCGGAGAGATGCTCTAATAAAAAGCGGTACCTTTTCTGTGGTACATCCAGTATGAGATCAGGTGTAGCCTGAATGCCGCTGTCCTACTAAGAAAGTGCAGTTTCACACTTTCTTTGAACAGAAAGATTTATCTTAAAATCTTGCTCCAAATCACTTGTATACGTTGTTTAAAGGACACGTGGATGCGCTGTAGGTGCACAGAACCAAAGCAGGAAGCATTTCCACGTCTAACTCGAAACGAATCAGCACTGCTGCGTGCCGATATTCCCACTTTAAAGTCAAACTAAAAATTACAATAACGCTTGGCAGACACTTGTCATCAAATACTTTTTTTTTTCTCTCAGGCTCTTTGATCGATATTTTAAAAAAGAAGAAAAAAGCCCAACGAACGTTTTCTATGAAGTCTGTGTGTCTGTTCTTTCCTTTTAACCACATCCTTGAACATCACCAGCCTTAACACAGGTTGGTTTCGGGTAGGGGGTGACTAGGGGCCTGTCTTGGCCTTTAGAGACTAGATAGACTGTAGACACTCGTTCAACTGTAAGGCTGTCAAGCTACTGTGAGGTTAACCTGCGCGCCAAGTGTCATGACCTGACTCCTTAACATCCCGTCTTCTCTTGCTCCTTGTGTTAAGGGGTGATAATACAGAACACACTGGGCGCTAACTAAATAATAATTATTATTATTATAATTTTTTTTAAAAGTAGGTTATGAGATCCTTAAATTAATATAAACAACGTTGCTTCTTCACCCACAGGTGTTAAACTTCGAATGTTAAACTCTGATAAACAGATTTTTGTATTATTTATATCTAAGTAATCCCACGGACGTATTCACCCACAGTAACTGAGTTTTAAAATTTTAAAATAGACACTTTCAGTGGAGCCTTCGCCCTTATTTGTTCATTTCCATTTTTTTTTCAGTCTTGGTTATATTATGCTAATCTGTCCCAATTTACACGTATTTGGAATTAAAACAGCCCGTTTAACGAGGCGGGACCAGTGAACGTATGGTACCACTGTTTTTATTTGCGTCAGAGTGATTTTGGAGCAATTACGCACCATTTTGAATAGTTACAACACACATTAAATTCGCTTTACTAGAACTATAGCTAATAAATCTAATTATAAATAAGATCCTGGCATTTCAACACGTTCACACTTCACAATGGCTTTGCATGTGAAATCAAAAGCACAAATATTGTTTTTTTCTTCTATTTTTTTCCTCTCACATGCTCGGATGGCTGTTAAGTAGTAATCACCAAGAGTATGATCCCCCCCTCTATTTTGCCCGGATGCAATCATTCCTTTGAGACTATATTCACGCCCACATTTGTTGGATAATTTAACTCGATCAGCCGACTCGTGTGAACTCAACCAAACAAGGTTCAACTACAGACAATCCCCCTCCCTTCTGAGTTTCTAACGGGTCCCGAAAGAGGATTGTGCGTGTTGATGTCTGTGAAGAAGGGGTGTGGGTGGGGGGTGGAGGAGTATGTCGAAGTGGAGAAGGGCTGGAGGGGTGTGGAGAAAAACCATAGGTATGCGTGTGTGTGGGGGGGAAACACGCTGAGTGTGCGTCTCATCTAATAGAGCCTCGGAACGCATTATCTTCCCCGTCATCTCCGTCTGTGCGGTTGGTGCTGCGCCTTGCTGGGGAAACGGCCAGGAGAAGATGCGTTGATGCGAGCGGATATTCTCAGCAGCCGAGACTAATTGTCTGTGATTCATGTCCCTGTTGAGTGGCTGAACCCTATTCATAGCCAGGGAGAAGGAGAGAAAGGGGAGACTGGGGACGGGATCCGCGCAGAGATCCGCTCTCAGCAGTCTTTGGAAATATAGGAAGCAGATCGCAGAGAGGAGGAAAGCGCGCCAGCAGGTCAAAGTTTCTTTCGCGGTACTGCGTGTGTGTGCGTTTGTGTGTATGGGATGGGGTGGGGGGTTCCCTTTTCCGTGGACATCATTGTGCTTCAGGTTTGACACCGTGATGGAATGACACCAGAAAAGAGGATGATGGACACTTTGGCACCGGAGTCTTGCTCAGAGATCCCCCGCGTTTCCAGCAGGCGCGGTGCTGACCGAGCCCTCAGGACGGTGATCAGTCATTTGTTTTGAAGTGGCAGGAAAATCCTCCTCTTGATTGAAACAAGAGCGAGAGATGGTGCGCGCAGCGATTCCTCGGAGACTGACGTGCGTACTCATCACGTTCCCGTTAAGGAGCGCGTCTTAAAGAGCTTCATTCTTCGTTCATGTTCATTCTGCTGCTCTGAACTTGTTGAGCGGCGTTAAAGAGCAGCGGGACTCCCAGAGAGGCACTCAAAGAAATGTGAGTTTTCCATTTGCTTGTGAAGTTTACTTTTTCTTTTGTGCGTTGAGGAATAATTTTTACACTCCGGTTAATAAATTCTAACATTGCTGGAAGTTGGTGAGTCTGGTTTATATGCATTTATCTCCAGCAATAAACAGCTAAGGATGGGGCAGGCAGCTGTTGGGCTTTGGTTTCTGGACAGCTTGACAAAGTTTAAAGCAAAGAAGACGTGTTAACATGTAGAAATAAGGTGCCCTTGAATTCATCCAAAAACATGACACAATTTCCTCAGGTCATTTTTTAGAGGCGCCCCCTTGTGGAACTTATTACAACGTCCTTGCTTCACTGCCATGTATAATTATATTAGTGTCATGCTGCAAGCAGTTACTCCACCTTTAATGCATCCTTGTGTTGTCTCTTGCATTTAGAAGCTTTTTTGGTATATTTGGTTTAGGTGTTGGTCACTTTTGCACATTTGGTAGCTCCTGGTGTGATTTAAAGATGCTTCCTAGCCCAATGAGTGACACCAGGTCTGTCACAAAGCAGTATGTGGCAGTACAGTTATGCTATTTTTTTTAAATAATAGTTATAATCTTCAAGACTAGAATGGCTTCACCTTGAATTAGTCTAAAAAAAAACCCTTGCTGTTTTAAGCAGATGCCTTTAACCATTATCATTAAACATGAGCGCTCTTTGGTTCAGGCTCCATCCAAATTCTGACTGGAGGATCACAGTGTGCATTGGAGGGTTTCTGGATTTAGTTTACACTTCATACACAGCATCAGCTACACTTGTTTTTGGCATAAATGAGTGACTGATATCAGATTTGAAGTCACTTTGTGCTTTATGTGCTTTGTCATTTATATCTAATGCTATCAAAAACTCGTAGGTAACACTGAGCCATCATTTGTGTGCTCCAAGCGTCTGTCGCTTTAAACTGTGTGACTATTCCAACCTTTTCACAATACTGTCAGCTTGAGAGAGCTACCTGGGTGAGCACATTCTTCAGAGCTAAAGTGGACATTTTGAGCATCGAGACATGTCACTGTGGTTGCAGAATAATGTGCTAGCAGCCTTTTTAGGAAAAGTGTCTTTAATAATGCATAAGGTGTTCCTGTGTCGCAAAGAGAAGCATGCTCGGTGGCGAGGGGAAGCAGAGAAAAGGAGGAGGGAGGGAGGGAGCAAGTAGGAGTGATCTTGTCTCACTGTCTCATCGGGTGCCCCACGCGCTGCTCTATATGTGCAGCTGGAGTAACTGACGCCCGAGGGCGTTCAGCTCGACTTGGGTCAGCATCGCCACAGTCACCCTGTCAAAAGTGCTGCTCCCGCACACACAGAGCACACAAGGCAGCTTGAGCAGCTCAGAGGAAGGGGTGGGGGTGGATGGAAAGAGGGAGTGATGGAGGACGGTGGCGGATACAGCTGGTGGAGGCAAGTGAAGCACGTCTTCTTTGGCCGTCAGGGATTTGTGCGCCTTCAGAGGCCTGACCTGTCTGGCTCCAGTAGATGCTTGATTCAAAGACAGACTGCAGCCACATCCTGTTTAAGGAATGATTACCTTAGAGTTCCAGCATGGCTTTTTGATAGCCAGCACTATCCAGTTTTCACTGCCTATTATCTTGTCCATTTTTCACTTTTTTTATCCTGAGGGTGGGAAAGCTTCTCGGAGAAGAGCAACTGAAATTCTTAACGAATGAACATCAGGTTGACAGAACTCGTGGCTCTGTTCTTTTATTGCATCTGGTTCCGTCAGACATTTATCACACCAGGAGAGGAAAACAAGGGCCAGTGCAAGCCCAGTTAACAAAAACAGGCAAATTATTTGTCTAACCCCGCAGCGGAGCTTTAACTCTGAGCTCTTGTGAGTCAGCCCACTCATCTCCACCACACAGTCTCTTCATAGCTTTCAGCACTCCACCCATTTGCTACCTGTCATCATTATTAAAAGATCATAAGCCTGCCAATTGAAGGTGGCGACATTTTCAGAAGTGGAAAAAAAGTGCTAAGTGATGGACTGAGTCGCAGGCAAGCTCACTCGCATTATAGGCGTGCTCACATGAGCGCTGGTTGTCATGTTTTCAGGGCCATGCTCCACTCTCCGTATGTTTATTCATGAGGACAGCGGCCCTATTGGCAGGTTGTTAACAGGCAAGATTAGGGATTCTGAAAAAAAGCAGGCAGAGAAATCTGGTGAGCGGCGCGCAGAGAGCAGGCAGGAGGGTTTTTTCTTTCCTGAAGCCTAGCCAGCTTCTATCTTTATCTATCTTTCATCTGTTTCCGACTGTCTGCCATCCTGTCTTTCTCCCCTTCTCACTCCTGCGTTCTTGTTTCTCTTATAGTAAGGCACTGGTAGGGAATATGAAACAGGTGGAGTCAGAAAAGATGAAAGCAGGTAGCGACAGGACAGAAGCAGGGTCAGAAATTGCCCTTGAAAGTGCATAAAATGTGTGAAATTAAAAATGAAAGGCAGGAAAATAGCTCAAATATCAGCTGTAAGCTCGTAATTTTTCCACCGCACCTTGTCCTGAGTGCACCCTTTAGAGCTAAAGTGGACACTTTTTACATTTTGGGACATTATTACTCATCAAATTGCTTTATAATGTGGCAGGTGTGTAAGTACTGCCCCCTGTGGGCCATTGTAGATGGTTTGGATGCGATTATGACCTGATAGTTCTTTTTGGTTGGGTGACAAAATGGCCTCTTTTGTTCACAGGCGGACTAAAAAAAATAAAAGAAATGCTGTCCGAAGCAGTGGAGAATGTTGGCAGTCAATCGCAGGAGAAAATGCTGAACCCACACAAACCACTGGTCAACAGAAATGAATTTTCAATATAAACAGAAATTAGAAAGCGGAAGAATGGGGAATTAAAGTGGGACAAAAGCACTGGATTTAGATTCAGACGTACACATTTAGGGCTAGAGTGAGAAAAAAGGAAGAACTACAAACTGATAAGGAGTCGTCCTTTCATTAGTTTATTTGACAATGTGCATGGTTTACAAGTTACTCCCACTAGTAGTGAAGTGGAGCTCTGGGGACATGCACGTAACTTTTTCCTTGTGATGAGGATAAACAGTCAGTGCTCGTGTGCTCCTCTGGGATGAAATGGAAGAGGACGCAGAGGGCTGTTTCTCAGCCCCAGAGAGAGGTGTTCAGTTGGGTGAAAAGGCTGCTTTTGATGGGTGGTGACCTCACCAACCGAACAACCCCATCCCAGTTCTACGGGGCCTTGTGAAAGATTCATGTGTCTAAATATAAAAGCTTGCAGGTTGCAGCCTGGCGGGTTGATGTCTACAGTCCCCTGATGTTTCAGACAGGCTGTGAGGAACTGCTCTACTGTATGTGGTTTATGACACTGCCTGAACAAGGCTCTTGAATACGTTGCTATTTTCCCCGGAGTGACTAACACTTTTTGTTTCTAAGATTTTTTTTTAATCACACTCACACTTCTGTAAAGACCTTTAATAGAAGTTAAAGCTGCTTTTTATTTCCTCTGCCCCACCTTAAAATCACTGCTTTAACGTCTTGAAGTAATTTTTCTTTACAATCCAGTAGTAAGCATCTGTTTTCTAGGCTCTGTGTTCAACCCATTCAGGTTGACATATAGTAACTGTGCATTAAAGCACCAACACCTTAAATATGTTTAATTTCATCGGGTTTGTGTCATTATGGAAACAACTGAGTGGAGACACAGCGCAGGGATTCATTTGGACAAAGCAAATCCTCACATATAACATTTTGGTGAAAACTTTTGCAGTAAATGATGGCCTGAAGTCTTTGTCTCGCAGATAGCAGCAGATGCTTGATGCTCTCTCCGGGCTTCACTGTAATCTCCTTGAGCTCGTGGGTTCTGTGGGGTGTCTGCTCTCAGCCAGTGGAGGAAATACCTCGTCTTTACTCTAAAATGTTCTTTGGTTGTTTAGGAAAACAGTCTTGCTGGATGATGACAAATTTTCCAGTTAGGTTTAACCCATCAGTTGAATTTGTGCACCTCTGCATCGTGTCATGTGTGAAACAATCAGTTCCACCGGAAGCATTTTAAGACAAAATAGCTGCAACTTCCATGTTTGATGCTCTGGGTGGAGCTGCTTATTTTTTTAGTTTTCCTGTCTTTCTTCTTTCTACGTTTAGACAAAACTTGCTCCCTCATTTCATACGCTTGTGCTCCAAAACTTTCTTTTTGGATGTTTATGTGAGCTGCAGGTGGCCTTTCTGCTTTTGAGGCTTACCGTGGTTTTGCATCTTGCAGCAGGTCCTCTGAGCATCTGCAAGAAGTCTTCTCTTGATTGTTGACACTGCAACCTGTGCACACACATGCTGGAGTACCTTCTTGACTAACTGCACAGTCATAAAGGGTTTTTCTTCAGCATGCAAATTAAGATCTGTTCAGCTCCCAGACTTGTGCTCTCCAGTCTACTGGGGTCTTTGCGTCATTCTCCCGTACAAATCTGCTTTTCAGAAAATGAAAACTTCTTTAAATCCTTATGTAAGATTTTTGAGACTTATTATTTTGCACGGTCTGCCCTAAACCCCTCATGTTCACTAAAAAGTCTACCTTCAGTCTAAATGGCAACTCCACTCCGACCCACACAGTAGGTCTTTTGCACATACAGTCATATCGAAACAACGTCCCTGCTGAAGAAACAAAGAAACAGTTATTTTAACTTAACAAAACAGAGCAGAAGCAAAATAATGTATGGCTGTATGTGTAAAAATCTTAATAATTCAATTTCTCAATCTAATGTTCATGTTTTTAAGCTTACTGCTATTCAAAACGTGCTCCATTTGTCACTGCTTTACTAGGATGTTTGGCCTTCAGTATATTTCACAGTGCGTGCGTGTGTGTGTGTGTGCTGTTTATATTTTTACCTTTTGAAAGTTTCTTTATGCTCATTTCAACTCGGTTTAACCCATTTATGTTGATGCTGGAATTTGATCAATTCTTTCACACTGATGAAAAGTGCGAGGCTACAGTGGCAGGGTTTCTTAACTTTAAAAAAGCAAAAGCACTCGTGGAAATATGGTTTCCTATGATTAAAGTTTTAAAAATGTATGCTCTTAATGACCAGAACGATGAAAGGACAATACATTCTAAAAAAAGGTTTTCCAGAGCAGAAAGAAATAATGAGAGATGTAGATGGAGTTTGGGTTTGCGTAGAATTGTATTCCGATCAGCTAATAATGTGTTTAAAATGATAATGTGACACAAATCTAGACGAAAAAAAGAAATGTGCGATACAAGTATGTGCAACTACGTAACTGTCAGACTTGTCAGCCCAAATCTGTTTCTCGCCATATCGAGATTTTATTTTATTTGGATTGATTTTAGGAATTGTGGAAAAAAATAAAAAAAATTATGAGAAATGTAAGTTTGAGTGTAATTCATGCTGCCACTTGCAGAGCGCTATAGAGAGCAACATGGAGAATAACAGATGCCAAAGCAAATTATATGCTGCTACTTTGTTAGGGAAGGCTTCTTAGAAAGCTGCGTCACAAGTGGAGCAATGCAGTTACTGACACTTGTGTTGTTACCGCAGCAGCTCATGCGGATTGGTTCTGGTACTGTCTGGATACGCAAATCTGATCCGATCACTGGCAAATACGAAAGTCAGCAGTCTGCCCTTAAGACCTGATCTGAGAAACAAATCCGATTTGCCTTCAGTCACAACAATGCCAGAGTCAAGGATCTGGAGGTAAAGCTAATTAGTGCGATTGTTTAAATGTTTAAAACTCCAAAACCAATTCACTCTGTGAATTCAGCATTGCCTCTCAAGCCTAGAAAAGAACATGATGCACATATTTGGTGTCGCACATCTACAGCGTGTGAAGGTGCTCTGTTGGTAGCTTTGTATCCCTACAGCCAGTGTGCACTGGTTTATTTTCAGTACTTGTCCAAACTTACCTGAAGTGCCTGTTATTCCATTTTTTTGGTTGTAATCTTTCCCTTTTTATCTTTTCAGTTGATTTTTTGTTTGTAAACTCCCATCGCAGACTGTGGAGATTTTTTTATCTTATTTTGGTAAACATCAGCATCCACTTGACATTTTTGAATAGAAAATATGATATTTGTTTTTATGACACAGAATAGACATAAAATACATGTCAAAGATAATAATATAAAAATAGGCATACCCATAAATACCATAGCAACCTGAGGGGCACCCACAGACATGGAGCTGTAGTTCTTACCATTTTTCCATGAAGCTGCATTTAAAGGTTTTATAATACTCTAATAATTAGAAATATCATAATTAAATCAATAAAAAATTAAAGCAACTCTTTCTTCCCAATATGAGATCATAGGAATTTATATTTCCATGTCTGTATTTTTTGTGACTGAAAATAAAAAGTAACGATTAATGACTGAAAACCTTAAAAATGATCATTGTTTCAGACATTTGTTAACAGGATAAAGATGTGAGATCCAAACTTTTATTAGTTATAGCCTCATTTATAACATATCTGTTTGTGTTTCCACGTCTAACAGAGGAAATGCTGTGGGGCTTTTCTTTATCATACTGAATATATTTTTTCATCAACTGGGACAGGTCTTGTGACGTATTTAAACTTTTTCTAATGACTTGATTGTTTTTTTAACGTACATTACAACTTAATACATCAGTGTAATAACATTTTTAAAAAGTAGTTAAATCCCATATTTCTGAATGACTAGGCAATTGAGCAATATGCAGTTCTGTTGAAAGAGAAAAGCTATTTTTTAAAGAGTTTTAAAATAATACTTTTTTTTTCTACGTCCGCTCCTCTCTCATATTCAGCGACCTCCCACTGTTACTTGCCGTGTGCATACGATGCAGTATATATTCCTATACGTGGAAGAATTTTCAGGCTTCCTCCGAGCGCACCTCCTCTGATGTCCTTAGACCTTGATCGATGGTTGGAGGAAGCAGCCTGCCCTAAAATAAACCATTTTCTCACTTAAGATGCACATCCACACTTCTTCCATCTGCTCTCCTTTTCTCGCTCTCACCTCGTCTGCTTGGAGCGACAGAGGGTTATAAGCAGGGAGTAATGAGAGGAAGGGGCTGCTGTGTCCAGGCTAGTGGAGTAATAATGACCCAGCTTTTGTGATCTCTATTGCTTGTTATCGAAGCCCTCGCCCGTGCTTGTTGTCTCATTACCCATGACTCGAACCACTTTTTATCCAGAGGTTGCACGTGAGGTGTGCGCACACGCTATTACACACACGCTATTACACACACGCTATTACACACACGCTATTACACACACGCTATTACACACACGGACACTTTCCAGCCATCTCTTTAGTCTCCTTCTTAACACGGTAATATTATGTCTCTTAATGGGAACAGGGAGCTCTGTGCCAAGAGTTCGTCTGGATAATTGGCTGCTTCCTCACCTGCTGACATCTCCCCCATTGACATTCTTACATTTTACATTTAAGGTGCTTCAGTTCTGCCCCCCCCCCTGCCCCCAAATCTCTTCCTCCCTCCTCTGCCCACTGACCTGCAATACTTTACTCTATATTTCACATTGTATTTCTCGCTTATTTTACCTGCAAAATTAAATTCTTTCCACTAATTCTTGGATTCTTGAATGGATTTTTTTTTTTTTTTTAGAATGAATGCTAAAGCTCCGGATATGTGCTTTAGTGATCAATTGGAGTTATTTTTTTCATCTTATCTTGCCCTGTTTTTAGGTACCTTGCATTTCTGCTTATATCATCTGGCTTCCAACATTATTAATGGATGTTTTCCTACTTTGTGCCTCTGCTGCTTTGCACAGTGTATTTATATGCTACTGAGTCTTTGCCCCTGACCTTGACTGTTTCTAAAAATTATGATTTACATTCAGTCGGATTGAAATGACTCCAAATGCCACAGTGTGAAACACAGAAGCATCACATATCTACCCTACTTTGGTACAATGCGTCCAATTTACATTTTAAGAGGCAAATAAAAATAGCCTTATTGCTACATTTGCATGTGAAATAGAACTAAATATGTCTTTACATTGTCCTTAGTGGACTCCCTTCATCTGGGCATTCATCTCCGTCTCTATTATGCTTATGCTCATCTACTCATTTGAACACATCTTTAGGCTTCAGGTAGACCATTAAATGTGACTTCAGCTTCTATAGAAGTGTATTATTTCTTTCCACATACTGACTTTCTCACACTCTCACACTACACTTCCTTTTATAATCCTGTCACAGCTTGTGCTCAGCTGCTTCTTAGCACATTTTGATAATTCTGAGCTTAAGTTTTTATTCAACTTCTCCTTAAATAAATAAATAAATATATATGTGTATCTATATGTGTGTGTGTGTGTGTGTGTCTGTAGTATGATAACATGATCCAATTTTACCCATAGTATTGCCCTTAGGGTTTATTAAACATGGCTGTGTTAATTGCAATTAATTGCAATTAAAGTTAGCAATTAAAACAATACTACACCATCAGTGAACATCAGAGATCGCTTAGACCTAATTTAGTGTCTGTTAGGTGAAAGTGATCAGGCATGACTAAAAACTGTGTTTTGTTGCTGCACACATACTGCAAAAAAGCAGCACAACAGAGACCAGAGAAGGAGCCTTCAGTCTCCAAGTCTGCTCTCCATCAATCACTCTCAGTTGGGCTGCTGCTTGAAGGCAGGAAGCAGGAAATGTTCACATAACCTACGACCTTGGTCATCTGGCTTGCTTTTTGAAATATAAAGATAAATGTGGGTCGGAGACATCTTTACTTCAAAGATGTTTTAAATAAGTAAAAAAGAAACCTAAATTCACAAAAACTGGAATAAAAAGCGTATGTGGAAAAAAATAAATAAGAGAAGGCTGAAGACAGAAGAAAAAACGAGGCCATAGCCCACAATGGTTGGCAGTTATAAATGGATCCTATAGACGCTATGAAGTAAATCACTGTATGTGATATAGGACTGTGGCTCCTGCAATGGACAATCCACCATCTGCGAGACTCCTTTAAAACTTGTGAACAGTCATGAACTATTAATGCTGAAATGTGGGACAATCTCAAAAGTGGCCACTTCATTTTTGTGGAGTACGGTTCACTCCGTCCTTCATTTAAGGCAGCTTTAATCACTTGGTTTATATCAGTATGGATCAGATAACTGTTACATTTATTTGTAATATTCTGGTTGCATAGACAAACCCATAGAAAGGAATTTGGAGTACACATGAGTATTTCACTGTCTTTCCGCTCATTGTCTTGATTTCACTGCTTTGATTCATTCTCACAAATCTCATGAGTATCTCTTCATCTCATCTTTTCATCTGTGCACTTGTTACATAAAGATTTAGCAACCCTGTTTCTGGGTCAAAGCCTCTACTACCTGGCTGAGGATGTTGTCTTGATTAAGTGTGATATGTCATGAATACAGTATTTTGGAGCTCCATGACTCATTATCCAGTCATCATTAATTACTAACCTGTAATGTTGAAAACAGTTTTGTCTCTTTATTCTTGCCATAGGATGTTTGGAATTATTGGATCACACACACAGGGGCTGCACCTTTACTGAGAACATTTTAACTTCCTATAGTGTTTTTGTATTGCGGTGGCTTCTAATGATCGGTCACAAGTTGGTATATCTGCTAACAAACTTCCACAAACAAAAAACGTAGTAACAGAGAGTGCAATGTTCTGCGTACAAATTACCCAGAATTCTTACATATACAGTAGTATACTTAGACTTAGCACTAGCTAGAAAGCGTACCGTTTTACCTCTAACTCTGCTGCATCAGTCAGATGAGCTTACAGGGTGGTGAGATGTCTGTCGTCTGCCCATCTCTCCATAATTTGAAAGAATTGCTGCTCCAATCAGAATTTAATCAAAGTTACACACAATGGGTCTTCATCCAAATTGTGCTCAAGGTCAAGGTCACTTTTACCTTTTTTCAGTGGATTTTTAATTCTCATTCGTTTGTGCAGTGCAGCCAGCTATTGTCAAGAAAATGTTCCCACGTACTTCACACATTACACTAACCTTTGAATAGTGATGGATGGTGGGCCGGACGAGCTAGCTTTTTATGGACCCCCGGATGCTATGCTCGATTGTAACAACTAGGAGAGCTCTCCCAGGTGAAGATAGTGGAGCATTTAATGGAGCATTTGATGGGGCTCTTTGTTTTTTCTTTAATGGATTTTCATTAATCAGGTAGATAATAAATAATATTACCTCTTTATTCTCTGTGTCCTTCACACCCTTCACAGTTTCTACAAATGTTACATCAGCTTTATCAGGGAGTCAAAATGTGTCTTACCATTGCCTGCAAGTGAAAAAAAAAATCAATCAATCTCTGTTTGAGTACATTTAATCAAGAAATTAAACTTGAACTGGAAAAAAACAATATTTATATATTATTAATGACAACACGGACATAAAAGCCTCCCATGACTCCCTGTTGGATCATCGACTCCAGTGCTCATGATAGCTGTTAAAGTATCATAATACTCCCGATGTTGCCAACTTTTATTTTTGAACTACTTCAGGGTTTTTCACTACACAATTGATTTCAACTGTACAATATAATTTTTTCCATCCCCCTGTGCAGCTGACACAGTACAAGTCCTTGATACCTCGGACAAAATGTTTTATCTGTAAGATCAAATTTAGCATCAATACACTGAACCGATTGGTACTTATTGGTATTTTTGTTTTCATATGAACTTTGGTGTGTTTGCACATGTATATGCACCAATACAAAAGTGCACACGCATGTCTGTGTTTTATAGATGTGAGGTTTTTGCACATTTTCCCTGCTGTAACTTGATTTTTTGCTGTATTATCCCATAAAGCACTGATACAAAGTGGCGCTAACCAAAAAGAGAAGCTGAAATTTGCATTTAGCTTAAACCATTAAGCAGCCATTTAGAGTACTGTCCAGTATTTATGATTAAAGCAGCACTGAGGTGAATGGTTTCCATGAATGAACAACACATGAAATTTTGTTATGTTCTGCATGCTATTTGTCCTTTTTTCCCATGCATTGTATGGTGTTTGAGTTGACTGAGGTGTAAGGTGAGTGTGGTTGTGGGAAAGCTGTAACACTGTAGGCTTAATACCGCTGAGTGTGATGAGGGTTTGGCGTGAAAGCAGCAGGATCCAGTTTACCCCGGTGGCCTCGCTTACTGATTTTCTGTGTTTTGATCGACAACCAACACCAGCACGGCACCTTTTTCTCGCACCCATCCAACTTTCTTTTCACACGTACACCTTTTACTCATGACGTGGCCCCAGCTAATGTTCTCTCACTGTCAAATATATATTCACCCCGCCTCTTCTTCTCCTTCTCCTGTTTCTCTGCAGTGCCAGATCGTCACGCAGGACGAGTACCATGATTGACAGCCAGGCAAGCTGAGGAGACCCGTCACTCATCTTCCTATCAGCGTGTCAGAGGGCTATCTCCGTCTTGCCTCCCCCCTCTTCCTCTTCCTTCTCTCCTCCACCATCCTCCTCCCTCCCTCGGTCCTGTCTTATCTTCTCAATGGGCTGGTAGCCTCACCATCCCTCAAATCATCCACCGCCCCTCGAAAACCTGAAAGAGACAGAAATTGTACTGAAAAACACTCGTAAAGCAACCCGTGCTCCACCGAAAGGGAGTTTGGCATGCCTCCTCACTCTTCTTGAGTGAAGTTTAGTAAGTGGAAGTCGAAGAGCGATCCCTTGTTTGTACACCCTTCAGAAGGAGATACGGCTCCTTAACAAGGAGCTGAGAAAGGGCCAGTCATGCGTTTCCACTTTGCGCTGACGCTGCAGGCACTGTGGACTGGTGTTTGCCAGGCAGCCATGCAGCACTACCCTGCTGCAGCATGGGGACATTACGATGTGTGCAAGTCCCAGGTTTATTCAGATGAAGGCTTAACCTGGGACTACATGGCCTGCCAACCCGAGGCAGCAGATATGACCCAGTACCTAAAGGTGACTCTAGATCCTCCCAACATCACTTGTGGAGACCCTCCAGAGACGTACTGTGCCCTGGTGAGTACGCTGAAAAGTGAAACTTTTTTTTTTTAAGTTGTACACCTAGTAGGGGAAAAAAAGACAACCTAAGGCGTCTTTCTTATCTGTTCCTGTGTATCAAGTTGCTTCTCGGCTTGTTCAACCCCACAGCCATGACAGACACTTTCAAAAGCCTGTGTGACTCAGATACCTTACTGTGGCTGAAGAAATAGAGGCTTGTGCCCATTGACGTCATGTTCTGCTGTTTAGAGAGCTGCTTCTTGGTGTGCACTGCAAACACTGTCTGATGTGCTGTTGACAAGGCAGAAAACACAGTATAATGTGACTTTTCAATGAAAACACAAGCGCTCACCTCTTTCTCTGCACACACAAAAGCCTCATATAGAAATACAGCTTCCTCAGTCGTTCTGCTTTCAGAGTAAAGAGACGTCCCAGCACAGCTTTGCTGTTGCACCCATGTTTGTGGATGAGTGAGTGGCTTAAAAATTCAAACAGTTTCTGGGTGGGTGAAATAGTGCACAGGTGGACTAAAAATATAACAGTGTGGTGCATGATGGTATATGCACAATGTTTTTACCCATGCAGTGTTCAGACATATTAATCAGTCACACAGCATTCCTTATTATTCTTTTGTTATTTTTTTGGGAAGCTCTGAAAAAAGATGTTAGATGTTCTTCTGTGAGGAAAATGTTTTCTCATATATAAACATTTTAATGCTGTGACCTGCAGGGCCAAACTGTACGCATCAGCAGGATTTCTTACTGTATTTATTTTCAGTTTTATGATCAAAAAACACTTTAAAGTGGAGTTGGAATAAATAAAATAATTAAACACATTTTAGAAAATTATCCAACGAGCATTTAATATCACAACAAATTCAACAAGGAACTACCCAGCAAATGATGGGGATGTTTTGCGGGATCAGACTGATTTAAAAAAGCAAAATTCAAAGCAGCGACTGGTTGATTGGTTTACCCTTTCAAGTGTCAGCGATGGTGTTGATTCTGCAAATTATATCGCAATCATGAAAATTACAAATTCCTGATGGAGCTGAAAGTGAAATGAGCAAAAGATGCATATTAGGTCAAGTATTTAATTAGCAAAACACCCTCCTCCTTAATTCAGGTCCTTTTAGCTCTGAAGCTCACAGCTGGTCGCCTCAGATTAGCGCTGAATGATGAATCCATTTTGGGCCACCGTGTGTTACCAAATCATCAAAGATTCTCTCAGAACAAATGTACTCCTCAACGGCTTCAAGAGCTCTTTACATAAATAGTGAGATGTTCCAGGAAAAGTAGTAACTTTGGGAGTATAAATAGACACTCGCCATCAGCAGAATGTCAGCTGAGGGGAGAGACAGAGAAACAGAGAGGGATTAACAAAACACAGATGACAAAGGCAGTGAGAATGATCAACGGAGAAGTGAGAAGGAGTGAACGTGAGGGAGACAGAGACTCCGAGGACCGTGTGCGAAGCATATGATGACTGAAGAACTAATATCTCGAGTGTAGGGAGGCAAGGAGGCTCTGAAATGTGAATAATTCAGCATGTTTTGTAGCTAATGTGTTTTATTCATAGGACACATTATTCAGCCCGACATCTCTGAGGCACTTTTGAAAAATGCTGACTCCTGTGATTGGCTGACTCCAAGGTTGGTTGAAGGAAAAGTGAGTTAGAGGGCATGGGATTCCATATCTGCGAGGTCATTGTCAAAATGCAGCCACCCTCTGCTTTTCTTTCCCCTCCGGGTGACTCCCTGACCTCCGAGCGATCCACATCTGAGTCTGAAGCGCGTCGTAGTATCTGTGCGGCCTGCCGCGGCTATGCTGTGGATAAACTGGCTGAATCCTGGACGAGCAGCCATCCGTTTTTGATCTATGTTCTATTTCTAGACTCACTGAGAGGGAGTTTGTGATTATTAATGCCAGCCTCTTAACAACAGTGTGATTATTGCTTATTGAATTAGCGCGAGTTTGTGCCGCGCTGTCGCCCTCGTGTCTCCGGCAGTCGATGTGATAGGAGTGCTTCAATTAAACAGGCAGCGGTTAGCTCCCACATAACCATTTCCTCTCTCTTGCTGCACTGTGCTGATCGCAAATCACACAAACATCAATGAAATATGACCCCTGCTGCTTACCATGGAGTCCAATTCTGTGCAATTGGTTTATGTTTACCCCAGGCAGTAACGTGGCTCCGAATCAACATTGGAACAATTATCATTGATATTTCAGCTACTCTGGCTGCCAATACGCTGCTACAATGCCAATAGTGGTTTGTATCATAAGTCAAATCACGGCAGATCCAGGGCAATTATCATTATGCTGCATTATCGGAGAATTCCATCTCTCTGGTAATTGATTTTGCGCTCGTAGAGGCGGGTGTATTTTAAAGCGTTGTGTCTGCTTCCTGGAGTGCTGAAGGTAACAGACACCGAAGCCTGACGAGAGGAGACCGAGACGGAAAGAGATGCAGTAGCTTGAGGGCGTGCTGCTTATATGAGCGTGGTTATCTCGGGTTGCGGCCTTCATCCCAGGGTCACAGATAAGGGAAGACAACATCACACACACCACCCTCCCCAGTAAAGACTTTTTAATTCTCCTTCTAGCCCAGTGACCTTTTCCTTAGCAATAAGCTGGCATTCACTGAACTCCGGCACATGAATCTGCCATCATATGAGTTTTCACGGTCCCCTCCAGTTAGACTCAGACTGGCCTTTAAAAGCCTGGACGGCTCCCACAGCCTCAGCCTGATGGTCGGGTTTGTGCAGCGTTCACGAGGGCATCTTTGAGCTCATACAAAATTAATGTGCAATCTCCAAAAAAGCCAGTTCTTGTGCAAAACAATTAAATTTGATGATTGTGTATTTGGAAAACCTTAAAAACATAAAAAAGCTGCATATTTATAAAACCAATGGAAGTAATTATGTTGCATTTAGACACGTCTTTGTTTCCCAGTACAGGTTGATTAAACCGAGAAGTAGCTGCGTTTCCTCTATGTCTAGCCGCCGCATCACAGTCAAGAGCACTCAAGGGAATTATCAGCGTTTCATTTACCTCGCCGCAGAGCTTTTTGGGCTATAAAATGATCGTTCAGCGTAACGCACAGTTTTGTTCTTCTTTGATGCACGTGGCATTAAACATAAATGAGTCTACTCAGTAGGTGTGGATATATAAATTAAACTGTGTTTGGAAACCATGCTCTTGCATGCATTGATGTCCTTCTGCATTCCCGTGCAAGTACTGGATGCTTCTCTCGGTCCCATCAATTTACAACCAGGAAGTGCTGATGAATGCTGAAACCTGAGTCCTGCAGGCCAGTACATTTCATAGCCAATCACATCTAAATGAGGAAGCTATGGGGATTGTTAGGAGGTGGTGCAGTGTGTGCCTTTTTACCCCATTTCAGCCTCAATCAAAGGACTGTAATGCTGTGTCAGAGGACAGTATACCACACATGGCGTTGTAACTAATTTGGATAATTCATTAGAAACTGATATAGGCTTTAAAATGTGAACTTTGTTAACCATTGCCATTTCTAAGCCTGCAAACATACCCATATCAAGCTTTTCATAGCATGTCGTATTTTATTTTTTCCTCCTTAAGCTGCAAATATGCAAGATATATATTTATTTTTTTTAATCAAAGTTTGACTTATTGTGTACATGTTTAAATCCCAGTAAAAAAAAGAGCATATATAAACACATAATTCAACCCGGTTAGTAGGCTTACTCTCAAGGACATAAAATACAAGACTTTACTAGTACTTTAATCAGTCTCTGTTGTAGGATTATATTGCTATACAAAGACCTACAGAACAATGAAAAGGCAATTCCCTCTGCTGAGAATCTATAGCTCTCTTATTGATGCTCATCAGGGAAAGCCAGAGGATTTAGACCTTCTCTGAACACTCTTGCCCTCCTAAGAGACCCTCATGATCCGAACACCGAGCGTTGCAACATCTTCTACAAATGGCGCTGCCAATTTCCAAGAGTATTGATTGGTCAGTAGTTGGTGCTTTTATACTTATTGATTTGTTATCTTGAACAAAACCTGCTTAGGAGTATTTGTTTGTGCTTATAGCCAGTACTAGGAAGGCTTTCATTTTTCTGTAACAACGACTCTTTTTTTCCCATTATAACCTGCTATTCGATGTTGCATCTTGGTCGTCCTTTTAGATGAGGTTTTCTAGATGTGTTAACCAGTGAATGGGAGGCAAGGTTGTTGTGAGCCCCCATAGATTTACTCAGAGGTATACAAATCTCCCCTCTTCCTAAGCTGATCCCGATTAAAGGTTTGAGACAGCCAAAGCGTTTTAACTCTCCCATGCCTCAACCATCCCACTCCGCCAACGGGCTCCATGTTGACATTTCCTTGAGAAAACGAGTGCGCTGTCAGCAGCAATATGTCTCATTTCATACTGCAACGCTCAATGCAAGGGTTAGAGGAGGATGATATCGAGAGAAAAGAGACAGCTGCTTTTTCACAGGGCTACAGTGTTGTCTGTGTCTGTCTCATAAACAGTTTATATTGGATTTTTTTGTGAGGTGAGATTGCAAAAACAAGCACAAAGATGGAATTTCAGATGCACTGATTGGTATAAAAAAGGTCAGATATCAGGAACATTGTTACAATTAAACACCAATAAAAAAACATTTTCTATTCAGTAGAACTGTTTAACACTGGAGGACTAAATCAGTGTGATCCACTTTATGTATTGTCTTTCATCTTTGCCAAACAGGGGCAAACATTTATTGCATTTTTTGAATTTTTTGCCAAAACAAGCTAATAGGAGTAAAAAAAAATCTGTGGATAATCCACAGATTCTTTCAGCATAGCTTTTTGTTTCATTGTTTGATTACTGATAGCTATCTGGAGTGGCAAACAAAGAGTTATTTTTTTTGTATAATTACCCAGCAGGCGATGTTTAAGCAGAATTTTTCACAGCTGATTTTAATCTGCGCTCACGGGAATTCTGTCTCTTTTCTGTGATTTAATTAGCCTAATCAACCCTCAGCAAACAAGTTGAGGCGAAGGTTGTACTCAGTATAGTGCGTATTCATTTTTTTTCTTAACGTGACACACTTCAAACACTCTCCTTTATGGGCAGAGCGGTTTTCATCACATAAGAGCCATAAAATTTACTTTATTGTTTCAACAAGCTACAAGCTGAAGCCACATTCCCACAGACATGCCTGCTAAATACACTGTGCTTTAATTAGTCCATTTGCATCAATTTTGATGCTTAGATTTATTGCTTTAATGAAATATGATGAACTGATGCATTGTAAACTGAAAATCGCCAGATTCGATATTTTTTCAATTTAGTTTTTTGTTTTATCTGCAACTAAAAAAATAGATGAAATTCTCTATATAATCAGTAGGTAAAGTAATACTTATGTATGTAAGTATGTACTCGATATATCCTCCATAACAAGTGGGCCAGGCTTCCAAAAGTTACTATAAAAATATTTTACACTCATTCATTATTTAAAAAAAACTGAATTATTCTATCAGCAACATAATGTCATGCACACTGATTTTAACAACACCGGGCTACTGTTTAACACTGTAACTTTAATGACACAGCTTGATTACTCTTTGGCAGACATGTGTTTAACAAAACACATATTTATTTGAATATATAATTTCATACATTGTATATTGAAACTGTCAAACCCAGAATAACTCAAACAAACCATCAAGCTACTACTGTGTTAAATACATTTGTTTGTTTAGTTCCCTACTTTTTGTTCCCTTCTTAAAGCTTTTGGACTGTCAGCATCTCTGCTTTGTGTGATTTCACATTGTCTGAGCATAGAAAAAGACAAAATTGCTAATTTCTCCAATTATGCAGAGAAATCAGGAAATTTTAAATTTTACTGTATTTTATTTTTGTGAGAAAATTATTTTGTTTTCCTTTTTTAAGGATTTGAGCCGCCACTGTGACCAGAGTGCAAAATCGCTGCACGGTCCAGACTCTCTGGCAACAATAATTAAAAAATAAATAAATAAATAATGAAAAATACAAATTGGATTTACTAATGAAGAAGCTGCTTTTGGCTGCTTCCTTATTTACAAAGGGTGATATTAAGTAAACAGAACTGTTTAGTTATTATACAGACTAACAGATGGGTTTCTATAATGTCAGTCATGTAGTGTTAACATTCATATTTAATGAGTTGAAACCTACAGCCTGCACACTTTTCCCCCGTGTTCTCCAAATATGAACCTTTCAATCTTTAATTTTGTAGCTTGATGAATTCAACTGCCGGCACAGCGAGAATAGATCTAATATTGTCTAAGACAGCAGATAACTGTTAGACACCCACACTGTAGCTGACCAGTGTGAAGGTTACAGATACCGCAGTGAGGGGAGGATCTCATCATATTCTGTCCGACACATCCTGTGCTATAAACTTTGCATGAGCGTCGGGCACCGGCTGAATTTTTATCATTTTCTTATTTCCAAGCGCTCCTTCTCCCGAGCCTTCGAGCACCAATATGAACATGGGCTTGTCAGCCAGCCCAGACCAGGCTCAAGAGAAGTCCATTAAACAGGTGTTGGCAGAACATCCCACTTCCTGTTATGGGCATGTTGTGGCTCAGCCTTGTATAGCAGTACTTTTGTTTTAAATTTCAGTTTCTGATATGAATTCATGGAGTTTTGAGTGTATGGTTGCCACATCATCTTTGTGCTATGATCAAGGATCCAGACACAAAGACACAACAGCAAAGTGTGTTTCCTCTCATGTAAGTAGCAATTACTAGAGTCAGGAAACAGCAGGCTAGCAAAAGAATAAGAACAGCTAATTTTCTGATGTAACCAGTTAACCGCAGTGCGAACCTTGTATTCACACTGGATACAGAGCCTAAATTCACTTACTTTGTTGTGCTATGCATTTGTTTGAGTTTGTTGCCAAGTGAAACCGCACATACAACACAAACAGTACCTTCTGTAATATTTCCAAATCAATTGGATTAGCGTTGATTTTATTATGCTGTAATTCCCTGAAGAGGTGCATTTCCAGCCGTTCTGCAAACTGAGTTGACATGTTTGAAATGGGAGATACTGTTGATAGCAGAAATTCAGAGTTGCTATGGAAAAACATCTTTGGAGTTTTCAAACCTAGTTTTAAGTTATTATAGTTATTATATATTCTTTCATTGTGAATATTTTCATGTACTTTCTAGCAGACACTAAAACACAATGGAAGGTGCACCAGGTTTGATTATGGATACAGTCTTTGATCAGACTCTCAAATTGTTTCACAGTCATTCACTTGGAAATATTAAATGGGACCTATTATCCTCATTTCTACTAACATATTTTTGATCTGGAGCTCTGCTAGAGGAGCTTTGCATGATTCACACTTGAAAATAATCCTGGCCCTCAGTGCAGCTGCTCAGTTCATCCTCCATCTAAAATAAGCTTCTTCCTCCTCCCTCTAAGCCCACATTTTTCTGATTGGCTGCCTCTAACGAACAGAAGGTGGGGACAGCAGGTGGGCAAGGCTCCTGAGCTCACAGCCAGAGCTGTGAGCATGACATGACCATAATAGGGAGATCTGCTCTTGTTGACATCATCAAAGCCAAGAGTATAAAAGAAAAGCTATTTGAAACTGAGTATTTAGAGCAAACAGAAGCCAGAGCGTTTGGATTGCACGTACACGCACCCATTACTCAAAAACTTTTGCGATGTTTACTATGAGCGTCTACTACTGCAGAATAATTCATGTGACAGAAAATAATGATTTTTTTTTCCTTTTAATGAGTCCGCTGGATACTGCGTTGTAAACCACCTCATGGTATGCGGAAAATATTTTTACTTTCAGCAGGCATAACAACGGCCACCCGCAATAAATGAAAGACTTTGTTTTGTTTACCAAGAATTTTAAGTAGCAGAGCTGCAAATATTATTACAAACTGAGCATGTGTCATGGGAAAATGGAAAACTTTGCAGATGTAGCAACACTTGAGGGGGTGTGGTTTAGTGATCAATGTGAGCAATGGCATATTACACCACCTCCTATCATTACAATGTGTCATTGTTTATTTTTGTTTTTGTTTCTTTTGGTTGTACATGAATGAAATGGGAGGACTTTTTGAAAGTGTGAAGAGGAGGAAATGTCTACTCCCAGAGAGGGGGGAAAAAAGTTTGGCAAAGTGAAGTTAGCGAAAAGTTGGTATGCAGAAAACATCAGGTGTTGCTCTGTGATGTTGTGCTGTGTGAGTGTATGACTTGTAAATCTGGGCTCCATCAAGGCGTTCGGTGTTGCTTCACCATTTACACTGCCATCACAGGATGACGGGTGGCCCCCTCGGCTCCAGCCTCCCACAGGGTTTTCTGTAGATTTTTTTATTTTAAATTTGAAGCAGAACATTTCCTCCTTCACCATAAACTATGGCGAGGAACCTCGGAGAAGCTGAAGGATCGTTATTGTGTTTAAATGTGAACTCACATGTTGGACTGTGAAAGAGCAAATCAGAACATATTCTCTTACATGTATAAAACAAAGTCAATAGGAAAAGGGCTAACGTTTCATCCCGGGAAGCAAAAACATTATATTTCCCTCTCGTTCAGCTTTGGTTTCCAGATACTGAAATGATATATTCCGAGAAAATTGCTATTGAATATAAGTCAAGGAAGGGATGATCTCTCATAGCTCAGATTTAGCCTCTGAATATCTTTAAAAGTTCTTGCTATTGACTACAAGTCACCCAGAAATATCACGTTTTCTCACAGTTAAGTGGTCACCATACTCTAGGGACCGGAGACCTCACAAATAATATATACCAACCATGTTGGCCCTCACAGTCTGATTTCTGCTACACGGGAACGTTTTTCTTTTCTTTCTCCGTGTATTTTATTTAACAAAGGCATTTTTTTTAACCCTCTTTTCTCTCCTATAGCTCCATGGACTCAAAATCCCTCTTGTGGTAATGGGGGCTTTTGTTGCATTTCACAGTTCATCAGTTGAGGAAAATTATGGTCTGGAACACCCACACACCCCCTCCTGTCCTATAGCCGTCCCTGTTCTTCCTCCTCCTTTGTGCGCGAGGGGTTGGAGAATATATATGGAGATACAGTGGTTGGCTTCTGCAGAGATCCGTTGACTTTAAATGACTCTTTGACCCTCTAGTGTGGCTTTCCCCTCGGAGCTCACTTGGTTGAACACTGATTTTCTAAATATCCCCCTTCCCTCTTTGGGAACTGAATAACAAATGGCATTCACGAGCACAGGCCGATAGAGAGAAGTTTACAGAGCCCCGAGCATGGCATATGGTAGCATTCATATTTTGAGGCACTCATGTTTTCATTTAGCTGTGTTCGGGGGGGGTTTTAATGTTAATTGCAGCAGATAAGGGGGTGTGTTCTGAATAGAGCAGTCCCAGTGATCCCATCCCTCATTTTTACCCGTCGTGGGGGGTCAGATCTTCCTACAGTTGTGGCAGACGCTCTCCCTCCTCTACTCAGCATTTCAAAGCAGCAGGGCCTCCCATCCCTTATCAGCACAATGAATACCTTGTGTTGTGTGACTAGTGTATGTGTGTGTGCCACTTTGCTTCTATTTGTGTCTGTACGTACAGACACACTTTGCTAAATTTTGAACTGCAGTTCACATTGTACTATTTCAGAAGGCTTTTCTATCTATTTTGGGATGTATGCTGCTGTATACTATACTAATGCAAAGTGATATGTGTTTTAAAAAAGCAGCACAACATGTCTGCAACATGTCAGAAATGATTAATTTCCACCTATATGCAACATAATTTTGTCCCTCAGCCAAATTCCTATGCTACCATTGCACTAACACCATTAGCATCATCATAGCAACACTGATTGTAGTTTAGTTGCACAATCTAAAAGTTATATCCTCAGTTATGTAGGTGTTTATTTAACCTTTATTGGCTTGTAATGTCTTTTCTATAATGCACTACTGTGTATTAGGACATGTCTCAGAGTCATTTGGAGGTGGATGGAGTTGATGGAGGGCATACTGTCACCACACCTTAGTAAACCACACTGTTTCATTCTTAATTGGACTAATGACTGGTGAAAAGATGGGGATTAACGTTTTCTCGCTGTGTTAACACAAAAATGAAATTGAGGTGCAATGTCCTGTATTTGGTGTCACGGTTTATTTTAATGGAAATGTAATATAAGAGATGCACATCTGAAATAATACAGGTCACTCATTCATTCTGAAAACTTAACTCTCAATAATTTCCTTATGATACAAGAAGGAAATGGATGGATGGATGGATGGATGGATGGATGGATGGATGGATGGATGGATGGATGGGGATAGAAACCATGCAAAGTGTAGCTGTAGTATAAACACATGCAATAAGGAGTTGTAAAGCATATTGAAGCCGAGTCATCTGCTAACACAAGGGGCTGATATAACATCATCTAGTCAAAATGCATTAAAGAGAATTCGTTATTGTTTAACTCAGAAAAAAGAAGGGGGATATATTTTATGCACTTTCAAAGTTCTACTTGCTTGTTTAGACTCGCCCTATGAAACACTTCTCTCTTCTCAGACAGCTTTTAGGCCAACAGTGTCATTCTCCTTGTTCGAGGGAAATGTGAGTCGGTGCACTTCACCCTGGACAGGCTTTGAAAAAGACCCCTGGATTACATTGAGTGACAGATCCCAAACCATAAAATCTGTTATGTCTGGCCCGCACTGAGCACAGGGCAAACTCTAGATCAATAGCAACACTATCAGTGATGGAAATTGAATGCGGAATCTGAACGATGAGTACCCCCTCATGAACTGCATAAGAGCATTTTTCCAGTGCTCGTCTCAGTTATATTTCTCCCTGGCAGATGTGAGCACAGTCGCAGCTAAGAGAAAGTGTAAAGGTTGTTGGAACATATATTAAGAGTGGAGCATAAAGATAGAACTCAGAGAGATGAGCAGCAATGGATGGAATTGTTTTCAAAGTACAGAGTCGGCAGTCTTTTAAAGTGTTATTCCACTCACCTTATTTTCTTGTGCACTCAGCTTGATCTGACTCCGAAAAGTAATTTGACAGTTACCGCCATGTATCATTTTGGATAACTACCCGTTGGTAGTTTCAATCAGGCTGGAGTACTAGTTCGAAACCACGACAGAGAACAAAGTAAGAAACATGAAGTGACGACTGGGCTATGAACTCTCTTATCAGACCCATAAAAGCACATATATAAGAATGATAAAAAAAATACCAAAAAAGAAACTATATGAGCTGTCATGGAGTTTTTAGCCATTTGAACTTTTGGGAGCACATTATAATGGCTTGTCTGTGCACTCTCCTACACATGACCGAGTTGCTTTGTAAGCTAGCATCTGCCCCGCAGAGGGAACTGGAGTGGTCAGCGCACAAGACAAAGACCTGGAAAATGTGCTTGCTTAATTAAAGAAGGGGAATAACCAGTGCAGCTATTTACACCTAATTCTGACATAAATCTGCAGTTATGGCACTGGCGAGACTGTTCTCTCCCCAATTTAGGAAGTACCCGAGAGCTTTTCCTTAATAAGCAATCCTCCTGATTAAGCCCAGGCAGGAGTATATTTCTGTGGGAGAGAAAAGGACAAGAGAGGCTGAATTTAACTAGAGGGGACGTAGTTAGCAAAATGTCGTCACGGATATTGAGATGGTTAGCATTTTATTAACCCGAGTCAGGACAGAGAGAGCAAGTGGTAAATTGGGTGTAGACTTGCGCTGTCTCTAGGACTTTGGCCTAAGGGTGCTGGGATATAGACACTTGGTATTTCACCCTATCCATCTCCCAAGCCATCTCAAACTCAGGCAATACCGTCTGCCTCAGTCCATTGCTCCTCTAATTAGCAAGTTGTTTTATTTCCTGTGGCTACCAAACTAGTTTCCTGACTTTTTTTTTTTTCAGGCCTTGCCATCTGCATTGCGAGGACATGCATTCAAAGCATCTCCCTCAAGGTGTCAGACACTTGTCACAGAGGCATGATGTGACAAGGGTGCAAACGGTAATCTGTTCATTATGTTCACAAGGATAGTGAGCGATTGAGTGGCTGGCATGGAAATGCATTTTACATCCCCTCTGTCTGCACATCAGAGGCTCTAAATGAAATGATTCAGTTAGAGGTGCCAGCCATTAACTGTTACTCTGGGACACACATTGTTGTCACATTGAAGGCTCTCTTTCAACGACAGTCAGCGCCGCTTCAGATTATTCCCCCACCGTAAACACAAGGGCAATACGCCAAGCTGCAAACACAGTGGCGGGGCGCATTGGTGTTTGATATGACTGCAGTACCCCTCCTTGCCTGAATTCCCTTGGATTTCATCAAGGGTTTTCTTCTACCTGTATTATTAGCTGGCTTTCTGGCTTGCCATCACCATTGTCACTTTAGAGAGTAAAAAGATACTGAGAAGTAGACAATTACAAATTAGTTTTCAGTACATTAATATTTTTTTTCTATGTAGTTACAAGATCTGTTTTCCTTCTTACGTTACTGCATTGCTGACTGTATGCTAACTCTAGCGTCACTGAGTTAGCATACATGCATATTTGCCTTTTCTGATCCTAGAGAATTTTAATTGAACAATGTCTTCATAAACTGCTTGAGCCAAATGACAACTTTGATTAAACTCTACATTTCATGATAGATAAGAATGAAACCTCCCATATCTGTGTGCTTAACTTCCACAGCTCTACATAGGTTAGCTTAGCTTAGCTTAAAAACTGGAAACCGGTCAGTAGAAACTGAACTTGGAAAGGGAGAGGAGTTACAACAGCTCATTTCAGATGGTGGATGAATTGTGAGGTCAGTTTAAGTTAAATAAGGGCGACACTAGTGGAGTCCCACAAAATGTTTTATTCATTGGAAGATCATTGTTTTTCATGTTAGAGCTGCTGACTAGACTTCATAACAGTCACTTTGACTAACACATGGCATCGCTAGTGTCACCGATTCCCACCATGTCAGGCGTGTAGCAACATTGTGTCTCACACTGTGGCTTTTCCCCCCTCTTTTTCTAAAAATTGAGTGTGCACTTTGGCTGTCAGTAATTCTGAAGTCATTTTCAATTTAGCTCTGCAACGACTGAGCAATTTGTTTTAGTCCCAGCTGAATAAAATACGTCCGTGCTAATAATCCTAATTAGCTCCCCTAATGTACCCCCGCCCACCCTACACACTCCTCTAAATACTCCCTCTGGTGTGCAATTGAGGTTGGAACCTATTCAGCCACTACCTCTAATCTGTCTGCCTGATGAAGAGTTTCAGCCACTACAAGAGGTAAAAGTGTTGCTGTTGAAACTCGTATTTAGCACAATAAGAACTTTATAACCTTATTTTACCTCACAAAATGAGATATAGTTTTACCGTTTATTATTATATTATGTTTGTGAACAGTAAATATGCACTTGCAGAAATGCTGTGTGACTTTAGTTTGCCTTGATGGATTGCCTTGAGTTAGAGCTGCACCACAATAGTTTGCAGCAGAGGAAAGTGATATTGGTGAACCTTTGACTTCTTGTGTTGTGCAGAGTTGTGAAACTCATAGCTCATGGGAGACGTACAGCTCAAATTGATCTCAGACAGGCTGGACCAGTAAATCTATGGTGTAATAAACTGTGTGAAAAGTAGCATTTAATTTAACCTGTTTACAAACCAGATGATGAACAGCATGAGATATCTTGCAATTTTGACAAACAGCAAATGTAACATTTTTATAAGTAAACAACTTACATTGTATGATTATAAAAATGTATCCAGATATTTTATATTTAGTAATAATAATTACTTTTCACATTTTGCACTGCCAAACGGTGGGCAGCCTAACTCGCCCCTCTGGCATGCATGTTCTGCAGGCCGTACCTGTGATCTGGTGCCACCATGCGATTTGGAGGTTTGTGGTTGTGACTTAATTCTCTTCTATATACTACTAATACTATAACTACTATATTAATTTGTGGATAATGTGGTGCATCTATTCAGGTCCATAATGAAAAACTGAAAGAGTGTATTGATCTTTTAGTTTTAAAAAAAACTTTATCAGTATTTTTGGTTTCTGGAAAAATACATGCAAATACATGTAATTCCACCAGACTTTGTGCTTATCAATAACTAGCAAATATTACATGATAACCATACAGGATTTTACATTCTGTTGTTGGTATTTTATCATCCTTAAGTAGTCTAACCCAAACCAGTTTAAGACCAAGCAGTTTTTGCTTGATTATTGGAGACAAGGTATTAATAGCCGTTAACCCTTAGGAGAATATTGCTTACATTTTAGATTTTAGATGCCAAATTTCCTAAACAGCAAACATTTGATTTATAATCAGGATCGGTATCAGGCAGTGTATGGAAGATTGGCCGTGAGTATGGGTTCCTGTATTTTGAGCTTTGCCCAAGAATTCTTCTGCAACATTATTGTTGCCAAATTTTAGCAGCTGTCGTGAGAAATTAAATCCATCATAGTACTTCATTGTCTTAAGTCTGAGCTAGAAATAGAATAATGATTAAGTTGAGGAAGTATCAAAATGATCCTCACAAAGAAGAAGCACAACTGATGGTGAAACAAAAAACCAAGACATCCATATTTACAGCTTTTCTCCTCATGTTAATGATATAACTAAGCAAAACCTGGCTCAAGCTCCTGATTTATTGCTAGCGATGCTTTTGAACCTGCGGAAGTGCTTTGGGGGAATAGATCATAAAAGCCAACGTGTGTTTGTGTGTTTGTTGATGTGTGTGGCTGCGTCTCACTGTGTATCCGGGTGCCATGTGGCACTGAGCGACTCGGCTTTGCTCTGCCAAGAGATAAGAACACAGGGTAAGCTGCTCGCTGCGCCAGCCTACTGGATTTCACCTCTGAATCTTCTTTGTTGGAAGTTGTAGGGCTGCTCTATTTCTAATGTGACAGTTCTTGCAGAGTGCCATATTGACTTTATGTACTGTATATGTTCAGCGCAAGAAGCTATTTGAAATACATTATCAATGACAAAGCACTTGAGAGCAGTTAAAAAAGCAGTTAAATCCTGCCATGGCAAGAAATGGTAGGGTTGTTAAATCATTGTGCATCGAGGACAGCTTCACATGGCGGTTTGGGATATTAGCGTGTAATAGGTAGGTCTAATTGTTTTAATTATGAAAGTACTTTAAACCTAAGCACCTTATTTCATTCCAGCTCGGCCGTGTGATAGATACTGTTTAATCTGTTATTTTAGATCAGTACAGAGAGGGGAAAAAAGGGGGAGACTGGCTCCTGAAGTAAAGGTGTTAGACTGTTGTGCTGACTGGATGCATGCCTTGCAGAAGATTTCTGCCAGTGAAATGTTGGCAGCAGTCAGCAAACGGGTCGGCAACAAGAGGGGAGTGCCTGCTGGGAAGTGGAGGTGGAAGCTGGCATATGGTTGATGGTGCTCACCAGTGCTTACCCTTGTTAGGCCGCCTTTTTAGCTTGTTTCGTGTGTGCAGAACTGAGATAATTTTCAGGTTCTTATATTGTTAGGCAGCAGGGTCAGTGAGCACGCAGTGTCATGCCAGTCATTTACCAAAATTATCCAGCAATTAATTCCAATATTTTTAGACTAATCTTTCATTTGCTAAATATAGACTTCTTCTATATTAAGGGTTACCAGCTGGATTAATGGGTGTATCTGGATATAGCTGGAGAAAAGGAGGAGCTGTCTAATTGAAGAAAAGGGGTGATTGGTTAACAGGAAATGTTGCCTTTATGTGATTTAGTGCAGTCTTGTTTGCGTTTTGGTGTCTTTGCCTTTGCACTGCTACAAGATCAGACTCTTAATCAAGGCTAAATCTTGACCTTTTTGTGGACCTATTTACTCTTCATTTGTGCATTTGAAGGTGTACATTTCACTGGCTATGGAGAGGGAAGTTGTGTCTGCCTTAGCTTTCAAAATCCTTATTTTGTTGTCTTCACTTTTATAGAAGATGGGGATAGGGCTGAACGATATATCGCATTTGCGATAATATCGCGACATGATCAAGTGCAATTTTCTAACCGCAAAGGCTGCGATTATACTGCGATTATATTATACAATTCATGGGCTGCATCCTCCTGAGGCCGCATTTGTAGACCGATTACGTCACAGCGACGCGCCGAAGGCTGTCCAAATTACTACCATATCCCAGAATTCATAGCGCGGCCCAGCCAAACTCCAGTTTCCAGCAATGGCGGCCGCTACTATGTTTTAAAATTACTCATACTAATCTTTCTGGGTCACAAAATAAACTTTTAACATATTTTCAGGCGAGAAAGTAGTTGTGTAAACATCAAATATCTGCTCGGTTTATCAAGATATCCCATATTTGCAAAAGTGCTTCGACGTTTTCAGAGGCGTCTGCTACCCACCAGCTCGACAGCTAGCCGGGAGCTCGAGGGTTACTGATGCGGCCGAGAACGGCACAACTCCCGGCACATCATTTTCAGATCACCGCGGAGTTTCGCTGCTCGGGTTAAACGTAATATATAAGTCACTTAGACAACCTAAAAATGTTATTGTTGGGCTTTTTTCAGTGTTTTGTTTGTTCGTGAGTAAATCGGTTTGGCTGAGATTAAAGTTATTAGATTAGATAAAATAAAACTTTATTAATCCCCCGGGTGGGTTCCTCCTTGGTTTTCACACAGCTGACTAAACGTCAAACAGAAAACTTATTAAACAGAAGTATGAGACAGTCGAGAATTTACACCAGTGTCTGGTTATATTTTAGATAGCAAGAAGCAGACGGCCGAGTTTATTAAACTCCACCGAGACAGCGGTGACGCTAATCAGAACTAGACCGTCCAATTTCACGCCTTTAAACTTTAAAGGCGTGTTTGTGTGTGTGTTTATACAATTGCTATTATGTTTGCACTTTATGTGTAATGTTACTGACTGCAGAGATCAGTAAGATGTGTGTATTTTTTATTTATTAGTTTTATTTATTTAATATTATTTTTTAATTGAATGACTGTCTAGTAGTTCACAGATGTCGAAAAACTGAGTGTGGTAAAGCCACTGATTTTTTTTTTTATGTATATTTCTGCAATCTGCACATTGTACTGACTTTCATTTTAATGTTTACACCAGGGTTCCTTGTCAGCACTTTATGCTCAGATGTTTGTAAGCTAAAAATAAACTATTGTGTATGTTCAAATATACTGTTGTGATTGAAGAAGTTAAATAAAAATGTCAGTCATCAATTCATGCATCACCTCATGTCATCATAACAGAGGTCTGTCTTCCAGGAAAGAACAGTTTAAAATTAATGTAATATAGTATTGGCCATACTATATGATGTATTGCTTGTCTTTGTTTAATAATACAGAAGACAAATACCTTAAAAAATAATCGCATATCGCATCGCAATCGCAATATTGGGGCAAAAAATCGCAATTAGAGTATTTTCCATAATCGTTCAGCCCTAGATGGGGACCTGTGCTGTGACCACCTGCAATCAGCTGCTATCTTCATTTTGACACGCTTTGAAGTGTGTTGCTACACGACGGCGATTGAAGTGCAAAATGACCTTGCCTTTATGTGGGAATATAGGCAGGATATAATCAATTGAAAACCATTTGAGTCAAGTATCCTGTTACAAAGAAGCGTATCATAAATGAATTTCGCTCTTCTGCACAGACCAACTCCATCTGACTCCATGTTGGCAGTCTGTCTGCATTTATAAATTAGACAGGAGTTATTTACAAACTTCACTCATCTGTGTGAGAGTGATTGCAGTCACTCTAAGTCCAGCTGCAATTGTTTGCAGACAGGTTGCCTCCCACCAGGTGAACTGTGCAATCACCTTGTTTTCTTACTGTTGTGTGAATGAGCAATAATTTGCTGATAAGACCTACTCAGGGTGAAAGAAGGTAAAGAGAAAACATTAAAAACACATTTAAACACAGAGCGCTTTGTTTTAAATATGATATGAAAGATTCCAGAAAAAATAGTTTTGTTCCATGCTTGCATCCGAGTTGCTAACTTTTATGTGTCTTTTATATTTGGGAAGCTTAAGCAGCAGCCAATGGTTGAGAATGTACTACTGCAACTTTGTGAAGAAAGCCAACACAGAACATGCTGATTAAAAATGGAACAGTGACAACGTAAAGGAAAAAATTTATAAATGTTTTTATTTTTTTCTATTAAAGGAAAAATCTGAGCCCTTGACCCCTACAGTGGGACTGTCTTATGTTGTATATTTAAGACTTGAGGAGTCGCTGAATTATGAAGTGTGAAAATGATGTAACCCATATGCTGGGGTTTCCAGAGCTCTTCACAACCATCATCAAAACACCAAATAAGGGAATGTTGTTTTGGCGGCATGATGTCTCAACCAGGAGAGCCTTAGACTCACTGCCAGCACACTGAAGCTACTCCAGCAGTGTGCAGCAGCCCCGCAGCTACTCACATACTCCTTAGTGGTTTTTATTTTTCATCACTTTGTCCAAATGTTGCTACAGCACACCTTTCTAACTGCTAGTTCCACTTAAAAACAACACTTTTTGGTGCTATGGGTAGAGGATCCCAGTTGTCGCCTTTACACTTTAACATGTTAAACTAACATAACAAATCTAGTTAACCCTCTGTGACCACCATGAATGCTACCTGAAAGAATTACAGTACACATGAAAACTAAACTTTACTCTATTTTTGGCTAGTTTTCACCAATCCAGTGTTGACTTTGTTGTAGCATGGTTTTTGTGTTTTCTTTAGCAGTTTTGATGGATGATAAAATATTTTTTTTATGAATATTCAGAAGAGAAACTTTTACTTGAAGGGCTAGTAGAAGTATGATATAGGTTTGAGTGACAGCCACTAAACACCCCAAACAAATCCCTTCTGGACACCGCCTGGCTGCCTCCAGCACAACAATTTAAATCCCACCTGATAATACCTCTTGTCGTGCTGACAGCTGTCATCAAGTCAGCCATGTTCACTGTTTAGTTCGCTTTTTAAATTAGCGAGTGGATATTCTCACAATGGTCTTTGTTTTTCCTCTGCTGAAAAAGAAAAAAGTACACCCTGAGGGAATGCAGCCAGGCATGGCGCGAGTTGTGTTCGCGTTGCTGAAAATTGACAGGCAGTTTGATTTGACATTTGCAGCAGTTTACTGCCACCATTAACAAAGTTCTGAGTATTTCGGTTTGGATTTGCTGCGTATGAACAGTGCTTAATCTCTTTCTTTTGTACTGTATATGGTGCAAACTGTCTTCTACCATATGTGCTTTAATCTTCTTCATTATAGAAATGATGAAGCCTTGATCTCCCGCATAAGCACTGCCCACTTAGTAGTCAGGACAAGCTAGATGAGTACAGGGGACAAAAACTTTGAAAAAACACTCCAGATAAAGTTATATTTTTGAACCGTTTGACAGCTCAGTGAAATATCTAACAAAGGAAAGTTTGATTTGTAGCTTTGCAGTCATTTAAATGACTAACAGTTGTGGTTTTGCATTCAGAGTTTAAAAAAAGGCGAAGACAACTATGCAGTAATTTGGACTTAGTTGAGCTGTCAGCATAGCTGCTGGGTGTCTTATCAATTTCTGTTAAGCATCAAAACGCTTGTAGACCTCAGCTGCATGCAAAATAGCAAAAGAATCATTATGTTAAATCACACCAGCATTACGGCAGTGATTTAGGCTCATTGTTGGCCATAAAACGCAGCGTAAGTGGAGCCTGTGGAGTTATCAGCTAATGTTCTGAAACAGACAAACAGTAATATTTTATTCTGCTGAAAGACGTGGAGGGCTGAGGCAGACCAACCTGTAAACACTGGACTCTCCCATTAGCCATAGACCATACCTGCAGGAGATGAACCAGTGTTCGTGACCTGTGCCTTGTGTTTTGGATGTGTGCAGAGGTCCTGTGCTGAGGGCTAAATAGATGTACTCAATTTCACAGAGTCTCTTGAAGGTAGAGATCTAAAGCTGAGATCTGGATGTGAGTTGGCTCGTGTGAAGCACGCTGAGGTGAGGAGCAGACTACCCTGAATTATTGACAGCCAGCCTGGCTGCTGATCACACCCTTCCTACTCCCCTGGTAGAGAGATCCTGCTGTGAGGAGCTACAGGTTTGGGTAAAAACACCAGGATTTCTCTGTAGCGCTCCTCTTCATCGCTCTCTTTCACTGTGTCGTTTTTGTTCACTGGTTCGTCTTTCCTTAATAAAGCTGTTAGACTCTTTTGATTTTATATACAATTTTAATCTTTTTCTTTTTTCTTGCAAACATCTGCTTTACAAAACATTTTTTTCTCTTCCTTACCTGATTTACAATGGAGTCTATGCTTCCAGCTCATTTAATGCAGCCTCACATATGTCTGAATCAAGGCTGTGATGTACAAACTGCAAACCTTTAGTAACAGAATTCACAAAATAAAGCCACAAGTCTTTCTTTTTTTACTCCACATCTGAATATCTGGATGAATAACTCAGCATCCCTCGCAGGAGAGCGAGGGTTAAGAATCAGGCCATCTGTCCGGTCTCTCCAGCTTGTGTCAGCATCACTGAGGAAAACAAAAAGAAAGAACAAAATTATCAACATTTTGTATTGTCATATGCATTGTCTGCATTGCTAACTGTATGTCTTGTCATTAAACTGATCATATTTTAGGATTAGATTTTAGATTTATTTTTGTGGCAATAAATGTGTATTACACGTCCTGCAAATGAAAAAAGTGTGTTTCCCAATTGTCTTTGATTTTGGTTTATTAAAAAAAGCTTGTTTCTAATCTGAAAATACACAAAAATCCAACAAAAAAGGCAGCACTTAGCATACACATAGATCTGTGTGGAGACTGCACATTAAGCTTTTTGTAAATGGCACCGACTGTGTATTATATATGGACTGCACACCACTTCTATAGAGCATCCTTTGCATGCCTGCTTTCTATGCTTCTGCACAGCTCAGCATAGTTTTCCATCTTCTAGTCTGTTAAGCATCAGAATAAACTCTTACACTTAAAACATCCAATTCATGAACCTGTAAAGTGTAAAAACGTCACCAAGTGTTTGAGTTTTTGAAAGTTTACAATCCAAAAATATCAGACTTGAAATTTGTATGTTTTTATTTGATAATTCTTTGGTCATTCAGTGTAAATAAAGGGTTTCATTGTTGGGAGAAAGTTGGATCTATGGAAAACTGTGTTGCCCACTTGGAGATCCTACAGTATGCGTTGACGTCCCCTGCCAGAACATGAACAGTTCAGTTTTCATTTCTTTCCACGTGCCACGGCTAATTTTCAAGACTTTCTTGATATTTGGGAGATTTATTAATTCACATAGATTGGCTGCCACGTTCCTATTAAGAAGTTAAATTTGGGAGGAGGTTTGGCTTGGCCGTTCATTCTAGCTGCCAACAGACTCTCTCCAAGGGTTTCAGTCTGGAACTGCAGGCAGACACACACACTGAAACACAGTGCAGAGCCAGTGAAACGAAACAGCTTTCAGTGTGCGTGTCAGTGCAAGTAGCCTCGTGTGCTGTGGCTTCTTTTTGTGGATTAAGTAATATATGAAAACACCAAGATTTCTGCTAGCTGTCAGTGATTTGTTTTTTGTTATTTTGTATCTTCATCCAAATGCTACAAGACAAATTTGATTTTGTGCTCCACAGTCACTGAGTTTACATAATACTGAAAACCTGTTGGCAATGATAACGTGCCTAAAATGAGAAGGTCTGGGTGTTGGCTTTGGAAGCTTCTATGTAAATGTCACCAAATGCTCAAAGTATTTTGATGTGTGTAAACTTCCCTAAGAAAATTGAAATGAAACATTTTTTATTTTTATTAGTATTATTATTTCACTGAGTGTTCAGTTTGCCCCTGTAGGTTTGAAGGCCACAGGTTACCTTTGTTCATGTTTGACTGAGGAGATTTTATTAGCGTGCCTGTGGGAATAGTGAAACACACTGTCCAAAAATATGTCACATTATCCTACTGCAAAGCAGCAACCTGTCAGCTTGCATGCAGGGTTGTGCGGATCAGAACAGAGCATCACATGTGATAGGCCTAAAGGTCTGATATGTGATCAGACCTTTAGGCCTAACTCTGCCAGATGATTCTCCACTGGAGAGAAATGCCTTTGTGGCCCTTACTTTGAGCAGAGTGTCACTGTCTGGTTGAAAGAAGAAAAAAAAGGCTTTCTTATAGTTGAGTGCACATTTTTTTCCTTCATAACATTCTATTACACTCAAATTAACTGTGAAATATTGAACTAATTAGACTGTTATAGTTTCAGGACCATGGACAGAGCATGTGGGTTTCATTGTGATGCCATGAGTTGTGCTGTAGCACATAACAGGTTTCAACTGGTGGACCTACACATATTCAGCTGCATGCAGTATGTTAGATCACACACACACACACACACACACACACACACACACACACACACTGTTAACACCACCAGCCGCAGAGTGTAGAAATAAACTTTTGTCAATCAGGCATGTATGTTTTGTTTCTGTTTTTTCCCCTTAAAGGGATTATAGTTGTCTTAATACAAGACTGCTACAGACTCTGCATGGTTCACAGTCAGACGTAGATCAGAGGCTGTTAATTACTGAAGCCTGTTTTCATTATAACTACTCTGTCTGTCACTGCCACAGGACTACATTTAACATATACATCTATGGCCTACATTTTTATGCTTTTCTAATTATAATTCACACTGTGCCTATCCTGTTAGCATACCTTAAAAAAACAACAGCTGAATATCATCTTTGATATTCCACCAAGGGGAGGGCCAGAGGGGGCACTGGCCCTCTGGCCCTCCCCCCAACAAGACTGTCCTATGTTGGAAATAATCCAAATAGATGTGAGCACAAGACTGTGGAAGGCATCGAGTTGAAACACAAACTTGATATTTATTCCTGCTTAAAACAGATTATTATGGATTTCAAAATGTATTTGGTTTTCATATGTACCTATTTTCAGTGATATTAACTAGCAGGGAATTATTTAGACATATAATTCTTTTCTCTCTTTCTTTTTGACATATTTTTTAAGTAATCTATATTTGACAACAGCACAATAAAAGAAAAAATTCTGTTTTTGTTCTGTTGGTGTGTCACCCCAATATTTTCAGTAGTTCCCATATGGCCACCCATATGAAAAAATTCTGGAGGCACCACCGCTTACTCTGTGACCTTGCTCAAAATTGCATAACTGTTGGCAGGTTGGACTCGTGACATTGAAATGAACTGACTGCACCTTTGTTTAAAAAACAGCAAAATATTTGTTAGTCACCTGTAATCAGCAAGATTGTACCCACATGCTAATTTGCCCTGTTTAGTAAATCCAGCCAAAAGATTTCTCCATATATATATATATATATGACCATATGGACATTAACATCATATGTCCACATACAAATGTGTGTAAAGGTTTTACACTAGCCCCAGCTGATGATAATGTGATATAATAGGAACTTACATATCATCATCAGTATCACCAAATCTGACTCATTATTGATGTGAGTACACACAGTACACCAAATCTACAAACCCACACATCCAGGCAGTGGGATGACAGCGCCCAAGAGATTAAATCCATAGGGAAGGCTGAATTACAGCCAGCGCTCATTCCCATCAATACTGTTGAGTCAGAGGAAAGCTTGAAGTTTGATCTTCCTTCGTGATATACATTATCTTCTGTTTTGCACTGCACCACTGACACCTTGTTTATGTTGAAAGAAATGCCAGGTTGAGTGGTGTTGACACTGTCAATCCCCCCTCTCTCATAAAAAATCTGCTGTTATTTGCTTTGCTCTGCACACTGCATCTGATAATGTGTCTTAATTGTCGATGGTGTTTTAGTACAAACATTGTTTCAAACATTCAAATAGTCTGTTCAGCCTAATAGTAAACTATGTTTACTTCTTGTATGCATCATTTGAACTAGGAATTTTTCCCTTCGGCATCCATTGCCTTTTTCATTGCCACCTCTTCCCTGCCAGCATGTTCTCCCTCGCCAGTAACAAAACTAGGCCAGCCGAAGAGAGTAGGCACAGAGCAGTTTGCCGGTGTAGTTGAAATGAGAGATAAAGGCTGAAGTCAAACAGGCGGTGGCAAGGCAGAGCATCGTCGCTTGTTTCCCAAGTTGCATCCGAGAGCTGTCGAGGCGTTCGCTTCCTGCCATGTTTAGCGTTGTGACAGAGCATTTGTAACACCTCCACCCATGGCTTCCACAACTCTGTCACGTCAGATGAAATCAACTTTCAGAGAGGAGAGAGGTAAAAGAAGAGGTGGTGGAGGGAAAGGGAGGAGGCACATAGAGGAGTCAGAGCAGGATATTTTTCTGCTTAGCGAGGAGATGCTGGCGATGAAAACACTGCACCCCAGTTTCACTATGTATTATTATTGTTGTCAGTCACAAGCAAAAAATAAAATAAAATCTTACTTGTGCCCCGGGTGTGTGTGGACGTGGAGGGAAGTGCAGAATACCTGAACAGGAATCCAAGGGTGAGAATAAACAGGAAAAGCACACTGAGAAGGGAAACGGTGGTTGTGCGTTAAGTGCATGGGAATTAAACAACCACGGTGTTTATAGATACTGTCCTGAATGAAAATAGCAGACCACTGAGGTGTGTTACAAAAGTTTGCTGTCTGTGTGCTGGAAATGCACAGTTATTGTTAAAACAGGTAAACAGCAAAAACAGAGGAAAAGGACTTTGTTAGCCCTTATTGCTCAAAAGGAGAAAAATCCCCCAACTACACAGCAAAATCGCCAGTGTTAAATTGACACTGTGAGTGTTAAATTTAACACTAGAAAAGTGTCTATATGTGTCCACTCTTTTGAGTGTTAAATTAACACTTTTCAAAGTGTTATATTTTTAACAACGAGCTAGTGTTATTTTAACACTGCACAGAGTTAAAAATTAACACTGAGTAACACTGACCAGTGTCAAAAATATTCTACACTGGTGTTAAGTGTTAAAAATTAACACCGAATAGTGTTGGTGGTACTTTACACTAGCCCTGGTGTTAAAAAATTCAACTCTGAATAGTGTTAATTTTCTAACACTAACACTAGTGTCAGTCAAATCATTAATACCACCAGATTACAATAAACTCCCATTAATCTCTGATATCTCTACTGCTACAATTAACCCCCAACATCCACCCATTACAAAGAAATACAAGACATTAACGTTCCAAAATACTTTGTATTCAGATACACCACAAGTAAACAAGTCATACAAAATTACAGTATGGGACAATGTACATTTTGTCATCAGTGCCATTTGAAAATTGCCTATCATAAGGTCTATATAGTACACCAGATCATCTACAGAGATCAGTGCAAAGACATCTAATCCATCCTCAATAACAAATGCATTTAAGTGATCATTGAAATATACTGTTGAGACCTTACAAGTTAGAAGATAAGTATTGAAATCGCTAACAATTATACTGACAATCTTACTGAACAAAGGCATCTCATTTTCAACACCAGAACAAACATACATCCCAACTTGATATTCTGTACCATAACTTTTGACCCAGGAAGTTGTAGAAACAATAGAAGAAACATCAAACATTTTATTCAGTGCTTCACTGCCTTTTAAGCTGCTGGCCAAGACTTCATTAATGGGGCCGAACTGTAATCTTTTAAAATAAAAATTTTCAAAATGAAAGGCTAATTGATTCTGATGTTTTTTTACTAGTGTTTTTGTGATATTTTTAAAGTTCTTTACAGATCTTTTGAAGAACTTGTGCTTTGCTTCAAATCTCATGCACCACATATGTATGAGTGGCCCAATTTTTCTAATGCAGCGTGGGTAATGGATCATTAGGTGGTGCTTTGGAATCAAATTCCGTTCTGGAAAGAGAGATTTGAAAGCCTTGTGATGATCGGCAATCAGATGTTTCAAATAGCAAGTCATGCCATGAGTTATAATGGGTGAAAAAACAATGTTCACAATTTGAACTAACAAAAGTAGCAAGTTCCAATGTCCATCATTTCTGCAAACGATATCTCCAAAAATCAATGGGCTATTCCGCAAAAGACACCATGACTGCACAGCATTAAGCCCAAGATCTTTGCTGTTGTCATCCAGTTTTAGCCCACCTGGCCTGTTCCTTCTCTGTGCATATCCGTAGTTAAAGCTTATAATTCTCTGTGACAATGAATTCAAGGATATCAAAGAGGTCTTAATCAAGTACTGAAACACAAGCTTTAACTCATACTGCACCACTCCCTCTAGTAGATCATGCATTATGTCTACAGCATAGTTGTCTGAAATATGGAACAGCCGAAGTGAATTGAGTAAACAATTTCTTTTTACACCAAATGTTGAGGCCAAAGCAGGATTTTGTTGAATGGCACCACAGTGTTTGTAATGAAGTTCTTTGGAACGCAGTGTTAAGCCTACATGATCTTCACTAAAAACTGACTGCAACTCTGTCTTATCAGTTAAACAAAATCTACAACAATAGTTTGCACTAAATGATTCAACAAAACCAAAAATGCTATGTAAAGCCAAGTTGTCACCTGTAATCTGAAAAAGCGAACCTCTCACAGGTGTGGCTGAAAAGGGCACTTGCATTCCTTCAGTCTCTAAAATCTTTAGATCATCAACAAGTGGCTTTAGGATAGGATCAAACCCATATTTTTTTAAGTCTTCTGAATGAAAAAGGGCTACAAGATGAATGTTCATCAACACAGAATTTAACTCTGGTGGCAAATTTCTCAAAACAAAATAAATACAACCAAGTTTGTGCACCCCCTTTTTTGAGCCTAAAGGATTAGCAGTTTCAAAATCGTCATAGTAGAGCTGGATCTGGAGAGCATGTTCTTGTTGTGAGAATAAACTGTGATTTTTGAAGTAGGAGCCGTCATTTAAATCTCTGTACAATCCCTCCATGTTTAGTTTTTTTTTCTGGAAACTGCTACAAAGTTCACTGTTTCGAAACATAGATGAAAGGGATCCCATGATAGGAACGTACATGAATTTATCATTGACAGGAACTTGCCTGTATGTCCCTGTTGTTCTATCTTTGCGTACATCAAAACGCACACCAAGAACATGCTCTATGGGTTCAACTATTTTCCATTTTTGCTCAAAATATCTTATCCTTTTAGATTCTGTGTTAAGACATGAAAATGGATTTTCAAGCTGATCAAAGCAATCCTCAACTTTTTCTAAGGTTTCTCTTGATGTATCAGTTGACAAACAGTCGACAACAGATTGTTTTGCATGTGCATGGATGTCATTAACCAGTTCCTCCAATGAACCAACTAAACACTGTACAGTACTTTCAGGAACTCCTGATGATTGTACTTGAGCAATAACAGAGCTGCACATATTCAGTATTTGCCTTTTTTCAACTGGAACCGGTGTAGTTATTGTCATGGGATGAGCCACATTTACAGGCTGTGAAACAGAGGTTCCATCGTTAGGTACAGGCTCAAAATTGTTGATGACCTCAGAGTGAACGCAGTCTCCATGTGCTCGGAATAAGTGCCGCTTGTAACCAGAGTACGTGTGAAAGATAAATGAACATCCAGGCTCTCCACAGGTCAAACGTAAAAACTTTCCTGGGTACAAACCATGCTGGAACTTCAAATGTCTAAATAACACTGAGCAACTTGTGTGGTGTATCTTGCAAATGTAACAGATGAACATTTCCAGTCAAAGTGCTGAATAGTGGATATCTTTAAACCGTACAGTGAAGACTTCCTCTTGTTTCATTGACCCGAGGACTGTCCTTCACGCTGCCAACATCAATGCCATACACTTGATGGTCTGGATGAATGTGTAGAAGTTGTCCAATGCCTTATCAAAGGACACGGCAAATTAAAAAATGTGCCTTGAAAAGTTTTGCCTTGTCAAAACCTGCATCTCCCATCTGTGTCACACAGGGAATGACCTTTTGATCTAGGACAATGTAGAAACTTTGGGTAGAAACTTTGGATGATGTTCTTTCTTTCTCCAACCCACAGGACGAATGGCTGAGTGGGGCCAGCCTTAAGAAAAGCCTCTGTGCTACCTCCCACCTGAGGGAGAGAAAGAAACCAAGTGATTCACATTAAACAAAATTGATAATCTGATGTTGAGGCATTGCTGTTTGAAATTATGACAATATTAAAATGTTTCACTCCGCGCGCACAATTATTTTTGTTTCAATGTGTACATTTAGTTTTAATAGAAACAATGACATGTCAGTCCTGCAACACCAAGCTTGTCTGGGATAGATACATCTGCTGCAGGTTGGATCACCTTGCCATCTTAAAATATCAGCCGTTGATAATTTGCATCTGTTCTCATCAAAAGAGAAATATACAATTCTAAAAAGCATACCTTGATGAATTTCATTAGGTGGTGAGCAGCATCTGATGTGCTAATCTTTGAAGACGTCCTTCCCTTAGATGTTGGAGTGAAGTGAAGCAGCAAAAGATGGCAGCCGCCTCGCAGTCCCAAACTACAGAATAGAAATTAAGATCATCACAATTACTGTCATTTAAAGGACCACAGCAGTCATTTTTCCACGTTATGTAATACCATGATGACATTTTAGACACCTGATAATTTTTCTAATAAGGCAGTTTTCCAGCGCCTTGGTATAAAAATTCATTTCTAGAGACTTAAAATCTTCTGGCCACCAAGTGAAGTAGATATCGAGTCATAACAATAGTAAGATTATGTAACTTTTTTTGTGTTCAAACTACATTAAATGTCATTTCAGGTTTAACATGTTTGTAAGCTTGTTTTCATACCATACAGAAATGAGTGATATATTGTGTTGTGGGAATTAAGCAAATGCTGTAAAGGCATGCAAAATCTACCATTTCCAACTTACACTTACCAGCCTCGTTAGAGTAACGCTGTGCAGAAATGAGCAGCTCATCCAATTCTGTACTCTGGGACAGATTTTTGCAATCTTTGATGATCCTTGGCTTGGAGAATGTTGGCCACTTTGCAAGGAACTTACCAGACACTTCCTCCCCAAAAAACAGCATTGTGAAGTCTTGGTCAATCTTAAACACAAAGTGTAACAACAGAAACAACACATTAACAAGAAAACAAACAAAGGAACCACAAAGCAGTCATTAAATTATTTTATGCCTTACCAAGCCAGGTGTATCCAGAAATCTTGGGAAAAGGTCCAGGACAGTAGAAGCTATGGCAGGTTCTTGAACCACTTTTTGCCTATGTTGAAATGTCACCTTCATGTTGTCTTTGACATGTTTCATGTCAGTTGAGTGCCTCTTCCTTGCATTTATCACCTGACAACGGCCTCACATTTGAACACAAGTTGCGAAGAGTCTTGGGGCTGTCTTGAAAAGCTGACTTTGATTAGTTCATCTCTTCTCGGGAACCAGCATATCACCACCTGCCAAGAGTAAAATAAGGTCCAGCATATAACACCATTTCTTTGCAAAATATCTAGCATGTCTAGTCCCTTTAGACTGAGTTAAAATTAATTTTGTTAAGAAAAACATCCTTGATCCATTTTTTAAGTAGTACAAGCTGTGTAACATGACTGCAATACAGTATTCTCTCAACTATCACAGGGGTTAGTAGGAACCATATTTCTATTTTATTATTTTTTATATATTTTAAGCGATAAAAACCCTCCCCACAAATATTCCTGACAATGTAGCGTTTGGTTTGTTCGTTTTTAAATTTCAAATATTGTATAACAAGACAAAACTGCAAATATGAACGCATCCCCCCCTCTCCCTCTTAACTAACCGATGCCTTTAATTGAACTACCAAATTAACACAATGGTCCTCTCTTTCTGGTCAGACACTTTGCAGCACTTCTGCTGTAATTTTATTCATATTTAACAAAATAAAAATGCAGAAATAAGTGTACACATTAGTTTTTGACTCTCACTGAACTAACAAAGCCAATCCCTCCACATGTTTGTACTCTCTTGTTACCTCGGCCAGGTCCGCGGCTCTGAACCGTGGTAATGACACCTCTGGCCAATACGCTGGGTTGTCGGGCTTGTAGCTTTACTGTCAGCGAACACAGTGTACAGTCGAATCTTAACAGTTTTCTTACAACCAGGCACTCATTTTGGCGGCAGTGGTTATTATTATATTTACATGCTCTCTTCTTCCATTTCTCATCGGTAACAGCTCTTACTTTCTCCCTCTCTCGCGCTCAAACACACAACGGGAGGGGCAGTTCCACACGTTCTCCCCGCAGCACGGACTACACTACCCATGAGGGCCGGTGTTGTGCCAAAAAGTGATTGTCTGCCAAAAACTGATTTCCAATGTTTCTGTGTATTTTTTATGTGTAATATCTTTACGTATGTTCGTAAATAGACTTCGGTGAACAGGGTTTACAAAGGGGTTATATAGAGAATTAAAACAATATCTGTTTTTCAAGTATCTTTACAACTCTCTGCTATTGTACTTACATTATAACCAATCCGGTCCTTTATCCCCACTTAAAATATTTTTACGGAAATATTGTAATATTTGCTGCCATTTCTGCTGTCCTCTTGGCCAACTTACTCTTACAAAAGACATTTTTAATGTTAATGAGATTTTTTTTTAACTGGATAAATAAAGGTTATATAAAAGTCACTGCCAAAAACTGATTGCGGCTTCTACCTTGTTACACGAATGTTGTTTGTGGCTCAAGATGACTTTATGTCATCCATGAGGGATGCATTTGACATATGTTTCACATATTATAGCCCAACAAGTTACTTATAGCAGTTTAAATACGAGCAATCAGTTTTTGGCAAATACCGGAAATCAGTTTTTGGCAGACAATCACTTTTTGGCACAACACCGGTAACACTCTGCCCTCATTGCCTTTATATTAAATCATTTTTGGCTAATGACAAAAAAAAGTCACTTTAAGGGCCAAATTGCATTATACTTCTTCACCTCACCTGACGTGGGCCGCAAGTGGCCTTTGGGCCACGAGTGGCCTCTGGGCCGCGAGTTTGAGACCACTGACCCTAAGGCTTTGGCAGTTTAATTCGAAAATAAATAAAAGGCATTTAATAAAAACTGAAATATATTAACATGTAATATTCATTACAGTCTGCCAATAGCCAGATTATGCTAAATGAATATTAGGAAAGAAACTGGTACTTTGCAGAGTTCTAGCTAGCAGTAGCCCAGCTTAACAAAAACAGTTAAAATTCAAATATGACACTTAAAGATGATGTATTTTGATATAAATACTATTTCTTTTACTAGTTATCATGTTACTTGTTCTAACATCAATCTAAAACTTAATATTTAACCGAATAAAACTAACCGCATCAGCAAGAAAAAATGGCGACCGAAGATTCTGGATTGCGAAGCTCCACAGGAAATGAAGGTGTGGTCTAATTTAACACCCACAGTGTTAAAATGCAGTAACGACTAAAATCTACACTTACACTTTTCAGGAATCAACTCCCGATGTGTTATTTTAACTCGATTAAGTGTTGAACTAACTCGGAACTCTGTTGAAATCTACTAACACTGAAAAATCAACACTGGCATTTTTGCTGTGTAGAATGCCTTGCAGTCGGTTCCCACAAAGACCACATATATTTGTCTCCATCCTGGCTTCTTTGGAGAACAGAGAAAAATAAGGAAGCATAGAGCCTGTGGGCTGAAGTAGAACATTGATTCTGAAAATCTACTTCTCCCCATGATGAGCAAGAGGATTTCAGCATTGAAGCACGCCTATATTTGATAGTTTTGTAGTATTTATCAAAATAAACCTCACCTGTTCATCTCACCATCCATGTTATTCTACACAGACAGCCTCATTTACACATAGAACACCACAGATGGTAATATATGGTCAGTAGCTGAGACCTGGAGATCATCACTGTATTGGGATTTCATTCTAGTGACAGTCAAGTCATAGACACCGGGCACACAATCTGTCAAGTGTAGCTCATAAAATACAAATTAGCTTTTTAATTAAGCATAGCAAAATATTCGTGTGTGACTTAACTCGACAGAACAATACAATGAACCTTTATTAGAATTTGAAAGTCATTTACAGATCCTCTTGATCTTTTACTTGTAGCTACAGGTGTTCAGTTATGCAGTTAATCGAGGGCTTATTTTGTTTGGAGAGAAAGGGTTTGGGGTGTTCTGTGTTACCTGTGATTACACCTGTGCACCACCAGGGTTTGTTGGTGTACACACACTGTGACGCACAGGAGAAATGTATAAATCAAAGCCCATGCTAGAAGTAATTGCGCACATGAATTATATGTGAGGTTCGAGGCTGTCATTCACATACGCTTGATTTCATTAATTAATGACCCTCTTTGTGGCTGTGCCTAGTAATTTATGAGTCACTTGCAAATGCACACGTGTGGTGCTTTGGGTAAAATGCCATATTGTGCATGTAGGAATCCAACTTCTTAACATCAACATATGTGTTTCTAACCCAAGTAAAGAAATATTCCTCCAGCACAAATATTTCCTCGGCATCTTCTTTAATGGGCATCCTCAGAATTTAAAAATATACGTTGAAATCTGTCTGTGGTTGCACAAATGCAGTTTTGATTGCTTACATTTCTGTAGGATTTCATAAATAGTCAAGGACCAAAATAGGGCATGGGAGCCTGCAGTCAGCACTGTTCTTTCATATTACAACCCCAGTCTACAAAAACCTGCTTCTAACACCTTTACAAACAAGGAACGGTAGAGCTGGGGGAGATTACTTTATTCTATGTCCCAGATCAGATTGTACACTGTAAGAATTTAGCAGTTACTGTATTTAAAAGAGCTAAAGAAATGGACTAAAAGCTGATGGTGACAGATTCCCAGGACAGTTAGTGAAAATCTGAATGGTGTTTGTTACACAATTCCCACAGAGTTAGGGATTATATTAAAACACATGCACACACAGACAGACACACACACGTACTAAATAAATACACATACTTTGACTTTGTTCTAGCATCTGTCAGACAGTAGACTTGTCTGAAGTCTACCAATCAGCTCTAACTTAGTGTGACTCTTCCCCTGTAGGGCTGCCAATCAGAGAAGCAGCTCATTAGCGGAGAAGCTGCTTATACTCCACTTGTGCTAAGTTTAAAAAAGCACCTCAGAAGAAGCAGAAGCAAAACGCCTGTCAATGTTCAGTTTTAACTTTTTGATATTTAAATGAATACGAATACGTTATTTGGACATCAACACCTACAGATGGTAAAGTTTTTTTTCGATTTTTACATTTTTTTAGACGAGAGATCAGAAAAAAACCATTAAATTTAACACTCAGACTTTTGTGGAGGTCATTATGGATCATTGATTTGATGGGCAGCGGGGGTTTAAGCCTGAGCTGTTTTGCAAAGGTGTTTTTTTTTTTCCATTTACTTATCCTCCCTTAATCTAGGACTTGACAGCAAATGAGAAACTAATGAGCTGAAGTTAGATACTGTCGCATAAGTTTATGCATAATTGCTAAATTTACTTAACCACTAGAAGGATTGCATTACACCCCAAATGTGCGTTTAGTATTTAACATTTTTATCATGTAATGCAAGAAATGCCATCAATATAAAAGCTTTCCCATCAATTCACATAAAAAAATGAAATTGCCCCTTCTGCTAACCACATAATTTACTCTTCAATCAAATCTCTTTCCTTTTTTAGGGACAACATGAACAGTAAATATTTGCGTTTATGAGGAATCTTTTGTTAAAATACAGCAGATTTACATTTTAATGTCCTCTGAGTGTAAACAAAGAGTTTCTCCTCCCTGAAGCCCAAACACTACTTGCAGATATCCCTTTCTCTCAGATATTTCTAAGCCTGTTTTTTGGCTACTTAATGAGCACACCCTGTGTGCAGCGATCACAAGATCAGCCACTGCAGCTAATCCCTCTTCAAAGTGGGTTGCAGCCTGAAACCTGTGTGCTTCTGCAGTGTTTGGTACCAGAAATGTACACAAGAAAATTTAACAGGCCACCCCCCCCACCCCCCCCTCACCCAGCCATACCACCAGTTACAGACACACAAGCATGCATGCAGCACACCCATATCTCTGTATGGTCTCATTAGTTTGAATCTCTTGGTTTAATTAATCACTAGTAGAGAGCTTAATTCATCTATAATTTCAGCAGAGTGGAGTTGATTAGTGTAGTATTTCCCTCAAGTTTTTGATTTCCTTTTCTGATTTTTTTTCTTACCCTGCTACCCTCCACCCACTGCAGCGTCTCTCTCATCTTTTATAATGGCAGCTCATCAGGAGCTCAGAGACAATCAGCAGGCAGAGCACCCTTGACTCCTTTTTGATGGTTGTGATTACAATGGCGATGGGTGCTTGAAGTTGCGGTCGTGGAATTAAGTGGATACACTCGTGTTTCATTGTTGCTGGCTGCACGCCTTCACATTTCTCCTTCAACTTTTTAAATGTATTTATTTTATGGACTGCTGCCTTTTATTAGCTCATATGGTGATGAGGGAGCCATACTTCTGTATGGCAAAGTTTCTAGAGACTTGATCCTTTTGCATGGGTGCACTGCTGCTTGTAGTACTGAAGGGTTCTTTTAATTTTGTTTTAATGATGTATGATGATGGACAACTACATGTTTTGGTGTTTGATTTGTTATTTATGGGGTTTCTGGTGGCTGTCTTTTTTATTGTTGACAGTTCACAGCTGTTTTCTATAGTTGTGAAAGAGGAATTTGTCATGATAGCATACTACTGAGACCACATCTACAAAAACAGCCCCATGGCAAAAGTTGAAAGTGCTGACTACAAAGGGACACGGACATTTTTAGTGGTTACAACTGCTCACACTAATTTGTGATTAAGGATAAAAATGATTTGTCCAGAAATATTAATTCTTAGTCTAGTGTAAGACTTTCTTTCATATTTGCAAATATCCTAAGCTGTCAAAGATCATAGGAATAGTGCCAAGTCAATTCCACTGTGTGCTTATGTGTGTCACTACTTTTTTCTGCAATGTTCTGTGTGACTTGCCTTCAAAAAGAGCGCGTTTGTGTGTGTGCGCGCGCATGTGTGTGTGTGTACGCACTTTGCCTGTCAGTGCGTTTGAGTGTCGTGATCCTGTGAGCCGTGAGAGAGGAAAAGGCCCAAGTTCTTTTTCCCAAGAGTCATCTGCCAATCATTTTCTGAGATTCTGCGGTAAGAAAAAAAATGGCGGGAAGGGTAAGAGACTGAGAAAGGAGAATAAAGGGGGAAAAGAAAAAGAAGAAAGTATCCCCGTAGAATGACTAAATAGACCTTCAGTGATCTGACACACAGGCCTGGAGCTGCATCCCAACTACGCTCTGCTCTGCACAGTTAAATATCCGCGCTGGGAATGCTGAGCTTTACCACGCTATTGATTTTAATCATCCTTTTAAAAGCTCAGACTTTTAAGAAATAAATAAAATAGGAGACCCTAAAGGCCTGAGCAAAAAAAGAAAGAAATGGAAAAGAGATCTTGTGAATCCGTAAGATGATGACTGATTGAAATATTTTTGACATCTCGAACATTCTCAGACCACTTTTGAGATAATTATAAGGATCTAAATTTACCTCCTGCTCTGGCCGCTGCTGACCGAGTCACAGAAGTGCTCATTAAGGGGAATAGATTCTTGACGTTCTCGTGGCTGTCTGTAGAGCCACTAATGAGGGGTGAAGCTTGATTGAAAAGCCTCCACTAGAAGTGAAATGTGATGGCACTTATACGACTGTAAGAGCTTTCAGAGCAAAAATCATGTGACGGACAATACGCTGCTCTGCTTATTCTTCGATGGCAGCAAGCCAGACGCGAAGCTATTTCCCCTGACAGTGTTCGTTTTCATCACCGCTCGTGTTTTTGAGCTTTATAAGGAGAAAATGTTTTTTTTTCAACACTTCCAAAACAGAACTGGGGGGGGGGACTCTGGCATATATCCAAGAGCCAATATCTCGTTTTTGGTCTGAGGGTCAGAGCAGCCATTTGCAGGGGAATCAAATATCAATTAATTGAAAACACTCCAAACCCTGATTTTCTTACAGTCTTTTAACCCAACGTCACGAGGTGTGTCAGTGAAAAACCTCTGTATGCCACACAAGACTCCAAACCTCTTAATAGACTAAAAACAATGCTAACATGTTAATAACTCATATCATTTACATTATCATAACTTATTTCTATCCATAACCAATGTGTCAAAGGGATGTCAAATGCTGTCATTTTTCTGTAAAGCAAATTTACCTTGCCTTTAGGTATAAATAAAGTTACCTTACCTTACCTTACTTTACAATACCTTACACTTACAGACACAGGGACTTTCTTGGCTAATAGAAAATTAATGTAAAATAAATCAGAAGCAGCCGAACAGTTAATGAGTCATTTATCAGAAACTAATAATTACTCATCCAGGACATTATTAATGGTAAGCAATAGCAAAGTATCAATATGCTTAAAAGGAGCTACTGAGCAAATAGCGGTTTTGATGGTTTACTTTACTTGATTGGACACAGACGCAGTAGTGAATGGTGACGTGATCCTAAAGTTAAAGGGAAAGCAACTACAGGGTAAGTAATCAGTAATTGATTAGAAGTTACTGATTTGTGTCACTCAGTGTTTGGATCAGAGTTTATCTGCACTCATTAAACAGTGAGCTATTAATTCCATTAGAGACGATTATGAACTGCCCAATGATTTGCTAAAATATGTTGGTAGCTTTTGTGTAAATAATCATGATCTATCAGATAGCCATGATTTTAACCTTGTTAAAGCCTCGTAAATTAGTCGGTACAGCCAAGGGGCAGGTCGTTACAACAAATGACTTATTCTCAGTAACTCTTTAATAAATTAGCTTAGCTTACTGTAAGGTTCACACGACTCTGTATTACTGGTTGAGTCAGCTCAGAAACATTAAGAAGCATGTGTATGTAACATCATGTAAACACTTCACGTTAAAATTCTACCTCTCCATTTGCCACATCTGGAAGCAAGTCACACGCCGTGACAAGAAAAATATAAGGAAATACTCTCACCAAATATATACCAATGTGCTATGGTATGTATATGTTATGCTTAAATATTTCCTTGCACAAATACGGTGAAACAGTAAACACAAATTTTCAAAGCAGAGATCAAAAAGGTTATCCTGACATACACATCTGTGTCGGTACAAAATTTTCCAAAGGTCATTGACTCAAATGTCACCAGAGGAAAACATGGGCTGCTCCAAATTCATAATCTAGTAACTGCAAATGTATGTTTGTAGCAGTCTGTCTAGTCGAGGTGGACATATTTTTACTGGATAAGTGAAAGAAAATAAATAGTGATGCTGGATGCAAAAGTCAGAGATCGGCCTATAGCCATTAGGCATCCATCATCATATGAAGGTCACAACTGGCCACAGTGTCGTGACCTTTCATTTAGGAGTTGTGGAAATATTTTATGCTGGACTAAAGTGGTAGAAATCAGTGATAGCATGAATGAACTATAAAGGTAAAATAAATATAGCGATGTAAACACAATAGCCTGGTCATTTTTAATCACATGATAGAACAGTAAACATTTGTTCTACAACATTTATACTCAATGGGAGAAAAAAGCACACGCACACGCTGTGGTCAGAAGTTTTCATACCTTGTTATCAGCGTGATGTCACCGTGATTTTGGGCTTTTAATCATTTCTTTGAATTTTTTTATTGAAGAATGACTGTACAGCAAACTTCTTTAATGGCTTTAAAAAGCAAGAATTTGGTTAATTTTCTCTAATGGCTCAGATATGTATATATACACCCCACTATTGTTTTCTTAAATGTCTTTTAGCAGATTTGCACTTCGACCACACATTTTGATATCCATCAACAAGATTCTGGCATGATTCTGGGTGGATACAGTGGGGCAAAAAAGTATTTAGTCAGCCACCGATTGTGCAAGTTCCCCCACCTAAAATGATGACAGAGGTCAGTAATTTGCACCAGAGGTACACTTCAACTGTGAGAGACAGAATGTGAAAAAAAATCCATGAATCCACATGGTAGGATTTGTAAAGAATTTATTCGTAAATCAGGGTGGAAAATAAGTATTTGGTCAATAACAAAAATACAACTCAATACTTTGTAACATAACCTTTGTTGGCAATAACAGAGGTCAAACGTTTACTATAGGTCTTTACCAGGTTTGTACACACAGTAGCTGGTATTTTGGCCCATTCCTCCATGCAGATCTTCTCGAGAGCAGTGATGTTTTGGGGCTGTCGCCGAGCAACACGGACTTTCAACTCCCGCCACAGATTTTCTATGGGGTTGAGGTCTGGAGACTGGCTAGGCCACTCCAGGACTTTCAAATGCTTCTTACGGAGCCACTCCTTTGTTGGCCGGGCGGTGTGTTTTGGATCATTGTCATGTTGGAAGACCCAGCCTCGTTTCATCTTCAAAGTTCTCACTGATGGAAGGAGGTTTTGGCTCAAAATCTCACGATACATGGCCCCATTCATTCTGTCCTTAACACGGATCAGTCGTCCTGTCCCCTTGGCAGAAAAACAGCCCCATAGCATGATGTTTCCACCCCCATGCTTCACAGTAGGTATGGTGTTCTTGGGATGCAACTCAGTATTCTTCTTCCTCCAAACACGACGAGTTGAGTTTATACCAAAAAGTTCTACTTTGGTTTCATCTGACCACATGACATTCTCCCAATCCTCTGCTGTATCATCCATGTGCTCTCTGGCAAACTTCAGACGGGCCTGGACATGCACTGGCTTCAGCAGCGGAACACGTCTGGCACTGCGGGATTTGATTCCCTGCCGTTGTAGTGTGTTACTGATGGTGACCTTTGTTACTTTGGTCCCAGCTCTCTGCAGGTCATTCACCAGGTCCCCCCGTGTGGTTCTGGGATCTTTGCTCACCGTTCTCATGATCATTTTGACCCCACGGGATGAGATCTTGCGTGGAGCCCCAGGTCGAGGGAGATTATCAGTGGTCTTGTATGTCTTCCATTTTCTGATGATTGCTCCCACAGTTGATTTTTTCACACCAAGCTGCTTGCCTATTGTAGATTCACTCTTCCCAGTCTGGTGCAGGTCTACAATACTTTTCCTGGTGTCCTTCGAAAGCTCTTTGGTCTTGGCCATGGCGGAGTTTGGAGTCTGACTGTTTGAGGCTGTGGACAGGTGTCTTTTATACAGATGATGAGTTCAAACAGGTGCCATTCATACAGGTAACGAGTGGGGGACAGAAAAGCTTCTTACAGAAGACGTTACAGGTCTGTGAGAGCCAGAGGTTTTCCTTGTTTGAGGTGACCAAATACTTATTTTCCACCCTAATTTACGAATAAATTCTTTACAAATCCTACCATGTGGATTCATGGATTTTTTTTTTTTCACATTCTGTCTCTCACAGTTGAAGTGTACCTCTGGTGCAAATTACTGACCTCTGTCATCATTTTAAGTGGGGGAACTTGCACAATCGGTGGCTGACTAAATACTTTTTTGCCCCACTGTATTTGACCACTTTTCTTGACAAAACAGACAAAGTTTATTTAAATTTCTTGTTATCTTATCACAAACCGGCCTTTTAAACATAGACCACAAGTTCTCAACAGGGTTGAGGTCAGGAAGGTCATTCCAGAAGCTTAAAGCGATATTGCACTTTTTCAATTTTTAAGTACTGATCAATCCAATGCGTGCTATCAGACAAATCCTATATGTACCAGTTGATCATGATCATGACTGAGAAGTTCATAAGTTGAGTCTTGTCAATTTAAAACACATTATAGAACCTTAAGCACTACTTATTAAAAGATTAACTTGTGAAGTAGCTGTTAAAGATGTATCCTGTGCAATCATCCCACCTTACAAAAGAACAAAGAATTAATTAAAAGCCCCAAATTACAGTGACATTCATCTCCATGATGAGTGTATGTAAACTTCTGACCACAACTGTGATCGTATTGCTCTGGTAACCTTTTTTCTGCTCCATTTTATTGCTAATAATTGTGCGACTTTGCTGGCAAAAGGGCTTGACCAGGTCGTTTTGCCGGTCTTACAATCAACCAAGCAACCACACAAAAACACACAGGATGGTTCCCCCAACACAGGCAAGAGAAACCAAACAAGCGTAACGCTTCACTTAATTTGATGTTAAAAAAGGGAAATGAAACCATAAATTGTCTACATGAAAAAAACTTAAAGGACAGAAGTAAAATATATGAACAAAAAACATCGAGAATTGTACTGAAAGTGAACTGAAAACAAGAACTACAGTAGATTACAATGATATTGTGTAAATAGCACCTCCCGGTTAGTAATTACACAGTAATTAAGAATTACAGACGCAACCAACTTAGTGTCAAAGAGTAACGTGGGAGTAGCGACAAAAACACTATGTAGCACAATAAAACTGAGAGAAAACTGAATGACAGGCTAACAAAGCAGCAAAGGAAATCTCTTCCATAAAAGGACCGGCTACGGTTGTCACATTTTTTTCTAACAATATTAAGTCAACTCTCATAAAGAGGATACCTTGAGAGCCCCAAACGCTCACACAATCTTGTGTGAGTGTTCTGGCTTGGCAGGGACTGTTCCGAAATTACACAGTGATTATCTCCAGCAGGAAACTTGCTTCAAACAGCAATGTCACCCACCAGCTTCTGTACCTTTAAGCTTCCTCTGAGGGCATATTAACAGAGCAGCAGGGGAGCAGGCGGAAAGCATTGGTCTGAAATGTATTTAAAAGTCTGCAATCTGGATGGGCAAACAAAGCAACAGCATTAAGCTGCAACCCACGCAACACACCTCGACCGGGGACTGAGCAGGAGCGCCACAGCAGCAGTGGTGGAGGAAGATCAGAGCTTGCGTGAGGTTTTTATTTTCTGTCGTGGCGCGTCAGTTAATTGAATTGGCCGCACTGTGCACACGAGGCCCTGATGTGAGGCTTTACGTCTCTTTAACCTCCTGGTTCTGAGTGGATTTTACCTATATGTGCTCTGTTTGTTGTCTAAATTCTGCTACAATTTATCGATAAGATGAAAGAATTACTTCATCTTATCACGTCGTAGCACATCCTACTAAACTTTCTCCATGGCTGTAAAAGCTCTGTGTACTTTAAAATAATGCACTTAAAGCACACATTGTGATACAATTTGCTGATGCAAAAACTAAATTCCCATGCTTTTCTTTGCCATACCAATAGTAACTGACGTCAGTGCCTTTCTATATAGCTCAAATATTCCTTTGTGTTTTCCACTCATTCGCCTTTGGCAAATGATCTGGAATTAATTTGTAAGGTAGGCTTATTGTTGCAGTCAGGCAGGGTTCGTGTCCACGGGGAGGAAGCCAGGGCAGCTCCCTGTGCTGGGCTTTAGACTCTTAGCTTGGTCAAGGTGACAGTGATCCATGTCTCTCTGGAGGGCCTCCATGTAGGATGTGTAGCACTATTATAACACTAAAAATACCAGTAGATTGAGAGATGGCAAGAGAGAAAGAATGGCGACAGGCGATGGAGTGGGGTAGACAGCTTTTGATGTAGCCTCAGCTTCGTGTTGTCAAGCCGTGAGGGATTTCACAGCTAGAAGTTAAGGGGTGATCATGTCTACAGGTTTCTGGTCCTAATGTGTCGTGAAAAATTCCAAAGTCTTCGTTTTATCTGACAAGACAGTTTGATTGAGAGATGTAGCACTGCAGCAGCGCAGCAGCCAGCGGATCGATTATACCCTCGTGTATTAGTTCACTGCAGAAATGTCATCTTAATGAAAGAAGAGACGAGAATGACAGTGAAAAATAACCTTCCTCCATTTGCGATTTGGTGCAGGCAGCAATGCAGTCATCCAAAACATTTTTTTAGTAGTTTTTTACTACAAAAGAACCAAATCTACAGCACTGTATAGAGTTTTCCCTCCATGAGCCACACTTTGATATGCCAGGAATAATATATAATCTATAAAATCTAACCAGCTCCAGACAGAAGTTAAACAGAAAAAGTTTGAAACTTATTTTTGGTTAAGTTACTTGTGCATTATTAATGCTCCATTACACTTTATAGACTTGGGGGGAAAAGGCTTAGGCTTTGAAATGATGCATACTTTTTTCTTTTTACATTTCAGCACACAGCCGTTACCACTGGGTCCTCTTTGAAAAGACCTCACAGATATGTAATTATTCTAAAAGTCTTCTACATAAGTGGTTTCCTGCTGGAGCAACTGTTGGCTACTCCTGGGGTAACCTCGTGTGCACTGGAGACAAACTGTCTTTGCAACATGCAAACTGGTTTTTGCATGTTGCACAACTTCTTAATTTCCTCAAATGCATGTTCACTGTACAGGAAGGAAGCAGTGAACTATACATTCATGTGCTGCATGAATAAATTTTCTTAATTTGGTGTTAAATGTGCCAGAATACAATGCCAATATACTGTAGCGGGCCATTAACCTGTCTCTGTTAAAGGTACACCTACAGCCATCAAACACTCCTTGGCTCTTGCTCTCAATGGGTGTACTTACCTCGCTCTCACAAATATAACATCTTTTAAGCAGGAGGTGTTGTCCTGTCCTCCAAACCATATCGCAGTGGCACCCTGTAGGGCCCGCATTGCCATATAAAAGATAATGGAATATAAAATTGTTTTTATATCCTCTGAATGTGCAGAGGCCGCATGCTGAAGGCTTTCCCCGCTATTGTTTTAAGGCTCATGAATCTTCTAAATCGCTGCCAGTGATCACGATGAATGAAACAGGAGAACATTTACACATCGTCTCACCTCATAACCCCTCCACAGTCGACTGGACGGCCCATGCTGTGGTGCTTAAGGTGGCTGAATGGTGCAGCTCACTGCCTTTTGGATCACTATTGGATTTCCCCCAGTGGTGCTACAAAACAGCACATTTCATCTATCGGACCCTTTGAGCTGGTGGTCTGCAGTCAGTGCTTGTGTAGGGCTTCAGCACATTTCATGCTGAGTCTAAGCTCAGTATGCTGGTATATGATGGTTGTATATGATAGTCACATACAGGTTAGTGGTTCATATAGACACATTTTGACAGTCTTTACGGTCAACTTAGCTAACCGGCGGCTAGCTCCAACTCCAAAAAGTGTCTCAGCAAAAAGAGCAAATAAGCGAGAAGTGTATTGACTATTATTGCTTTGATATATTATTCTAAAACTTTATGATGTATTATTTTATTTTCCTTAATTGTTCCAGAGTTTAAGGCCTTCATCTTCCTTGTTTTGCATGATTAATGACCAGTAGCTGCACTGGTTTAGTAAAAAGTGTTTATATTAACATCAGAGCTAACATTATATGCAAAACCATGCTTTACACACACAATTGGCAGAGGAACCTGTCTCAGCATGTGTAAGTGTGGGATTTTAGGGCTCCCTCTGGGTTGTTGACCACAGTCCAGGCTGGACGACCTCCGGCCGACCCTGAGCCATTTGAAAATATGATTGTAATCCTTGTGAGGATTTGACCAGGGTGTCTATTACCACTGTAATCTGTCACACTGGCATCCAATATTCATTCCACGTCCAGGTTAAGCTCCTCTTTCTGTCTGCACCACCCATCACCATGGGAGACGGGGAGAGGGAGAGGAGGGATCCACTGAAGGTGTTGGCATGACTAGAGAGAGCGAGAGAAAGCGAGAGAGAGCGAGCGAAAGAGACTGAAATTGAGAGAGCAATGCTTCAATCAAGCCACTGGGTTGGGGTGAAGAAATCTATTGTGGAACACAAGGTCTCATTAATGCAGCAGGGATAGCTTTAACCCCCAACCCCCACATCCTACACACATGCACATACACACTTATACACACACCTGGCTGAGGAGAGAGAGGTACAAACATGGAAGAGAAATAGATTTATATATATATAAGGAAGGGATTATAGATTTCTGCAGCGGAGGTGGGAGGAATTCTACACTGTCAACAAAAAAAAAAAGATTTCCACAAATGGTACAAAGTTAGAGACATTTAACACAGAAATCACAGGAGCTTCTTGATTCATGTAAAACTGATGCCCCACTCTACTTGTTTTATTGTAGATTTATTGCCACATACAGAATGATGGTGCATCTTTTCCATTTCCGCATGATTTTTTGCAGAATATGCAGAAGAACAATGTTTAGATTCCTTGAAAAATGGCAGTACAACCACACCAATACTGTTTTTGACTATCCCGTTGCTATATAATATCCTGTTTTCTAATACAAACCACAGATGGATGGTTAATGTCCAGAAATGTTTCAAATCATTTTTGGTTCCTTTGATCAAATCTGCAGAGGCTGGAGGGCGGGTCAGTGAAATAAACAGGCGTTCTGAAGATGTGGTATTGATGTGTGCTTAGTGATAAACTGCAGCCACTCATCATCTGTCTTTGTCTCTGTTGTTTGTTACAAGAACCCGCAAGGAAGGATTGCTCGTGTGTTTTGGTTAGATAGATGTCTGCCATATCTGCCATCATCTATAACACTAAATTACACATGGATATTACACTGATATGATGCGTGAAGTCTGTGACACAGTATCCACACCAGAGCATGGTTTCAGAGTGGAGTGATTTCATCAGCAAGGTCACTGGAGGTGTACCGCCTAAACTGTAAGATATTCACTGATTAATAACACTGATATGCAGTGATCACCTGATGAAAAGTCCCCCCATCGATTTAATATGCTTTATTTTTCTGTACTACTTCTAATGAAGTAGTACAGGTCCTGCTCCAGTAAGTTCCTCTTAAAAGAGTAAGAAAAAAAAGATCAGGCCACATATTAAAATTGATTTATTTCTCTTATATTTAAACACTGATCCCACTCTGAAATGAGATTTCTTAGAACATGAAACAAAGAACAGGAAGCAAAAGAAAAAGGGAGCGAGTTAGAAAGACGAATCGATGGAGTGTGAATTCAATTTGCTATCTGGGTTCCACGTCCAAGACATCTGTCACACAAGCGGATTGGTTTGATTGGTGTGAGCCCATCTATCAAGATGGCTTGTCTGCAGTTAGTAAATTTATATTCCCTCAGGTCCCATCCTCCATCAGTGGTTACTGTGTGGCCAGGCCAAGGCTGTCAGCCAGCATGGTCATATCTTATTTTAAAACTCAGTAACTTATCTGCTCTTCTCTTCTTTTGTGTATGAATTCGCCCGTCTGCTCATCATGCATCCGCTGAAGCCTCCGTATCCAACTGTTTGGGTCAAAGATCCCTTTGAAATAAGGTTAATGCGACCCTTTGTTGTACAGGTGATGAGAAAATGCTAACAGGAGATCATAACAGCATGCTGTTTTTTCCACTATAGTACAGCATAGATACACATGGAGAATTTGCATAAAAGTAAGAATATATTTATTTTTTCTAGGATAATTGGTTTTGTTAAGTTTAATAGGACGTTTTAACTGCAGCTGCTTAAATTCCTGATGATTGTTCACTAAATCGTAGCAGTTACCGAGTCACAATAAAAGATCCAGGATCTGTAATTTGAAGCCAAAATGGTGTCTTGTGTTACTTCTGTGAGTACAACAGGCAAATTGCTTAAACATATCTAAAAGCCTTTAGCCTGTAAACAAATAGGCAAACACTTCCCTGTGACCTAAACGCTACAAATAACGCTGGTCTGTTGAGTGCAGCTGAATGAGATGAGTCTAATTCATTACCCACTGTGTTGCAGCACTGCTGATTTTTATTCCTCTAGCCGGTTGGTTAAATTAGCCTGAGCAGTTTGACTATAATGGGGACAACACCAAAGGAATTTAGAGCAGCTTCCTGATATTATCCACCCACAACCACATACTTGGTGGTATATGAACACCCACCTGCAAACACAAACACACTCACATGCACACCACTGCTCTCTCACACTATATCACTGCATCACAGTGCTAATAATCCAGTGTGTTTTGGGTGGGTTGACTGCATCTCTATTAGTGCCAATTTGGCATGACCTTTCCGCTCTTGCTATCTCAGCGCTGGCTTTGTAATCTCCGCTGGCTGCCCCCCATCTTGGCCACTTATCATCACACTGGGATTAATAGAAACATCTTTTGTAATTACAAAAATGCTGCTGTTGTCGTGCCGGGTCCTGTCAGATGGTTAAACGCGTGCCAAACCATTAATTCACTAGTAAAGGCCTTAGCACTACCCCACAGTAAAACACAGAAATCTAGTATTGATCTTCATAAAGGCGTATACTCAGCATTTTATCTCCTTGCTCTTCTCTGGCAGACCAGTGTGGTTATTGATCTTCATAAAGGCAGTATTTTGTCGTTAGGCGAGAAGCGGAGGAGACAGTAATGAAAGGTTTTTAACCTGCGTGTTCAGGGGATCGCAGGACCACTGGTCAGGGCTGCAAGGTGCTACATGCAGCAGATTTTCAGCTGCACGGCCACAGGGATCGATAGGGATACATCTTTGTCTGATTACTGTGATGTACCGGCACTTTGTGTGAGTAGCCTGGGTGTGTGTGTGTTTGGATGTTACAGTAATAGCTGATCATTGGATCAGCATTATTTAGACTTAAAGGAATAAACAGGGTTGACCTCAGAGATGATATAGTTGCTCCCACAGAGACATCCTAAGACTGTTTACTTCAGCCACTGGCCTAAGCAAGTAAGTCACAGATGTGACCCCAAAACAAGTGCCTTTCAACTTTGTATAGCATGGCATACTATAAGCTGATGGGCATTCATGAGAAATTTGCTTCTTCAGACGTATTAAAGCCAAATCCTGCTCTAGCCATTTTGGTACACTAGGGAAGATCAACTGGCAGCTATGGGGCTGAAAAACACCCCCAAAAACCTCAAACTCCAATGTAAAAGTGCCAAAGCCAGAGTTCATTACTGAGCAGATGCCAGAAATGAACAAATTCACAGCCAACCAGCATTTTTGGTCTCTATAGCTGTTTGATCTCCACTAACACTCAAATATAACCATTGTTACTGGGTGGTCGCAATGAGCCACACAATTCATCTAAGTTGACTTGAGTCACTGATTAGTCATGATGGCTTGCTTCATACTTAATTTTGCTAACAGACCATCCAAGAAGTCTATGCTCAGGTCTTTTCTAGTGTCCAGACCACCATAGTGTCTGGAGATCCACCGTGCTGAACACTTCACCCTCATATCTACATAGATTCAATTCAAATTAATTCATTATTATTTATGTGAGCACTTAGAAAAAAGGAGAAAGGATTGGCTATAAGGTAATGTCAATGTGAAAGGTTTAAAAAGTGACGTAGCGTGGATGAGATTCAGTACAAAATCCTGCTGATAATATGTCTTTACTTGACTGATGTGTTGAATTCGGTTCAGAATGACATTCACGTCTGATGGAGTCTATTTACTACAATGAGCTAATTAAAAAACTAAATTCTGCAGGAAAGCAAGTAGATAATGACTCAGTGTAAGAATGCATAGTATGATGTCAATAGCAGCATTCATTATAACTAAAAACATAATTTAATAGGAAATAGCATAAATAGTTTAGTTGCTATGTTAGAAACAGCGGGAAAATCTACAACAATAAATCCAAATTTTCTTCCTTCTTGAATCTTATATGAGCTCAGTTTTAGGTCTCTCTCAATAAATACACATTCCCAACAAGCCATAGAAACACAACTATTCTGCATGCCAAGTATGTTTTTAGAGACTTCCCCCACCCCCTAATCATGCATAACTGTCACATGTGACTTATTACACATCTGTCTGTGGCTGCACGGTGCACCAGATGCTGCAGTTAATGCCACACCTAACCTTCCGCCATTAAGTCGGTATAATAAAACCCAAGTGGAATTTTCCACTGCCAGCCTGCCTTCCTCTGTCACCGCTGTCCAGTACTGGGAGAAGCCTGTAGGGGATAGCCCAGACAGGATATTAATGGGTCCCTCCAAAAGTCAGAAGGCCTGACAGAGCCCTGTTTCATTGTCACCTTGCCTTGGAGGACGAGGAAAAACTTGCAAAGCTTATTAGGTGAATAGAGCTGTTTCTCACTCTAACTTACTCGATCTCTGCCTCGCCGCTTCATTAGACTGTCTTACATCAGAGACCCGCTCCTGTCCCTGTTTCCTCACCACATCGCCACACTCACTTCCACACGCACTCACACACACAGGGTGACATCTCCCACCTAATCAAGTAGTGGATTATCTTGTCCTGATAAATTGGAGCTTGTAACACTTGAAAGGTCCTCTTGGAAGAGTGCCTCCTCCCCCTGACAGCTAGATCGAGCCCCCAGGGAGCAAGGAGAGAGAACATTGCCTGGTAATGATTTGTGGTAAATCGGACAAATGTTTTTGGAGAGACCTCTTTCAAGCAAGGAGCTTGATGAATTTAAAGAATGTGAAGAAACTCTGGAAACCTCAAGAGAAATTTCTGATGTGAAAATTATATGTTATGTGTGCATAATTATTTTTTTTTTGAATGAAGTTGATAAAAGTGATTCAACTGCCCACAAGATTTTAATGAATCTTTTAAAGAAAATGAAAAATAAAGTCAGACAAATATGAAGGCCAAAGGAAACTGAAAAGAAAGTCACTTTTTAGGAGATATTTCTTTTATCATATAATTTTGTTATCTTTACATAAACTCTTATATGTTAAAAACAGAACAAGATCATTTTCCCCACATATCACTACAGACTGAAGAATAATTTTTCATGGCCCAGCTTATCATTAGCTTATCCAGGCATGGCTGCCATATATAAGCAGGGGTTAAAGTGGCATTTGCCAGGGAGAATCCTAAGATCTGCTATAGCCATGTGGTGGTGCAGCACAGGGAAAAGAATCACATAGGGAATAAAAATGCAAATTTGCATAGTGAACTCCAAGTAGATTTGTTTTCTTTGCATACAGGATGTGATCAGCTGACCTTGGATGCTGCTGCTCTAAAGTCTCCTGCTTCTTGTAGATTTAATTGAATTAACTGACATATATAAGCAGCCCAATCAGATCAAACTTAAATGTCTGCTGCTTTCAATATAACATAACATTGACCATGAACACCACAGCCTGCTCTGCACCACTCCAACCCAGCATTGTAAACCTTACACAGTACTGCAAACGAATTAATTTAGCCTCCATCAAGGAGTACTCAAGGACCCTTCAATTTAAGTTTTTTCAGAATGTAAAAAAATATAACTTCTGCAAAACATCATAGACGCTGTCTGACTTATCAAATGTCACTGTGCTGTTTTTATCTTTGAAAATAATCTCTTCTTCCTCTCCTGTCCTCTCTTACTGACGTCTTTCTCCATCTCTTAGACTGAACTGATCACACATTGTTATTTTGTTTTCTCCCTGGGAAATACAGTGTTTGCAGACACACTGTGGTCCAGACTGCACAGAAACATTTGGTGTTTAGAAGTATTTGTTGAGTTGTTTGAAAAATTTATAGTTACCTGCCAATTTAAATGTTTCTCAGATATGCTTGCTGATCTAGTGTTAGCCAAAGCCCTCAGCTAAAGGACAAAGTTCCACAAGTACAACTTTATTGACATGAAATCATGAAATCATAGTGACAAAAAAAAACAAAAACAAAAGAAAAGCATGGGTTGTCATACTTAGTACTATGCAAGTATCTCCATGACATCAACTGGAAACAATGCCAGACAGCAGCACTCAAAAAATGAACTCTCTTTACAGTACTATGTATTAAGCTAGGTTAGCTAGCTTAATGAAATTTTGTTACCAATTAATCAAAGGTGCTGTTCTGGATAATTCTGGTCCACATTAACCAACCCAGTATCACAACATACTGTGTACAGATGTGTATAGACACGCCAGTCCACCGTGTTCATGTCACTTGTCCATTTGGCTATTCAAAATTTGAAATGTACACCCATGCAGAAGTTGCATTACCGGCAGAAGGAGATAATATATTTAAAGCCAAGAAGCTGAAGTGCAGAAAATGTATGAAATACATTGCAGGGTCCTTAATTGCTGGAAACGATTAAGCTAGGCAGGCTAGGCATATATATATATATATATATATATATATATATATATATATATATATATATATATATATATACATATATATATATATATATATACATATATATACTAGGGGTGCAACGATACACAAAATTCACGGTTCGGTTCGATACTTTGGTGTCACGGTTCGATATTTTTTCGATACAAAAAAAAATGTTCATACCTTTTTAATTTGTCATTTATTAAAATTATAAATATATATTTTAACTCAAAAGTACAGTTTTTAAATTTAACCCTAACCCTTGTGCGTGTTTTTTATTTTGACAGCGAATGCGCACCTGCGGACCACTTATGTGCAGCCCTGGTTATTTAGCTCGTCATATCGCAGCCACAGAAATTCTTTTGTCCATGAAACCATAAAGCTGCACTTTCTTTTTGCCTTATAGTCTGATTTGTCATAACTTTTCCGTTTTGTGGTAAGCTTTTCTTTGGCTGTCACTTCTTCACCCTGACCCGTCTTATTTGGCTCAGCAGAACAAAAATATATATCTGTCTGTGAAGGTTCTCAGTCATCCAGGTCATCGTAGTCAAATATATATCCTGCTGCTTTTACACACGCACTCACATAACGCTCAGCGATTCTCTGCATCCTCTTACATGTTTAAGCTGCGGGAGATTTCACTTGTCATGTTTGCATAGTAAGCTAACGATTAATAAGACGATGTCAGAGGAATTGGTGCGCAAATTATCATCACTCACCAATCAGTGCTGTCGCTCTCTATACACAGTTCGCGCTATTGCAAAGTGAAAGCAAAAAACAAGCGCAAATTCAAACGCGATTTCAATATGTCACATATTGACAGTGGCTCACCGATGCCAATGACATAATTACCCAGCTACATTTCCGAAAGAATGCAAAAGCATTGACATATATTTTTCCTTCCTACAATAGCCCGAAGGGCAGGGAAGAGATAGATTTTGGTAGCCCGACTGGAAAAATCGCTATCCCCAGGACATCGGGCTAGCGATATTGCGAGCCCTGTATCTGATTGAGGAATCACTCATCTTTGGAAAAGAGAGTTTATTACAGAGAAATGTCTCTTTCCAAAATAAAAGCTATACTATACGCTTCTTCTGGGCTATATTCTCAGCAGCATATTAAACATATCAGGTCCCCATAAGGAGAATCATGTGCTAACGGCTGTCTAAATGACTCGGGTAAAGTTTGTAGCATGCTTGTCGTTTTTGTCTGCTTCCACTTGTCTTTGCACTAGGATGATGTCGGCGTAAATGTGCAGTCATATTCGTTGTGTTCCCGCTAGTGCTTTCAGGTTAATCTCGTTGAAATGACCTTAACGCCACAACACGGCAAATCTCCATTAACGAGCTACCCCTGATCGCCCCGTGCATGGGGCTAGACGGCCAACACGTTAACGAGCTAACTGCGCTAACACACTAGTTCCCACCCATGTAATTGAGCATTGCGTGGCACATCCAACATACTGTTTTACTTTTGTCCATGACGCGCTTACCTTCAGGGTCATACGTCACATGAAAACCAAAATAGTTCCAAACGCCACATCTGAATGAGGGTGGGGGAGGTTCAATTTGCCATGTTGCAAGGAGAGCTTAACTTCTGTCTCGCTAGCTTGCCCTGCGCTCTTCCTTCTGACTATGCTGTCTGTGTTGAGCGCTCAGTGGATCTGCGCTCGACAGTGCAGCCTAGGCGGAGTAGTCGAACGCAGATTCACTGAGCGCTCAACACAGACAGCATCGTCAGAAGGAAAGTTGATAAAATAAATTACAAATTTTGTATTGTTCGATACATATGCATACCGAACCGAAAGCACTGTATCGAACGGTTCAATATCGATACGAATATCGTTGCACCCCTAATATATACATATATATACATGTAATGTCTGTTTAAATGCTTTCCTTTGATTATTTTCGTGTTGGCTTGAATTAAAATATTTCCCTCTGCTGTTACTGCACCTTACTGCAACTTCTGCAAGCGGGAGATTTCACGTTTTGTAGAGGCATAGCGTGATGGACACGGTGGACCAGCGTGCCTGTTATACACTTTGCATGATATCGGGTTGCTTTAACCCCTGATAAGCATGCTTCAGGGACTTAAATCCTTATTTGAGGAAAATAGTCTAGAATCCTTGCTATAGTTTTTGTTTTTGCCCATAATGTCATTAAAGGGATGTGTTTTTTTAATGTTTAAATATTTGTGTGGGAACAATGGCCATAGTAAGGGTTCAGTGAGAAAAATAGTAGTTACTTGATGCACCTAATTATTTACACAAGCTTCACAATTTGGTTTGCCAAGTGATCAAATTTTAGTGGCCACCTCTTTGTTCCACCTGGCAATAGGTTGTTGGCAGACTCTTAAATGATAAATGTGCAACACAAATCAGTGTGTCTTTGACTGCTTCTAATTGTATGCCCACTACTGAGACAACCTCACTCTTTTCCTGCTTGCCTTTCATGAATAGCTCATGTCTTCAAAAATCGCCAAATATCTTGGTGTTGCATGACATTTACAATTCAACTATTATATAAAGTTTTCTGAATAATCAACTCTGACAATGGCCTGATTTGTTCTTGTTAGTTGTTGTTGTGAGCAACATTTTTATTGCTTTCTCTTCTGCTCTTTGTTTCCTCTGTTCCCCTTATGTAGGAAAACCCTTACATGTGTAACAATGAATGTGACGCCACCACTGAAGAGCTCGCCCACCCCCCAGGGCTGATGTTCGACACTGAGGGCCGCAACCCCACAACCTTCTGGCAGTCCACCTCCTGGAAGAAGTACCCAAAACCCCTACTGGTCAACATCACTCTATCTTGGAACAAAACCATTGAGCTGACTGAAGACATTGTCCTCACCTTTGAGTCAGGCCGACCCGAACAGATGGTCCTAGAAAAATCACTAGATTATGGAAAAACCTGGCAGCCCTACCAGTTCTACGCCACTGATTGCTTGGACGCCTTCACCATGGAGCCCAAGACGGTACAAGACCTAACTCAGCATACCCTGCTGGACATTATCTGCACCGAGGACTACTCACGAGGGTACGTGTGGAAGAACGACAAAACTGTACGCTTTGAGATCAAGGACCGATTTGCACTGTTTGCTGGACCCCGGCTCCACAACATGGCCTCACTTTACGGCCAGCTAGACACGACCAAGAAGCTGAGGGACTTCTTTACCATTACTGATCTGAGAATCCGCCTGCTCCGGCCTGCCACAGGAGCAACGATGGTGGACGAGAACAACCTGTCCAGATACTTCTATGCCATTTCTGACATCAAAGTTCAGGGCAGGTAAGACATAAAATAATCTGTACAAATACTGTTTGATGGACTCAAGGCTGGATTACCAAAAACGAAAAGGGGGTTCCAACCCATGAGCCTCAGACTGCAAGGGACTTTAAAAAAGCTAGGTCCAGTGTTTGTCTTAACTTTGATAAGTGAGTCAGTTCAAATTTTCATATAAATTGGCAGTGAATCAGTTATCGGCCAGCAGGGGCGTAACAAAAAAGGTGCCCATATAGGTTAATCTAACAATGAGTTGACTCATTCATTGTAAGGATCCTTTTAGAATCGACTGTTTCATTTTTTTTCTATATTTTCTATATTCATTATTACAACTACAGTGCAGCTGCCAAGAAGTGAAGAAAATGTGTTGACTGTTGTCCATTCTTTCCAATTAGGCAGTGGATCTATAATGTTGTGCAGAGTTCACCAGTTGTCAGCATGTCTTAATTAACCAAGCAGCTTACAGTTTGCTGAAGCACTCTACTTTAGACAAGAATTCACTCAGCTGTCTTTTAGCCCACGGAGCACATCAGATGTAACATTTCAGCCATCAGGTCACTGTACGCTGTAATTAGTGTTTGATTTACAAAGTCTCTGGAGGGTCATATAACATCAAAACAAGACTCCGCTGTAGTGTTAGCGCAAAGGTTAACGAAAGCTTCCCCCGCTTCGTGACGCTATACTACAAGAGTCAGTGAGGCGTCGACTTAAGTGGATCTGTTTTACACCGTGTAGTTTTTCAATTTAACAGACGTGAATGCGGTAGTGTGGGTGGAGGAATGAAGATTTAATTACTCATGTTTTGCTCTTCACATGTGAGAGACTCAGCTGTACAGAAGCACAGTGTGCAGAACGTCACAACAATTAGAGGAAATATGTGGAAGTGTTGAAGTCGGGCTGGCACACAGCAGTGCGTGTATTGCAGCTTTTCTCAGCCTCAAGACAGACTTGGAAAGAGGACTAGAAATATAAACATCAGCAGTGTCCTGTTCAGTCTCATCAAATAATTGTTTGAGCCAGTGTAGTTGTTGGGGAAAAGTAAATCAAAAGTTCTGAATATGAGCATCAACACTTGATAGGAATTTAGAAATGGCGTCATTCTCATCATACTCGTGGCATTGCATGTTTGTGTGGCTCTGATAGTATTCACGTTATATTGCCAAATGCCTTATGATTCTCTAATTTGTTGATTTGCTTAATATGCTATTGAAATTGCCTACAAATATACTATGGATCGCTCTAATGCACAGTAAATGGGCAGGTACCCTTCAGCACAAAGGCTATGATAATGAATGCTTCTCTCAGAAATTGAATTTTTGACTTTTCTCGTGATTGAGAAGGTCATTCAGCAAAAATAACTGGAGGGAATTTACTAACACAAAAGAGTTGGACGTGGCATCCATTTAACACACGGTGAAATGAAGAGGGCTGTCATAAGAGCAGATTATTTATTCTATCTGACTAATCATGACCGAACTCATACATCGCTATGGGGCTGTATATTTGAGCAATGGCATTGCGGCACCGTTGGGCCGTGGTCGTTTACCAGCCTGCTGCTTTTAGAGTGACGCTCGACTAAGAAATATTCCCCACTGTTTACCAAAGGTAACACACAGTTCAGCCATAATGAGATACACTCTACACAGAGAGGCTTCACTCTGCTCGCCCCCCCCCCCCCATGGCGAATCACTGCTCAGCTCCTTTCTCCATGCGCCGTATACTAGACATAAGCTCCTTAACCCCCAGAATACAGTTCTGTGAGACGCGCCAGGAAAGTTTTCGCTGGGGCAGTGAGGTTGAATCTGGCATATTTTACTGTGCTGGACTCATCTACCATCCGCCTGGATCAGAAGCAGGAGTGGGTGTGGAGGAAAATACAGTAGGAGAGTTTGCAGATTTTCTGCCCTTGCCACAACAGTGCGAGAAACAAAGGAAGGAACCTAAGCTCTTTGCCAAAGTAGGTCAACCTAAAAATGAGAGAAGAAGCGCAGTTTTGCAGAAGCAGTCCTCTTTGCATCTTTAACATATAGCTAAAGTTGGTACAGGGAAGCCAGGAGTGTCATGCATGACCATTCTATTATAGCTGATTACAAGAAAGAAACAGACCAAAGGCACAAGGGACCGAAAAATCAATGCTGAGAATTTCAAATCAAACCAAGCATGAAGCTGCGAGATGGATGTGAACAATGCATTTTGGCTGGTGACTTAAATGAATTTGACACCCTCACTGTTTCATTGTATCAGCTAAGCTAAATGGATGTATGCAGAGAGACACTGTGGTGGGTTAGGGGGAATTTTCTAATTATCTACTGTATGACTTTGGAGTAATTGCTCAAACACCCTGCCCCCCTCCTTTTTTTACAAGCTTTACAGTAACTACAGCCGTAGCCAGAGAGACAGTTTCACCAACTGTCTCCCTCTCTTCACTCGATCTCCCCTTCCTTTTCCTTCCTCCTGCTTCTGATCAATATAGTGTAATTAAAGCTGGAGAAGATTCAGGCTACTAAAAGATCTCTTTCTGGCTATCGGTTTTTCTGTTTCAGGCCTGTATACATCAAACAGTTTTATATATATTTGTGTGTGTTTGTGTGTGTGTGCCAATCACATACCCACAAAAGCACTTCCCACTATCAAATCAAGAAAAATACAGCTAATAGGAAGAACTGTAGGTGGGATTTCTGGCACTTCTCTTTTTAATCACCGTCACGGTTTTTAATTGCCAAAATCTACCAGGACAATCCTTTTAGGCCAGAGATTTAAATAACCTCCCAATCTGGCAACAGATTGTTACAAACCTTTTTCCCACTGTCAGTGCATAAAATATCATTTAAGAACCATCATGAACTACTTTTCCAGCCTGTTTCCAACCTGCTTGTGTTAAGCAAATGATTTGATAAGTGAAGAGAAAGTTTGTTTTAACAATTTATCCCTCTGCCTGGAAGTTGTGATTCAATTTCCAGAGCATATATGTGCAGAAATGGAAATATCATGGATCATTGGATTTTTTACATTTTTAATATATTTGTTTTTACTTTTTAAACCATTTAACATATGACCCTAAACTATGAATTACCTAAAAATCATTTTCATTGTACACTTATTGATGAATATGTTCAGTTAAAATAAGGACAAAAGGATTTTTTAACAGTAGAACCTTGAATTTTTAAACATATTAGTTTAGTTTTCTTTACAAATCATTCATTATTCAGAATTAATTAAGGAAAAAAAAAACGCGGGGTCAATATTATTAGCTTACTGAAAATCTGATATTTTTCAGTGACCCATAGCACAAACCACTCCTGTGCAATGACCTGCTTTAACTTGTTCAAAGCTTGTAAAATCGCACCAAAAGTGAGGTTTATCTTCTAATTTACACACTATAAATAAATTGGCTTAGGCTTTGAGTTGTCACTTAAGAAGGGATCAAGCTAAAAACTAAAGAAATCAGTTTTGATGCTCATAAAGCAGGACATGGATATATAAATTTATTACAGCTTTTCAGATGTCACAGTGTCATCAACAGGACTGAAGTATTATCAAGAATTATAAAGAGGTATGGTGAGGGAAGTGCATCCTTAGAATAGATGAGACTAAACTAAAACTCTATAGCCACAGAGATGCTGTTTGGAGAGACACAGGAGAGGCATACAACCCAGAAAACACCGCCTCGTAAAACATGGTGGTGGGAGTATTATGCTTCATGACGTCTGGAACTGGGAATCTCGTCAAGATGGAAGGAATCACCAAAGGAAGAAGGATATGGGAAGATATTAAAAGTAAACCTCAAGCAGTCAGCAACAACACTGGATCCAGGTCATCCTGAGTCTCCCAACACTACAGCGAACCAAAACACACATCATTCCTGGTGAAGAACTACCTCCAAAAGACCAAACATGACTGACCTGCACGGAGCCCTCACTTAAATCACAATGAAATTCTGTGAAGTGAACTGAGGACCAGGATTTCACGCCAGAAGATCATCAACTCTGAAAGACCTTGAGAGATTCACCTGGGAAGAATTGGGTGGGATTGCTCAGGGGACGGACCAATAGTTTGGACAACCAACATTTGGTTTCGGTGTCCAAAATTAAACATCCATCCATCCATTCTCTTCCACTTATCCTTGTCAGAGTTGCGAGGGGGCTATAGCTGTCTTAGGGCGATTAGGCAGAGTACACCCTGGACAGGTCGCCAGTCTGCCGCAGGGCTAATACATAGAGACAGGCAACCATTCACACTCACATTCACACCTATGGGCAATTTAGAGTAACCAATTACCCTATCCCCACTAACTGCATGTCTTTGGACTGTGGGAGGAAGCCGGAGTAGATCCTTCTCTCTCTTCTCTCTCCAAAATTAAGCAGCATTTGGGAAATAGTTAGATTTTACTGCAGTGAGTCATTCAATTTGAATAAATCACTACAACGAGCAAACTGATAGCCGTGCGGTACTGTTGATGAACAAACCACATGACCACATCAAATACATGCTGCAGTTTGAAATTCACCTGCCATCTTACACTGTCACCATGTAATAAAGGTAACAAGTAAACAATCAGTGAATAAGTAAGTGAGTATACTAATTTACATAGTGCTATTCAAAACAAATACTGCATAAACTAAGTCTACTGAAGATATTTTTGATAAAGATTATTTCTTGTGATGCAATGATCCAACTTTTAGCTTCAACACAATATTGATATTATTGTTTTGGGTGTCTGCCGACATTAATTACAGATCCAAACTTTGTAAAATAACAGCACAGTCTCATTTCAGCTCTGTGTATGAGTCATTAGGCTAATGTATACTGTGTCCTTTACACTTGTGCTATTTTCTCATTTCATTTACCTGGGTTAAAAAAATAGGTTGTTCATTCTTAAGTTTACATTAATAAGCAAAGAATACACTCCACTCCAAATAAAGAAAATTTGGATTATAATCATTTCTGATCTTATATTAAATCATATCTGAAAATTGATTTTTTTTTTAACAAAACTGGCATGAAATTGATCTGTAGCAATCGTATTACTGTGCCCATTCTCACTGCCCACAGAATATAATCACGTCATCATGCCTTCACAATTTAGTCTTCATTCCCACCCACCCAAAGGAATATGTGTGTGTTTTTGGCATTGTTTGTGTTTGATGAATTGCTTTGAAACCACTGTAAATCTGCATTGCTGCACGTTTTGCAATAATTGTACATCACTTAGAGTGAGTTGTCGCTGCTATAGCGGTGTCATTACTGTATTATCTTTTTGGCTCAAATCCACAATACTACAAAAAAAATGGCAATGAAAGGAAAGCTTTTCATCTGTGGAATGCAGAAACACACCATCTGTAAGGGATTAAACACTTCATCTCTCCTACAGACCATAGGTCGCACTATTGCTGCATTATAATTGCAGTATAGTTCAGTCCGTGTGTGCTATGGATACAGCTGTTCCAACTACAGATCAGCAATTTGGTGAGTGATGGCTCCATCGAAACTCCCCTGAGGCAGGAATAAACAAGAAGTCGATCTGCTTTTTTTTTTTTCGCTCTCTCTCTCGCTCCTTCTCCCTCCACAGTGCTTGGCTTGCTCTTAGGCCTGCCTGTAGTCGACAGATAATCTATTTGTGCTAATTTCATGTTTCTTACTGCCCACTTCCCCCTTAAATAAGTCATTTCACTTGTCTACCCTCTTTAGTCTCTCTCTGTCTCTTTTCCTCACTCTCTGCCGCCATGAGCATCTATTTACATCTAGCTGTGCTCTGCATTTCATCCATTTTTTTTTTTTACCAGCATTCTACATTAGTCACTGTGTGGGAGAATGCCATGTTTGTAGGACGGGCCAAGAGACTGGACCAGATAACTTTGCACCATCTGTTAAAAAATCACACCACATGTTAGTTTGATGGCTGCAATCAAATGACCCAACGGCCTTTTGTTGGTTGAGAACGATGTGTTAAGTGAGCCATTTCAAGAGGTAATGAGGCTGTAAGACAAAATATCTAGTGTACGAGTATGTCTCTGTCCATGACGGTGGAGGGAGACTCATCAAAGAGAGACAAAGGAAGTATGATGTGGCTGTCACTCAAAGGCCAGAGCTGAGAAAATAGTGTAATCATAGACCCAATTCAGTTACATTTACAAGATACTGTGGTGTCTAAATTTAAATTATTTCCACATATAGGCCCATCTCATTCATTCCAAGCTATTGATTATTTTTATTTTCAACTAATCTGCAGCATATTAATGCAGACTCTTGCAGCAGCTTGGGATGCGGCTCAGTTTAACTGTTTCATATACAGTGTTGTACTCACAAGATACATTTGAGGTGTTTCGATTTAATCTGAAATAAAAAAGAAGCAGAATAAAGGAAACAAAGAAGAAGAGTTTTTGGAAGAAGTCTCATTTTTATTGTTAAATACACAAAAGTAAATAAATAGCACACAAAAAACACATTCAGAAAAAATTGACACATCTCAGGTTCATCAATTTATTGCAACCATGTTAACAACAAACATGTCCTATTGACCTTCATCAAGGCATGAGAGAAAAATATTTTTTTATCAGAAAAAAAAATCTTTAATAGTTGGGGGCATTTTGAAAGAAAGATTTAACAAAGTAAGCATTAAAGATGAGGCATTAGTGGTTTTATTAGTCCTACAAATAACTTAGATATTTTCATTGTTCATTGTAAAGGTAAAATATATTTTAAAATACACTAATAAACAATGGGTAGAACGATACAAGAGAGCACAACACATTGTAATAATTTAATTATTGTAGAAGACCTGCAGTCTCTCTCATCCACCGTCCACACTGCCCTGCCTCAGTCTCCAGCCCTCCACCTCCTCTGCTCCTCACGCCTGAAATACTGTAAAATCTGGCTACTCTGCTCCAGATTTCACTCTTTATTTGTTCACCACACTCTGGACTCTGTGTTCAGTTCAGCTACACTTCCTGTGCCAACAACACAGCCAGCAACACGCCAGTTCTCCACACCTTCTATCACACACTGACCCACCCTGACCCACAACATCCATCCATGACCCACTCAGCCCTGCAGTAATTATTCATTTTTTTATCTAACTGCAGTCTCCTATATATTCATCTACCAATCGCACCTCCCTAGCTGTGGCACACTACATAATAAAAATGTGTATAACAGATACATGTTGCTAGGAAACCAAGCATGCCACAGATTTTTTTATCCCACACACTGGCGAATTCCTTATATGATGAATAAACACATTATAGGAAAAGTTCAATAGAATTCAGTTAAATTAGGTTTGATTTATCAAACAACATATCACAACAACAGTCACCTCAAGGTGCTTTATATGTAAGTTAGAGACGGTACAATAATATGGAGAAAACCCCAACAATCAGATGACCTTTAAGCAAGCACTTGGTGACAGTGGGAAGGAAAAAACTCCCTTTTACCAGGAAGAAACCTCTGACAAAACCAGATGCAACTGGCTGAGGGTGAAGGGAGGAGACAGCACAAAAAAGTAATGACTTATGAGATGGTTTATTTTAACAGAGTTAAGGGGTCGAAATAATCTGAAAAGTAACTAGTAAAATATTGACCTACTGACCCCAAGTTTTCAGATGAACTCATACCTCTTCTCGATAGTTCATAGTCACCACTCTGGAGACGTTTTTGTTTTTTCTATTTGGCCCAGCTTTAGCCTGCTTTAAATGGCTCTACAGTACAACGAGTTTACTTCTGGTGTGAGGACTGAGAGCCACTTCATAGCTTAAAGGAAAATAGATATTGACATCTTGGTTGACAGCCATGAGGAAATGCTATGCTTTTGATGGGCCTTCATTTATCTCAGAAAGCCTCTTTCGCTCACATTATTATCTCGCATCTGTGTTCCCTCAGCTAGCTACCACACAGCCGCCGTTGCCTCTTTATGTCTCTCGCTTCCTCCGTCCATCAACACCAAATCACCTGTTGCTCCAGACTTCATGTCTTAGCCATTTCTTTACCTCCGTGTCTTTGATCCTCCTCCTTTAGTTCATCTCTAGCTGACACCCTCCCAGCTTGACATTGCCAGGTTGAGGAGCTCAAAAGAAATTTTTATCAGTTGGAGCAGAAACTTTACTGTGCTGGAAGAATCTGCTTCAGAAGGCTGTAAGAGCTTTGAAAATTGTGCATACTAGATGTAAGGTTGTTTGGACAAGAGCATCTGAGTCTTTGGTACCAACCTGCAGCTGCAGAGAGGTGGAGGCAAGCAGGCAAACACTCACATACGCCTGCACAAACTAAATCCTGGTATGATTTATTAGCGCCACCTGTCCCTGTAAAGTATTTAAAAACTCAACAGATTCCTCGTCTTCTTCTCTTGCAGCTCATGCTGTGACATCTCCATTTTTAAACCTCTTGTTAACGTCAGTAATGAAAACAATACTACTTGAGTGGAGCATTTAGTATTGACGGTCCAGTACCTAACATGTACCAGTCTGAAGCCAGCTGTCGTTGGTGTGTTCCCCTGTGAGCACTATTAATATAGAAAGTTACCTCCCATCCAATTAATCTGATATTCCCAAATGCAAAAACTTGCCCAAACACTACACATATGAACCGTGAAGGTAAAACAGAGAAGGGAAAGAGCAAGTTTGAAGGATTCGGCAGTGCACAGGCCACAGGAAGAAAACATATCGCGGCAGCAACAGCAGAGCATAGTGCATCGTATTTAGAGGCCACAGCTGTGTGAAGTCATCTGTATACAGCTAGTGGCAAAGTGTCACCACATCTGTGTTCTCTGTGACAGTGGACAAAAATGGAGATTATTCTTGGATGGTGAGACCAAAGTGTTGTGAGCAGTAATGTACCCCGTCAATCAAGGCTGCCTTAATTAACTGCTATAAAAGGCACTTGGTACATTTTTCATTTTTATTCTTTTTTATTTTAACTTATTTTCAGTTTTTTTTAAGGAATTCATTCCTGGTTGATTTGTTGACACCTGTAGTTACTGTTAGTGAGAGCAAGGATGGATGATTACTGCAAGTCACAGAACTCTGGAGGCGACAAAGGAAGCTGCTGCCTTTACAATAAAGACGTCAGTTACAATGTAACAAGTGTAACAATATAACAGTTACAAGGTAAATGTAATTATTAAAAAATACATTTTTCTAATGAGAGTAATGTCATGTTATCTGAACTATAGCGCAGCATTTAATGAAACACCTTGTCTCTACCAAAGCAGTCATTTTTCCCATGAATAAAACCTTTAGCATTACATGCTCATTCCATTCATATTCACCTATTTAAGACGTTTAGGATGTAACCTAAAACCACCGAAACCCCCAATTCTGAGATAACAGGTATCAAAACAGTGGTTATTAACTTCCTGTGAACTCGGGCTTTCTGCTGCAGGATCACTGCACACTTACGCAAAAGGGGGGATTTGACATCTTTTGAGTCTTTTCTTTCAGCACAAAATGATTCAACTGACCACCGAATCTTGAGAGTCTGCCTTCAAAAGGAGAAAAATAAATACCCTAACTCATATTCACAGATTTATTTCAGTGCATTTCTAACATGACAGGTGCACACAGCCCTGTATCCTTGTCCTGATATGTTAAAGGTTAGACACAATGTTCAGCTCTGACACTGCCCCACAGAGTAACGAAGGAGGCGCGGGAATCGCTTTAGGTTGTCACGAGATCAAAGTGGAATTAATTTTATTGATTGACGAGGTATTCTCAGTGATAAATAGCAGAGAAATGTAGCTGATCAATTTTCTAATCTGTGTCCATGTAGCTGCAATACCAGCAGTGTGAAAAAAAAAAGTATTTAAAGCAGATTAGAAATAAGCAAGATGACATTTTTACATTTCTTACACAATCAGCTGAGTGCAAATTCCAGTGACAATGCACTACATGCATTTTATGCTGTTGTAATTTTAGAGCTGATGTACAGCTTAATAAGTTACCTAGATAAACCTAGATATGTTTATATAGATTTGGTTCATACAAATTTCCTAAATGGTGAACTTGAAGTGGGCTGTAAATAAAGATGACAGCGAAGTGAAAAGATGACTCTTCCATCCAACTTAAAAATTACAAATTAGAAATAAGGGGGCACCTTTATAACACTGCACACTCTTAGACTCAGTATCTCTCACTAAAGCTCATGCTACACCCCTCAGGAGAGGACAGACTGAGGATTAGACTGCAGACCAATGTCAAAGCACACAGGGAGGAAAAACTCAACAACAACACAGATCACCAGATTTACTATTTGAGTAACAAAGAGATCAAATCACGAATACAGTCCTCCAATGAAACACTAGATTTAAAAAAGGATCAACACTGGCACAGGCTCCACACACTCTGATAAACACACCGAGCAGTAAGGTTTTACATTATGCAGGCACCAAGTGTTTGAGCTGTCCACCCAGGGACCGATGGTGAGTATGAAGGCCATATCCATATAATTTTCATACTCATCAAACCATTCAGTGCCCTGAGGACAGGGGCTTTGTCGTCCTCCAAAAAGGTGATCTTTCTAATGATTTACAGCTGTCATTCCTTTAAACCATGCTAGTAAGATGCCCCACCCTGAATACCACCATATCACCTTACTGAAGCAGTTACTGGTTTTCTTTCTATATATATATATTTTTTTTTTTTTTTTTTTTGCTGGATCCCTTAGTCCAGAAAAATCACATCAGTTACAAAGACCTTGAAAAGTGAAAAAAGGAAAAACTGTATCTATTGTGTGTATGTACACTTTTGGGGTTAAAAGCAGCATTCGGGCAAAATTTGAAAACACTTTAATACAGTTTTGTTTGTGAATGAAAGGAGGGTGGTATGGGGAAGCCTAGAGCTCACAGGTTGAGACAGGACACGGGGAACACTGGGAGACTGGGCATACAGCACATGTAAGCACAGCATAGCTTAAACAATCTGAGGCGAGACTGAACAAAAGTCACAGTTTGGCCATTAGGAACACGTGGACGATTGAACAATGGGGTGGAAAATAGAGTGTGGAGTTGTGATATATGTACTGCAGGAGCCTGACTGGTAGATGAGTCACAGGTGTGCAGGTGAGTCGGGAGCAGGAGAGAAATGGGGGGCCGTGAGAGAGCGGACAAACGGGCGACCGAGAAGAAACACAGTGAAAGGTAAAACCGCAGAAACACTGGGACATCAGGAGCACAGGTGGGACCACAACATTTCCACGTGTAAAGTGTCTTTTACCAAGTACAGCTTCTTTTCACTCCCTTTCAAACCTCCTCTGTCTTCTCCCTTCAGTGCCTACCACTTGCACATACAAATAACTGGATGAAAGAAGGATGGATTTTGACTGCTTAGTCTCTGTTTGCTGAATAGCCCCTTTCCAAAGACAATCCAGCTTAAACCTATTGTACTGGACTTTCATAAGACCCCTTTTTTATTTTATTAATAACACAAACAGCAAAGTGTTTGCCTTCTGTTGTTCCCCATCTGAAGTTGTTGCAGCTTAAGCAGAATTTAAAAAGAGGGCAGCCTATAGAAATCTCTGTAGGTGTAGTTTGTGTGAGGAGAGTCAGTCAGGTGAAAGTGCAATCTTTGCTTTTGAGATAGTGCTTTCAAATTATTGCTGATGTTTGAAGCGGATTGCTATAATGAAAAAATCTTTCCCGGGTCAGCTGGTAGTGACATACATAAAATACACAAGCATAAAATGTAATTCAGGTTTTAAACAAACTACAAAGGACATCATTCAAACCTCTGAACAGTCATGGGGAGTGCATTACTTTTGCAAAACAGTTTCTTATGATAATTATATTTCATTTTAGTCAAGTCAGCTTTTAGCTTATTTAGCTTCCACAGTGGTCAGAATTAGAACATATGCACAATGACCACTTCATTAGGTACACGTGTCCGACCACTCATTAATATGAATTTCTTACCAGCCAATCACATGGCAGCAAGTCAGTTCATTTAGTCATGTAGACATGATCAGTGCAACCTCTGTGCTCATTTCAGTCAGTATGGACCAAAATCTCTCATTGTTTCCAGGACTTTGTTCAATCTGTTTGCCATGAAGCAAAAGGGGGTCCATCCCCTTTTAGCATGGTGCACTTAATGAATTGTCCCGTGAGTGTATATCAACATATTCTCTTTCTTACTAAAAACAGCTGATGCTCATATTTACTATATGCATACCAAAACAAATTGTAGAAACAACAGATTTAATAGCAGAGCACAGTTCTGTCCAACTACAGGATGAAGTACACTCAAAGCTTCTTGCACAAAAAAATCAAGAGCTAAGCCACCGTTTCACTGACACTGAACCCACAGAAGGTGCACGAGCCAATCCGTTCTTTTTATCACAGGCCAGAGAAATCAACCAAGTCCACAGATATGAGGAGCAAAGCGACAAGTGACATGAAAGATTATATCAGCAGAACAGAGGACAGGAGGCACCTCGCCTCGACAAATCCTTTTCTCGTTCTCAGGGATGCAGCCACATTCATTTTTTTACTTTGAAAGATGACATTAACACGTCATACAAAATGGATCGTGTGTTAATTTCCGTGCGTATATATAAAACAGATTTTTTTTGACTGAAAAATATATGTCTTTACAAATAGTGTACTCTTTATATTGCAGCACTTGCAGGATTTCTACTATTAAGACCAGGTGTGTCTTTCATACATATGCGTGTGCATTTGTGTGAGCAAATGTGCCAGGCAATAGCTCTCCGTTATTGTTCTGCGTAAATCCAAATCTAGTTCAATGGGAATTTTACCTAATTCGCACACATACACACACGCACACATATCAAGAGAGATAATGCAGTCATTTTTTAATCCCAGCCTGATGAATAAATATAAATACTCCCATACAGATGATAAACTCAAAGGGTTTACGGGCGTTACATTAAAATCTCGACACTGTCATTGAGTGTGCAGTCAGACATTTTTCAATCTGATTTCTCATAAAACCATCTTATCCTCAAGCCAGGTTTTTTTTCCTAGAAAAGGGATCTTAGTGCAGAAACCAGGCATATCAGAGACATTTTTCTCTTCCACACCGTCCACCGAGCGCATTCAACATTCATGCGGTGACCCATTTCATTAATGGAGAGAGCCTTTTTCACCATGTCTCCTCCCCTTCTTCTTCGGCTGCAGTCGTCCTCATAATCGGCCCTCCTGTCGGGGTTTCATGACTAATCTGCTCATTGACCTCTCGTTCACTCGCAGCCACCTCCACCACACTGATGATTCAGTAACCGCTTTGAAGCTATTGACAGGGCAGTTATTGACACTTGCATCAGGAAAAACATTCGGAAAAAAATAAAGGGCAAGTTTAAATACACTTCTGTGTTTAACTGTAAATCATCATGCAGGCATGTGCAGAAAATGTAGTTGTGTTAGATGGTTTAAAAAATTAATTTAGATTTGATGTGACCAGATTTTATGTGTTATAAAGGCCTGTGCTGGGCCATCAAGTCTAAAACTTAAAACCACAGCCCTTGACCGTTTGTGCTTCATAACACTCACTGTGTTGCTTTAACGTGAATGTGTTAGAGGTTATTTTTTATGCCATTCCTCCCACTATCTGCAAGCGACTCTGCAAAAATTAATTTCATTGGCACTGAATTAAATTCACCCTGTTTCCATTTATCCCCGTCCCCATCTCAGTTTATCCCCATATCTCTAGGAAATACATTCATATCGACTCGATGCGTTACCTGAGTTGCTGCTCAACAGTAATGTTTAGTGCGTGATTGGCCAAGCAGCAGGGATGCCGCATGCATGCAGTGGCAGCATGTATTGAATTTTAAAATCCTTCCAGAAGACATTAAAAAAATAAAGTATTTCAAAAAACATTTTTTTCAGGGTGTAAGTGGATGGACTAAGATACTGTTTTGTCTGGTAGGGTTGGCTCACAAAGCAGCACTTTTAAACAGTATCCACACATCATTGTAAGACAGCGCCTACTTACAGCTACATGACAGTCCCAAATAGTCTCTCAGAGTTATTGTTATAATGACTTTCTGACTTGAAAATAGCAAATGTGAGACTTTGCAACAAACATGCTAATAAACTAAGAACTTAAAGGCGACTGAGACGCTCATTATGACCTCATTGAAAGAATGTGATGATTAGTTCTACAGTGGTACATAATCTGAAATAGCAAAAAGAGTTTTGCTTCATTTTATCAGTCAGACCTCCCACCGAGCTAGCCATATCGGCATAGGCGACATGAGAAGAGAGCCTCGTCAGTGAAGAAAACACCATATGGCTGTATTTCCCCCTCACAAGCGTCGTCATACTGTTTCTGTTTGTCAAAATCACCTCGATCGCAAATAAATACACACAGCAACAGCGGCGTGTGCATTTCTGTGGTAAGATCCAAAACCTCCCCGAGCAAGATATTTGATTCTGATCTGAAGACGACAGGGAGTGATGAATAAAAACTGCCTGATAATGGGATCATTGAAACATGAAAAGCCATTCTGAGCGAGTTATCTTTTGCGGAGGCCAGTGAATGTAGGTGCTCATTATGTATTGCCATCTGATGGTGCTTTAGCCTTCAAGCAGAATGGGAATGCACAATAGAGCTGCAACTAACAAAGGAGGAGGAGAATGCATTCAAACAAAGAAAAAGTGTCATATGGAAAGTTCCAGATTTCAGTTCTTTAGGAAGGTACTGTAACTTTTTGCAAGGTAATGACTGAGTGATGGTTTGGGCTAACAGCTGTGATTGAAGGTGACTGTGATGTTAGGTGATGGGGGTTAGAGACAAAGCATATTTTATATTTTATTTCTCAGCTGATTACCACCATGGCAGCATAAATATTCTTTTATCTCTGGTAAATGATTTCGCTTTTAGAGCAGTTGAGATAATTTGGAAATGAATAATAATTAACACTTTGCAATATGCTGTTTAAAGTTATAAACATATACTGTATTTATTGTGTGTGTTTAAGAACTGGTTGATTGGATATCTGAATGTGAAAACCATTTATAGATTTCAAATATAACAGAATTAAAGAAAACCAAGATTGCTACTGTAGTTAATAGATAGTTCAAGTAGTCCAAGTCCCAGCAGGTCTCTTATATCAGTGCCAGCCCACACCAGCAAGTACACCATTGGCAAACCAATAGCTGTTTAAGCTACATTAGACTGCCCACAGTGTCAACACATCTACAAGCCACTTTGCAACCCACTTCCATTCTAGCTTTTTCAATCATGTCTGGCTTAATAGATGCCCTATCTATTGTCACTGGTGCCGAATCTGTTCCGTGCTGGGGTTTGTGGCTGCTTTCCCCACTTCCAACTCTGCACGCACACACATGGAAGTGTGGACAGCACACAGTGGGAAGGTGTACTAGCCACACCATGCCTCCCAAATAAAAAAGAAGGTCAGACCACACCAATGCAATCAACGTCCTTCATGTGGTAGGTGTATCAAGCGATTTCTTCATGAATGTAAATACTGTACAGATGGTTTACAACAAGGTGGAGACCAGTGGTTACACTCAAGGTTCGACACCTAAAAGAGCCTCCACAGCTCTGAGAAAGATTCTTTGGACATATGAAACCTAGATGAACCTGGTTGATGGGAATGATGGAAAGAATAAAGTATGGAGAAGGAGAGAAACAGCTCACAATTCCAAGTGCAATGTACAGAGGCAAAATGACAAAAAAAAAGGTGTTGTTGTTTTTTTACTTTTGGATCTAATTTTATACATTTCTGCACATTTTTTCCATGTAAATTAATTATTATCAGAAAAAAAAAATCCTAAATAAATAAATAAATAAATACTAATAGTTATAACAATAATATTGTGCAAGATTTTTGTGAATATTCTGAGTATTTTTTTCGAGTCCGACTTTGGCATGATTTCCACTGACCAAAGAGCGATTACAGATTTCAGCTCATGTTGTCATTGGTTGTGTGTCTGTGGTGCTGAACGTACAGCTCCCATAAAGTGATCCTAATAGCATTTTGCTTGTGCTGTTCAGCTGTTGTTTGTAAAAATGTCCCTTTCTACTTTCATTTCTTTTTTAGTTTTATCTAGAAATACCTTCTAATACAGTGTCCTTGTGTGTAGATTTGCAATCACAAAGCAGAGTCAGTCAGATAGTTATATTTTGATGTATGGCTCAAATTATCTCCTCCTCACACCCACTTTGTTCTTATACTTCCGGCTCATTCGGGAAGCCCTGCGATCCCTCATTTCGCTCACTGTAGATGATTGCGCTACAGGTCTTTCAGGGGATTTTCTTTTTTAAGAAGCGAACATAGTAACCACCTGAGCTACTAATGACCCTCACCCCGGATAAGGAGCAAAGTGTACTAAGACTTAACCCCTCTGGAAAACTGTCAACATTTTCTGTAATTACACCTGCTCTTTGGGTCTTACCCTGGTTTCAGATTATGGCCCCTAGTGGGTGTAGCCGTGTGAAGTGTCTGCTCCAGACACCGGGATTAAATAACAAAGAAGAGTGTTGCCAAAGTTTAATGGATAGTGATGTTAGTAGGAAGCAGTGAGATAAGACTAAACAAGGAAAAGTGGGGTGTTTTATTATTTTTTGATGCTCTTTTTTTAGTTGTATGGTTGCAGATTGACTCTATATCACTACAAATCATCGTTACAAATGCTTGCTTCCTCTCTGTCTCTCTCTTTCTCTCTCTCTGACACACACACACACACAAACAAAAGCAGTCACCCCTCGCAGTCTGCGGACCCAAACTGATCAATGCTGCAGCGTCTTTAGGGAGTTACTTCTGTCCAGGGCTTCAATGTCTCCAATGAAATGATAGGATCAGCTAATGTCGCTTCTCCACCTGGCCTCACCTCAAACTGTGTGTCTTCCCTATGATGGAGCTTTCTCATGCCTCTGCGGTGCGTTTGCTGTCGCTGGGTCCACAGCCAGTAGTCTTTAGCTGAGCGCAGTATCACTGAGGCCCAGCATGTCGATTCTATTGAACTGGCCTGGCGTGTCACAGGCAGTAAAGACCTCTTGATTGACTCCTGCTTGGATAGCATGTCCAACCCCATACATTAGTAATGCTGAGGATTCGATAGATGGATGACTCGGGCTGATTGATGCAGGCAGGCTCCGCATTTACACTTTTCTGCATTTTCAGTGGGTGAGACAAAAGGAGAACCACGTTTGCACAGCAATTGTAAAATATACTGTAAAGTTTTCTAGGCGTCATATGGATTGTAATAGATTGAGTGGTTTAAAGAAGTATTTATTGTCAAGGTTATGTTAGTCTGGCAAGATCTTGTTGTTTTTTCATATTTAGAGTGAATAATGTTGAGAGTATTACGCAACAGAAAGCAAGAGTTGCTCATCCACTCACCAAAACAAGCACTGAAATAATTAAAAGTCCTGCAAATTTTAAGTTCACAGGCTCCCCACTGTGTGTGCCACTTCAAGACTTAATTGCCTCCTTAAGCGTATCACTTGTCCAGTATTTATTATCGTAAGGCGCGCAGCCAGCCAGTGCAACTCGCTGTTATGACTGTAGCTTGCACTGCCCGTTCTGGCCTCACATCATTTTCTGAAACTGATATTTTGTCTCCTGCTCTCTCCTGCTGCCAGCTGTGCGAATAAATTAAAAGCAGACTAGAAAGTAACAGAAATAAATGTTTAATATGTTAGAAAATAAGAATAAAAAGATTTCCACCAAATCCAAAGGTGGAGGTCACAAGCACTCGGGTTGTTTAAAGCTGGGTATTGTGTTGAGGAATTCAAATCGACGTGTGAAGGCATTTTATGTTCAGCATCGCTCCTGTAAGGTTAAACTGAGAACGTATTCACTTAACAGATCTGTAAGGTCTGCTCGTTCATCGGCTGTGTAAATGTATTCTCTCGTGCAAGTTAAACCCGAATAAGGCGAGGAGTTCGGTGAATCTGCCGTGATTTTTCTCACAGCCTGCACTTTTCTCTAACCGTCTGCTTTCTAGTGAGAAGAGAGGGAGCGATGGGGAAGGCGGATATAATTAGGGGGGAGGTTGGGGGCTGAGGTCCATCCCAGGAGAGCTGTTGCTGAAATCTCACTTCTTCCACTTCCCACAATGCACCGCAGGCCGGGAACAGGGGGGCAAGAGGTAGAAGAGGCAATTAGCAGGTAACACGTTAGCAGGCAGGCTGATCCATTTTAACTTACTACAGACAGCAGCTGCAAGCTTACATGTCAATGCAGGATATTACGATAGATGCACGTGTGTGTGTGTGTGTGTGTGTGTGTGTGTGTGTGTGTGTGTGTGTGTGTGTGTGTGTGTGTGTGTGTGTGTGTGGGATGAGATCATGCGGGACAAATATATTGTACAATTTACCAATCACACTTAAGCACACACCCCAAGACCTTTTCTCCCAGCCATTCCTGTTTTTCAATTCCATTCTGATCACACATCATTAAGCTGTACTGTTCTCTGATCCAGCTGCCCCTCACCCTATCGCCTGCCCCCCTACGACCCCTGGTGTGTTGTCGCTCATGTACAGCAGACACTGAATGCAGACGCGCTAAAAGAAGCATGTATTAACCGAGCATTTGACCCAGTTGGCTTGAGTATGAAAACACCTGGCCGTTTGATTGAAATTTAATTGCTTCACTTAGTTAACCCACTTAAGGGCCGTGTTGAGTTTAGTCTGCTCAATTTGTTGGGATCAGCAGCTTTGTGCATCAGGGATGTTGTTGCTTGGATTGTGGATAATTACTATTAATTAGTGGCTGATACTTTTGGCTTTGATGCCGCAACGAGCAAAATGGAGCGATGGCTGGGAATGAACTCGGCTAAAAGGAATTACGCGGATAGTGGCTGAACCAATGGAAGGGATAAGGGTGTTTTTCCTGAAAACAACAGCTTTGTGTTGCCTTGTTTATGTTTGTTGTTGCTGCTGTCATCAATGGAAAGGCTCCAATATGTCGTCGGCACCCCCAGTGTCAATCAGAATCCCATTAATGCAGAGGTCATGGACAAGCTGCTGCAGGTAAGTTAAGTCTCAGCGGGCTGCTCTGCTGCACCGGAATAAAGGGGAAAAAATACATTTGTGCCCAACAGTATCTTCTATTTCCAACATTTCAAGGAAAACTTTAAACCCTGCTCAGATAGAATATGCTCGCTCCTTTCTCTTGGACAAAATGGAATCAAAACGTCAAAGTTTTTTTCCATCCTGTTTTTTTTTCTTCTTCTTTTTTGCCAGTCCAGCAATTTGAGCTCACAGCCTCATGGGTTATTTCGTGAATACATATCAGGACCTTTAGCTCACAGGTGGCTGGTACACTCAATAATGCCTTGAGCAATATCACTTTGAGAGCACCACACAAAAACAAAGATGCCTTAGGTCCATGAATATTTATTATTGGGGGAGACTGGACCTAAGTAAAAAAATGACAGACTAATAGGTGGAGGGAGGAGAGAGAAATGAGGAGAATGATAAGGTAGGAGAAAACATGCCACAGAGCTTTCAAAGTAAAGCGGGGCCAACAGGAAACGAAGACACAACATCGAACTCGTGGGAAACCCTGGAGGAGATTTGCTATTAAATTGCTGTTAAATACAATTTTACTTGGCTCTTTCTCTGAAGATGTTGTTGCTAGTGCAGCAGTGAGGGAGAGTCCCCTGGTGTTCGCATTCAGGAGCCGATGTTGATTGGAAGCACAACAGCACTGGCGGGTATGAGGCCCTGTGGGCCTCACTGGCGGCCTCCATCATTATGCCGACGGCACTATCACTTCTGGACGCTGATTAAAATGTTGCAGATGTTAAAAGAAGCTGAAGGTTAAACCGCAAAGGGCTCTGTGTGAAGTCATTTCACACCACATTGCCTATCCACTCCACATACACGCACTGTAAAAATCAGATTTTTATAACAGAGTGGGGAGCAGCTGCGCTGAGCGACACTCCGTGGGACCCGATTCTGATCTTGTCTTGATTTTTAGCTGCGCGTGCACGTCAACTCAACTCGAGGCACTTTTTCTCAATCAATTTTGCTACGTCTCAGTGTCGACCGGGTAACGCTGTGATACGTTTAAGCCAGTGTAACAAAAGAATTTCCCAGTCAAGCTCAAAGCTCAAAGTGGACTCTTAGATGGGCCTCACATGGTGACTGTGAAATGACAGAGTTTCTGCTCTTATTTCTTTTTTAACGCTTTTTTAATCTGTAACACAGAACCGAGACAACAGAAAGCTTTCTGACAGATGCATTGCATGAGTAAAAATTCAGGAAAATATCACAAAAACTAAGAAAAGCGTGCCAACACCAAGCCATTGTTTCCCAGTCCACAAAGCAATAGACCCCCACTGTTCCTCATGCAGCTTATTCCCCACTGGGGCTCTAAATGCATTGAGGAGTTTGGTATCACTGCTCGTGGTGAGTTAGCTGGATATCTTATTTACTTTTTCCTGACTCGATAGTCCTTTCACCTCCATCATTGTGTGGTCATGATTTTGGAGACATGATGAGGAGCTTAGTTTTTCCAGAAAAGGTCAGAATGAAGCCACCACTCCTCTGGATTGAAAGTAAAGTCGAGAAGGTTTATATTAGGCACACCAGTAGGGGTGACTCCTGGGTTAATAGCATTAATAGTATTGTGCACCCATTTATCAGGCGGAAATAAATAGACTCATTTCACGTGGTTGTAATGCATGTCAGATCTGAATGCTTCCAGTTAATCATATCCATTTTGGATGAGCTTTCACATTTGTAGTTTAAAAAAAAGTATAGGGAGATCCATGAAATAAGCTTTTGTTGTCTTAGAAACACTAAAGTTGTAGGTGTCAGCCTAATTATTATGCACAGCCTTTTGCTACAGTGTAACCTGAAAATGAGACAACCAGCATAAGGTAGCAGCGGCTTATTAAAAATATGCCTGACATCACGAGAAATAAAAGCCGTAGCATTACTTATCGAGAAAGCTTTTTCACACCTTTTAGTTTCTGTGCCACTTGCTCAAAACAACAGATGTCCCACATCAGAACTTTTGTGTGATTTAAAATGATACGATATGCATGGAATATTTGAAATGAATGTGACTACGCTAGTGTTGCTAAATTACAAAAGCACACAGTGTGCTCCTCGTGTTCTTGGAATGGTGAAGCGAGCTAGCCACAAAAACCCCCCAAAAAAACAAAATAGCCAAATAACAATGCTGGCTTATTATTTACAGACTTCATGGTAATTAGCTGTAAATGATATAATTTGCAGCTGGTGACATTTATAAGTGAAACGCGGGGTTCTTGGCAGTTTGTCTTAAATACCTTCATTAGCTCTGCAGCATTTCATTTAGGGGTGTGAACAGCAGGTTGGTGTATTTCCAGGGTCAGAGACAGTGTGTGATTTAAAACTTTTAGGAGTTATTGTGTTTATTTATGAGTCATGATGTGGCAAAGCAGGATGGGCAGGGTGAGAGAGGCCAGCTGGTACTGACGTTTCTCACTAACAGATAAAAGGCCAGTTTATTTCCCCTTAAATTTTGCCACATTTGTAAGGAAAATGTTTTAGTATGTTGAGCAGCAGAGTTGAGTCGATGAGTGGTACCCATTAAAAAACATGCTAGATCTTCTCTGCCAATGCCAAACAGCTTATTGTGTGACCAACACAACCACATCACTTGCAACAAATGCTGGTTGAAGAATGTAATGCCACCGCCAGTGTTGGGGAGTAACGGAATACATGTACCGCCGTTATGTATTTAAAATACAAAATATGAATAACTGTATTCCGTTACAGTTACCATTTAAAAAGGTGGAGTGGAGTGGAAAGGTACGAGTTGTCATCGAGGAAAAACGGGAGCTGGAAGCATGTAAATATAATAATAACCACTGCAGCCAAGAAGAGTGCCTGACGAGCCCAGCTGTAAGTAAGCTATTAAGACTCGACTGTACACCGTGTTCGTGTTTTCCTCCGAAAACAATAAGTTCCGTTGGAGCAGCCTTTCAACGCCTCTCTCTGTCTCTCGCAAGAAAAGTTGACCCACACAACAAAGTAAAGCTATTTTTCGACTACGAGCCGACAGGGACCCCGCCGTATTAGTCAGAGGTCCCTTTACTACAGTTCGGAGTCGCGGACCTTCAGTAATAGTAATAAATCACAGCAATAGTACATTCACGTTGTTGTAAAAAGCATGATAATATATTAAGTAATCCAAAGTATTCAGAATACGTTACTGTCATTGAGTAACGTAACGGAATACGTTACAGAATACATTTTGGGGCATGTATTCTGTAATCTGTAATGGAATACATTTTAAAAGTAACCTTCCCAACACTGGCCACCACACAGCAATGTGTGACCCTGCATGCAGAGGAGGCGCCAGGCTGTTGTGGGCATTTAGTGGTTCTTCCACATGTTACTGAGGCCCCTCTTTATTAAATGAGTAAGCTGTTAAACTGCCACTCTGTTTCATCAGCTTTCAATCATCCAGACATCCAATAAATGACACCAAACAAGCATCTACATCAGAATAAGTTGTTTGGCATTGACAGAGAAGATTTTGCAAGTTTTTCATGGGTACAACTCATCAACTCAACTCTGTTGCTCAACCCACAAATGCATTTTCCTTACAAATGTGATAACATGTAAAGGGCAATTGTGTCGGGCAGGGCCTGCGGTACCGTGCAGGGAAGGCGGACGCACCTGTACGGCATCTGCAATCACGCCCCGTCGACTTAAATATTGTACTGTCTCCTGTGGTTGGGGTTGTTGTGGTAATGTTGAGCAGCGGGAGAGCTGCAGCACTGTGTGCATTGTGAACAGCAACTGTGTGTGCTAATAAAGAATGCTGCAAAGCATGTTGATGTCACCGGGTCTGCTGTGGTCATTCACAGCAATAAATAGGCTTTCCAACAGTAAAAGATTGATTACCAAGAAGCGTTCTTACAACAAAGGAATAATCGACCAAACACAAATTTTCTTTCTTTTTGTGTACATTTCCTTTGATTTAAGAAGAAAGAAAAGACATTTGTAAGGCACTCCCAGTATGCTGAATGAAACTGCACTTTAAAATGATTGAGACAGGCTTGAACAGTGGCATTTTACCTGACTCTCAGCATTTTTCCTCCTCTCTCAAACTAAACAAATACAACACCATTAATCTATGGTGAGTCATGCCTGTTTCAGCCAGTGCAGGCAGTGGCTCGGGATCATGGCAGGTACTCTTTAAAAACAACACGGTTATGCTTGACGGTGATGATTTTGGGGAGTGTGTCGCGCCACCTTTTTCAGCATTAGCTGTCAAAATAAAAGTAGTGATTCTATAAAGAAAATGGACAAAATAACAACCTGGCGGAACCTGAAAGTAGAAATGTAGACAGCCATTGAGTATAAAAGATTTTTTTTAATCCTTTAATCTACTTGTGGGCAGGGAATATTCTCCTACTCCTACTTCATGTTTAAATCAGACTATGTTAGAATGCATTGTCACCAAATTTTCACAGCTCATCTCTGAGAAATGTGGAAACATTCAGTCATGTTGTTGTCTGCAGCAAAGGTCTAAAAATTCAAAGTGCTTGACTGAAGCTCATAAATGAAATTAACAGATACACCCCCCCCCCCCCCCCCCAATACTCATCTAGCCACAGCAGAAAATGAATCTGCTGAGTTTATTGTTAAATGGATGTTCTAGTGAGCAGGATGTGAGTGAGGATTTAGTGCACCTTGAGGGAGTCCCTCTTTCCAAACTGAAAATGTGCTTCTGAGATCTCATCTCATATTAATTTGTCATGGAGAAGGTAGTCATACTGTTGCTCCACGCCGCCCTCTGGCTAACTCCTCGGTATTCGTCATCTTTCGGAGCTGTGAGCCTTTCGACGTCTTCAATCTCCAAGTGCTTGTTTCGCAATTTAACTTAGCTTGTTTTCCTCGGCCCTCCCTGCACCTCTTTGTCCCCCTCTCCCTCTCGATCTTCTCGTGTCCATCAGCTGTGACCTTACAACAATTACGCATCCTCCAGTGGGACAATTAAAACCGAGCTACCTTCCCGAGTAGAGAGGGGGAGAAAAAAAGCGGAGGAAATAATGATGCCGGATTCATTCGTGCAGTCGCCTGCCTTCTTTGAACTAGCAGTTCTTGAAGTTGAGAAGGCAACTGTTTTAGCAGCTCTGCCTGTGTTCCAGTGCCACTGCTATTCAAGGACACGCTGCCCTTCAGCAGCATTGTCCAACAAAATAAAAGCCGTCTGTTCTCTATTCAGCACCGGAAAATTCACTCATGTTGACGTGCCTGTCCTCTTTCAACCCTGCCCCTCCTCTGCTTTGACAGGTGCAAGTGCAATCTTCACGCCAACAGCTGCGTGTATGACAAAGAGAAGTTGAGCTGTGAGTGTGAACACAACACCACTGGGCCCGACTGCGGCCGCTGTAAGAGGAACTACCAGGGGCGAGCGTGGAGTGCTGGCTCATACCTGCCCATACCCAAGGGCACCGCAAATATCTGTGAGTACACGCACACTCGAACACAAGCACACCTCTGACGTGTTGGCTAATTAAAAAGATGGATGACATGGCAGTGTAGGACTTTCAGGAGGTCTTATAGATCTCAACAAAATAATGGAAAATTTGTTGAATTAGTTTTTTAAAAAAAATGCATCTACAGCGACAAGTGATAAAAGTCCAGTCCTAATTATCAGTATCCTGTGTGTCCTTTTAGAGAGTTCAGACGGTCGTTGCATTCAGAGATGCTGAGCTGTGGCGTTTCAAAGCAAAGTGAAGCAATTAACAGCATGCAAAAAAGATGTGTGTATGATTAGTGATGTTATGTTGAAGCAAATGTTTCCAGACCAGAGTGCAGTCTAGTTAAAAGACCACAGTGTAAATAGGATGTTGTTCTCTCTTCTACAGCTCTGTATTCTAGAAAATGTCCTTTTCTCGACCACTCTAATTAGAGTGAAGTGAAAGAACCTGCACTACGTCCTTTGGAAGCTCGTTATACGCTGATGCAGCCTGTGCAAAAAAAGAATCATTTTTCTCCCTTTTTTTAGAGAAACGTGGGTAGCACTTTAGCAAACTAGTGTAAGTCCCCTGTAATTTATGGAACGCCAGGACTGCCATAATGAATTAATTAAATACACCATTAAATAATTAATTAAATGTGGCAATAATTAATTAAAATTGGAATTAATTAATTAAATAAATAGTTATGATATATGTAATTAATTAATTATTGACACATTTAATTAATTATTGACACATTTAATTAATTATTTAATGATATATTTATTTATTTCATTTTGGCAGTCCTGACGCCTGGCTCTCATCATGAAATAATTTTATCTGTCAGCCTCACCCATCAAACTCAGGGGGCGGGGTTAACGCTGATCGAGTCAAAACCATTGCTTTGGCCTGGTGGCCATTGTTTCTAGCACACAACAGAAAGCTAACAGAACTGAGCTTTGAAAAACCCTGTTTGTGTGTTACCAAATACCGTTTTAATATTTTTTTAGCCGAGAATGTAGTGGTTTAATCTTCATGTGTCTGGTCGGTTTGTCAAGATACAGCCTCTTTGCAAAAGTGTTTCGATGATTTCGGAGATGTCGTCCCAGTCTCACGGCAAAGCGTGGGATAGACCCGCTCGCCTCGCAAGCAATCCCACCGACAAAGCGCAGGCCCCGGTACACAGCTGTAGTAACCCCCGCTGACTTCTTTTACTGAGGTTATATTTATCGATGTTTTATTTCCTGATGTTCTTATGTGTCCTACGTGTTTCAGTCGCCAATTCTGAATTATAACTAACATTAAAAACATGTTTAAGGAGGAGAGAGAGAGCAAATAAATCTGTTTAACATCTGATCTTTGGGTTTTTGTTCAGTAATCAGCGTGACCTGTGTATAAACACATAAAAGAGATAACGTTGGTGTTTCCGTCATGTAGTAACTGCTGGCTTTAACTGTACAAAGGTTGTTCGACACTATGAAACACATACAGACTTCATGATGTTCGGCTAATATTTTTATTGTGAATATTAATCATGCTGACCTCGCTCTGTACACCACGCAGCGAGGTCAGCATATCCACGATATCCTCAGCTCCATGAGTTAACACAAAGTTTCCCAGCTGACTATCTAACTGCCAACTATTCCAGAGACGTGAAAATATACAGCATAAAGAAAAGTGTAAGAGACTCAGCAGCAGATTAGAATAACAGTTATACATTTAATAAATCACCAAATGAATCCAAGAAACGAGCAAACCTGTTCCGACAATTTGAATTTGTGTTCCCTCAGCTGCAGACTCGCTGCTGTTTAAATGTTTGAAAAGGAAGATTAGATATAAACAAACGTCAAACATAGACTCAGTCTGCCTTCACATTTGATATGAGGCCAGCACGTATAGTGGCCTCAGCAGGCTATTACTGAAATACATGTGCTATATCATAAACTATGATATAAATAGGGAGGTCCTATTAACATGTTTAGTTTTAAAGGACACCTTCCTGCCTTTAGTCTCATTCATGAGCAGTATTCGTTTTCTTCTAACATCCAGAAGTCTGCACAATGTGTTTCATAGTTTGTAACAAGCCTTTGACAGGTAAACATAACATGACCGAAAAAGCAAAAAAAAAAAAAAAAAAAAGAGAGAGAGTGTTGACATAAGAAGAGAAAATGCTCTCAATTATGGAGACAGGCAAATGGTTCATTTATTTTTGATGTGTGTTTATTCCTCCCTAAATATCGTCGGTGAAGTTCGCCATGCATGTCAGATTTTCCTGCGCATTTTTATACCTCTGCCAACAGAGAGAGAAAAAAAATCACATTCTAACAGACAGCTGGTGCTTAGAATACAGTTGAATAACTATTAAAAAACAGATGATATTTAGATGATAGTTCAGTCTAACACATGTGCCAGTGAACCATTAAACGTCTGTGAAACTATGCAGTTATGAAACGTAACTTTAACCTCAGCCAAACCGATTTGCTCAGTTGTAAATAAAACAGCGAAGTAAACGTGACCCGACAGACAGAACCTGAGTGAATGAAGTCCATTGTTTAACCACTGAGAGCTAAAACTCAGCTGAGGTTTCAAAGCTGTGTGCTGGTGATTGGACATCAGCCGCTGATAAAGCTGGCTCGCCTATAAAGTGCTCTGTAAGGAAACAAGCTCCAGCAGCTCTGCGCTCGGGGAAAATACTATATTTACTTATCTTGTGCAGAAAAATGCGCTGACATTGCGTTATATCGAGCACCGGCTGCCCAGTTAAACTGTGACTATCACCAGGTAACTAGGCGTGTTTCTTGAATTAGCAGCAGGTGTTAAACAGCTGACAGATGAGGAGGAGGATGCATGCAGGTAAACTGAGGGTCTGTTGAGCTGATCGCTGGTTTCGTGAGAAAAATGTCAGCTCATTCTTTATGTTACAGAAGCACAGAGACACAAGACCAGGCGGAAAGAGACGATCGTTCGGTGAAAATGAGAATCTGCGAATGCAACATGTGGAACACGGAGAGTGGAATATGTAAACAAACCGGTTAACGTAACCCCCTCGGTGCACTCTGCATGCTAACTGTTAGCAGAGCTAGTGAAATCTCTGAAAACATCTGAGCACTTTTGCAAACATGTTCTATGTTGACAACCTGACCAGACATACGGCGCGACATTCGCGGCTAAAACACTGTTAAAAGTGTAGCTGGTGACAGAAAAACGGGGTATTTTAAAACTACACCACCACCATTGCTGCTTGTGATTTGATCTGCATTCTGGGATAACTGGCTGCCCCAAGTCTACACAAGCAATCGATTATCTAGGATCGACCTGTTTTGACTTACTTTGCACGGCAACCAATCAAATGTTAGAGAAGCTGCATGGGCAGCGTTAACCCCGCCCCCTGAGTTTGATGGGTGAGGCTGACAGATAAAATTATTTCATGACGAGAGCCAGGCGTCAGGACTGCCAAAATGAAATAAATAAATATATCATTAAATAATTAATTAAATGTGTCAATAATTAATTAAATGTGTCAATAATTAATTAAAATGTGAAATACATAAATAATTAATTAAATGTGTCAATAATTAATTAATTAAATGTGTCAATAATTAATTAAAATGTGAAATACATAAATAATTAATTAAATGTGTCAATAATTAATTAATTACATGTGTCATAACTATTTATTTAATTAATTAATTCCAATTTTAATTAATTATTGACACATTTAATTAATTATTTAATGGTGTATTTAATTAATTCATTATGGCAGTCCTGGCGTTCCATAGTAATTAACACTTGAAATTACAATGTAATTTTAGTTACCTACAGATATTTAAAGCTAGGTTCATTAGAACAAGGGAATAATAAGTCAGGTTTTTACAGGAAACAAAGAAATAATTATACTGTAGGTAAATATAAGTAGTGTGTAACTTTAGGTATTTTACAGGAAAGGAGTATTTAAGTATTTAAGTATTTATTTATTTATTGTCATTGTCAAGAACAATGAAATTGCGTTTGGGGCTTCCATACAACCCAAAAAAAAGAAGAAAATAATAAATACCCCTTAAAACCCAAGTGTACATATTTAACCCAGTGTGACTCCAATGCAATAAGACAATCCTTAGCAATAATGTTCGTAAAAATTCAGACAAAGACCTGAGAAACATGACAAAATACAACAATGCAACCCATTCAATATTATTGTACTGTGAGATATGATATCAGATATGATAGTTATCTATTTAAGAAAGAGGGGGGGGGGGGGGGGGGGGCAGGAGGGGGAAGAGAATAAAGATATGATGCACCAATGCAGACCAGTTCATTGCTATTAAGAAGTTGGATATGGTTATTGTCCGTGAGAGGGGGGCAGAGAGTTCAGGAGCCTCACAGCCTGTGGATACAGGCTGTTGGCCAGTCTGGATGTTCTGGCCTGTATAGACCTGTACCTTCTCCCTGAGGGCAGCAGATGGAAAAGGTGGCGCGCAGGGTGATGTTGGTCCCGCAGGATACTGTGCACCCTCCTCAGACAGCGAGTGGGGAAGATATTACTGATCTCTGGCAGACTTGTTCCAATAATTCTGCCAGCTTCACAGGAGACACAAATAATACTGTTTAACTACTGCTTAAGTAAATTGAAGTACTGTGTAGTTTCTTGGTAATTTTGCAGAGAAACAAACAGTATTTCTCCAGCTTATATTGCAAGCACACTCAACACTTAACAAGTATGTTTTTTGAATATGTATACATCTTTATATAATATTCATTATGCATGATGGTGCTCTATTATTTAACTTGTATTTTACCACATAAATGTGATAAGGGCCGTTTTCCCTTACTAACTTACAAGAAAAAGAAAGCAACAACAAACAGACTTTGCAGGACTGTGTGATCTTTAAATGATGGAGTCAACTTTGTTGTCTTTTATCATCACTGTCCAAGCATAACTTTGAAAAGCAGTGTTGAGGGAAGTATTGTCTGCTTTCCTGTAAAATACCTGGAAGTTTAAGCAAAGTTAAGTCACTCCAAACAAATTATGCAGCACTTAAAATTACTTATAGAGTAATTTGTGTCTCCTTTTTTGTAAAAAACAAAAACAAAAACAAAACAAAAAAACAACCCCCCCAAAAAACTTGAAGTTCCAGTACTTAAAACTACTCATGCACTACCTAAAATTACTAATAAAATATTAACAGTGCAATTATTTCTTATTATCTCCTTATTCTAGTGTGCCTACCTTTAACTATCCACGCGTAAATTAATTACAATGTAATTTCCAATAAAATACATTGAAATTTCATGTAATTACAGCACTCTTAGTCGTGGGCCATATTATTAAGTACTACTGGACAATATTAGTGGAATTTATTTAAAGGATGTTAAATCTTCTATGTTGTTCCAAAAGAGGATCACAGGTTTAACTGTGGTATCATCTGGTATCTGTGAACCTTTCTTAACCTGTCCACAGGTGACAGCCCTTTGACACTTGGATTAGTTTAGTAGCTCTTGTGTAAACTCGTTTTCTATCACTTTTTTTGCTTTAATTTAAGAACGAAACTAAACTAGCAACCAGCCCAGGGCGGTAAGTAAAAAACCTGTCACTTTCAGAGACACTTAAATCACCTTTCTTCAATATTCCCAACGCTCAGTTTGATATTTGACCATGTCTGCTTGCACTCAATCGCTACCATGTGATTGGCTAATTAGAGATTTACTGTCAGGTAAACAGGTGTACCTAAGAAACTAAATGCACCTGCTCGCTGATGAAATTCTACGTGGTGCATTGTCAACAATAAAGGTACTGATGAGGTTTTGCATCGCCTCTGTAGATGTCAGACTTACGGGCCTGTAGTTTTCCCGTTAACAGTGTGTGCCCTTTTTCATACTTCTTTCCATCCTTCAGGCAAAATTGATTTTTCTTGATTATATAAATCTGTGGGAGGTTCAGCAACCACATGATTATTTTGCTTAAAATTCTAAACTGCATTACAACTTTATTAGTTATAAACTTTTATTTCTACTAAACAGGAATTTCGAGAAGTTGCAATAGAACAGGCTGCTTACAAAGTTATGTAACGTTAGGCTAAATACAAACCAACACACACGTGTGCTCCTTTACTTTTTCATGCTTTTGAAAAATTACATCTTGGCTGCATTGTGTTGTTCAGTCCTGCTCAAAAGATGCAAGGAGTTCATAGTGGTCAGTAGGACCGCATTAGTTTGGCCCTTTAACCAGGACTGTAGGGCCCAGTTGGACCTGACAGCACAGCTCCTGGGATCACTCAGGCATACAGACCTCTTCACCATTGTAAGGTAGGAATTTTTGGAGATTGGATGAGGAGCTTAGTCATTCATGGGGAGCTCAGAGTAAAGCCGCTGCTGCTCTGCATTAAAAGTAGCCAATGGGGTAGCCACTGGCTACTTTTAATGCGTCTCGCTAGGGATGCCTCCTGGGCGTCTCAAAGGTGAGATGTTTTGAGCAGACTGAGGATACGCTGGAGAGACTGTGACTCTCAAACGGGTTGGGAAAACCTCGCTATCCACCGGAAGCGCTGGAGGCGTTGGTCAGGGGGACGAAGGTTGGGGCGGCTCTCTGCGATTTTGAAATGCGCATTTAGCAGAAGGCTTCTCTACTTTTGATCCCGAGGTGTTTTCGGAAACACAAAGGAATGTCACAATTAAAAAGTAGAATGCTAACAAATGTCGCCAATGGGGAAATTGTGCATCCAGACTGCATAATCTCATATTGTTATATTTTGAAGTGGGCTCGAGCTTTCCACTAATAAACAACACGGATTACAGTTAATAAATAATGTTGTTAAGCTGCAGCTGCGATGCTAATGTAGAACAGAGGCAATTACTCCTGCTCGAGCTGAAGTAAGTGGGCCAACCTCCTTTTGTCTAATGCGTTGGCATGACGTCACATCACATCTTCTTCTCACAGAGCCTGAAGAACATTTGCTGGTGTGGACCCATGTTTTATATCTGACTTAATGCAAGGACAACAAGGAATTCTTTGTTTTACACTTTTGAATACTTTTTGTTTTGCTTTTCAAATGCAGTTTTGTGGATGAACCAACTAGTGAACTGACATCAAACCTCGGCAGTTGGTAACAAACCACAGTGCAGACAAGGGAACAAAATAACAATGAGGAGTGAAAATTAGTCCTGGGTTCACCAGGTGGCCAGAGTCATGACTTCATTTGAAAGCTCTCCTTGCTGTGTAAGGTGATGAAATGAAAATGCTTTGTTCTCAGCTTGCTCCCGCTGCCCCCCAGCAGCCAAATGATCATCATCACCTTCATCACATTAATCATAATTAATTGATTTTAAAAATGTGAGTTTAAGAAAGTTTGTTGAATCTCACTTGCAGCCCTGAGCAAACCTCAGGGAAAGAAGTATACAACTGCATGAAGGCAACTGTTTGTAATATTGGAATTTACAGTAAAACTTCCCTTGCCAAGAAGGAGAAATACAGCAGTCTATGAGCTTGAGAAATATGGAATATATTATCATTTCATGGCCTCTTTCCCCCCAGACTTTTACTGCTCGCTGTTTATTTTGTTCCTAAACTGAAAGGCAGGAATGTGTGTTCTTCCTGGGGTACACACACAATATGGGAAGTACTCTGTTCATACAGCAGTTTAGTGTCATTGAAATGAGGGGCTGGGAGATGATCCGGGTACTGCGTCTCACCTTTAGACTTTCTGCTGTTAGCAGACTTCAGTGTGTAAATAGGCGATGGATCTGTGAGTGTATTTAACAAAACAATTAGCACAAAAACAGTGAGTATCAACTGCCCCTCGTGAACACAGGCTCCAGAGCAGCCACTACTACTCCCTTACATCATTTCCAGAAAGAGTGATGAGCAGCAGGGCTATAACTTTGAGTGCCGTGGCATTAATATGAAAGCCCAACTTTTATTCCACCCTGTCTCCTTATTGCATCCGCTGTGATTTCTGCCTTTCTCTGCGGCGCTCGAGGGCTCCCGGCCGCCGGCCACTGATGACTTATTCTACCTCCCAGAGGATCCACGTTATGAGACTTAGGGAGGGTTAGTGAAATGCCCATTCCCAGAGCCCAGATTGACAGCACATTATTAAAAAAGGTGACACTCACACACACACAGGTGATCATCCAGGCCTGCATGCACACAAACATACACACATTCATAACTACACAAGGACACACTCACGCACACATGCTCCCTTTGCCCTGCAAGTGATGAAAAACAGTCCGAGTATAAAGTGCGTTATTATACTTTGTCTTGGAGGAAGAAAAATCCATAATGTAATAACGCTGTGAAAAATCTATAGGAATGCAAGGTTATCCCTCCTGAATAGAAAAGAAAATGCTCAAGGCTGACAGAAAAATACACCTTGTGCTGTTTTGTAATTTTCAAGCCCATTCAACACCAATTCCAAAAGTCTCCTTCCCTCTCAATGTTTTCCCCCAAACCCAGCGAGCATATGGCAGCTCTGCAGAGACAAATTTGTCAAAGATGAAAATTTAATTAAGATTTAATTTCTTTTTACTATGCCCATCAAGTAGTCTGATGCGATAAGGAGCTCGATGAATCATCATTCAGAGAGGGTGTGGAGTCTGGGTGTGGGGAGGGGTGCAGTGTGTGTGTGGGTGGTGGGGTTGGGGGGTCGTTGATATGTCGTCTTACAATGGCTCTGTGTTGAGAGCGCAGAAGAAGAGCGGGATTTAGAAAGTGATGAAAAAAGGAATGGCAAGGATAGAAGGAGGGGAAGTGGGCATCGCTCTCTGTCACAGCTAACTCAGCCTTCTGGGGTGGCTCTGTCTTTCTCGCTCTTTTCATCTGCGTCTCTCACCCCCTCAGCCCCTCACACACACCCACCCACCCAGCCACCCCACCCATGCTTCTCTCATCCTCACTCATTCTTGCTTCCTTCCTCTGTGGAGACAGAAGGAGAGAGATCAGTTGGAGAATTAACCATGGCAGTTCATTTCACTGTAGGGCTGAGGACACTGAGGGAAATAGAAGCTGGCGGTGGAGGGGGCAGAAAACTGGTGGCCTCTGAAAAGTTGAATTCAGATTGTAAAAATATATCCTCTGTGTTATATTAAACCCAGAATCTGTGTATGCACTTCAAATGGATGACTTGATTTAGAGAACCCATGTTTCTCTGTGCAGTTTGTGTGCTAAAGAAATGAGTTAGTTCAAGTACTGCATGTGTATGATGTCAGTATGCAAAGATCCATTCATTCAATTTCAATTCGGTTCAATAAAAAAAATGATACAGCGCCAAATCACAACAACAGTTGCCTCAGAGCGCTTTATATTGTAAGGTAGAGCCTACAATAATACATACAGAGAAAAACCCAACAATCACATGACCCCCCTATGAGGAAGCACTTTGGCAACAGTGGGAAGGAAAAGCTCTCTTTAAACAGGAAGAAACCTCCGGCAGAACCAGGATCAGGAAGGGACGGGGCCATCTGCCAAGACTGGCTGGGGTTTGAGAAGGAAGACAGGATAAACACATGCTGTGGAAGAGAGCGTGTGATTCAGTGCAGAGGTCTATTAACACATAGTGAGTGAGAAAGGTGACTGAAAAGGAAAAACTCAATGCATCATGGCAATCGCCCAGCAGCCTACACCTATTGCAGCATAACTAAGGGAGGATTCAGGGTCACCTGATCCAGCCCTAACTATATGCTTTAGTGCATGTGAGAGCGAAGTGCTCTCATGGGGTGATATGGTTCTATGCTCATGAAGCATCATCTTCTTCAAAACTCTTCACATTTTGTTGTCACTTTACAGACTGGATCTCTTGATTTAGAGAACGTATGATACAGAGTATGTACAATATTGGGAAACAGTGAGAAAGTACATGCATCTAAGATAAACTTGAGAAGTCAAAAATACAAGTTTTTCGAATTTTTTTTGAAAGAAACACATAAACCTGATAACTTCTTTTCACACATGGAATACAGATGGATAGAATTATTAGCCTCCCTGATGTTAATAGTAAACTGTGTATCCTGTTTGCTGGATAGCAGCCTGCAGTCATTGTTGCAGACTTCGGTAAGTCTCACACACGTCTCCTGAGCAACCTCAGCCCTTTCTTCTCTGGCAAATCTCTTAATCTCCCTCAGATTTGATGGTCTTCTGGCTTGGATCTTGGCCTACAGTTCACCCCAAAGATTTTCATTGTGATTCAAGTCAGGGTTTTGGGAGGCCAGTCAATAATGTTTGCTTTGGTCTTCTGAAGGTAGTACTTTGCCAGGACCGATCTATGTTTTGGGTCGCTGTCGCATTGGAAGTGATGAGACAGAACCATTTTGCTGTTGAGTGCTTGAGGTTTCCTTTCAAAATCTTCACATATTCTTTTTTGTAATTTCTTCGGTCTTGATGATTCCCAGTTCCAGATATACTGAAGCATCCCCACAGCAAAATACTCCCACCACCATGCTTCACTGTGGGTATGTTGTTCTTTGGGTTGTATGCCTCTCCCTTCTTTCTCCAAACGGTTTCATCTCAGTATGCATAATCTGTCTGCAGGTTGTCATTAGCTTGCTTGAGTCTGGCTTGAAGGCAACTTTTCTGCAGAGGTGAAGTTTTTCTTGGTCTGCAACCTCGCAGTTCATTCCCGTGCAGGGTCCCAGTGACTGTCTTCTTTGAGACTACAATTCCCAACTTTAGTTATTGGCATAATGCTTTCTCAGTGACAGTGTCAGCTCAAACCCCTGCTTAAGTTTTTGTACTGTATGTAAATGGGAAGATAACCCTCAGTTTTACCAGCTTCAAGCATTACAAAGTTAAAACACATGTTTTCACAGCACTGGTTTGTGCTATCGGTCTACAAAAAGATCTGTTTTCAGTAGGCTAATAACATCGAACCTGGTCAATTTTTTTTATTATTCTGTTATTGTGTGCGAATTTTATGATATGATTTATGATCTCTAAAGGAAATTGGCATGTTTAGAACTTCTATGTTGAAAATACCTTGCTCTGTTTAAAAAATACTTTCAGGGTTTCAGGGTCATCTGTAGGTAACATTCCTGACTTCATCAGTCTGTTAAAGTGGCAGCAGTCTGTTATTCTGATGTAACTCACTTTTCAGTTAATGCTCCTCAGCACTTCATTCAGACGCACCCACAGCAGTGATGGAGAGATCCATGGTGCACATGTGACTTTTACCATATGTGTAAAGCACTTCTTGCACGTCAGCTTTAGCGAAGTGTAATCGCACTTTTGAACATTTAGTTCACTCTACCGATGTCGCTAAGAGCACGGCTTCTCTGTGTGCAAGTGTGCTGCACGGTGAGAAAGACAGCTGTCCCCACCCATCACACATAGGCACAAAGTGGGAGAGAAGGAGCGATCTCATTTGCAAAAATGCATAATTGAGCAATTTCTTCAGTACATCCGTCCCTTTCGGTGAGCTAAGCAACTCACAAAGACACATGAGAGAAATGTGCAGTAGTCACCTTCTGTCTACCCTAATGGGGCTGGGTGCACTCTGCATGCTGTAGGTCCAACCTAGTAAGACTGCTTGTTGACCTGACTTTTTAAAAGTAACTAACATGAAGCTCACATATCCATATATGTGGTTAGATTAAAACAAAGCTGTGCATGTGTGAAAAGAAAGTTAAGAGAAACTGAGTTAATATGTTTAGTGATCAATATTTTCTTCTCAGTAGCTAAACTAACACCTAAACACTCATTTATACTCCAAATCAGTTCAATTCATTTTTATTTATATAGCGCCAAATTTTCTATTCTAAGTTAAAGCCCCAACAGTAACACGACCCTCTATGAGCAAGCACATGGTGAATGTGGGAAGGAAAAACTCCCTTTTAACAGGAAGGAAGTTCTGGCAGCTGTGAGTTTTGTATTTGTCTCCTTATATTGTTTGTGTCTGTATCTGTAAAAAAATATTTTCTGCTCTCTTGGTCAGGTCACGCTTGGAAAAAGAGATGTTTTAATCTCAGTTTTAACTTGGAGAGAAACAACATACGAGCTGGGATAGGCTGCAGTGCTGACCTGTTTTAGGATATTACTAAACCACTTTTAAAAATAAAAGCATACATCCTTAGCTGCTACATGTTCAGCAGTGAATGAGCTGTTGCAGACAGCATGGGGAAGTAGAACAATAGGAAGCGGGTAGTCTGTGAAGTCGCACAAACAAATATGAATTTCCTTAAGATTTAAAATAAGACCAGCTTTGTACTTGTGCGTCACTACTCACACTGCCTTCAAATCCATTTCAAATTGCTTTCATATCTCCTTACAGTATATGCACTCATGCATGTATAGGTGTATTCTGTCTTCATCGAATGCAGATGGAAGAAACGATGAACATCACCAGTGAAAGACAAGCTGGTGGGACAGGAAAGAGAAAGGCTTTTGAAGGTTGTGACCAGTGTCAGCACGGGGATGTAAGCAGTGAAGTTATGAGGGGAGCATGGCTCTGCTGCACTGTGACAGCCTTGTAAAAGTTCAGTCATTGAGTTTGATGATAGCTGTTATGGCAGCCATAATAACATATCCTACCAGTCACCTGTAGCTATTACCTTTTTATGACGATCACACTGTTGCACGGCACACATGTATGCTTTGGTTTATCGAGGGGCCGGCGTGCAGGTTTTTCATCGTGTGATGTGTTTGACTGACACTGCTAATTGAAAGTCTTTGGTGCGAGTGTCTAGACATTTTAATGGCCGTATTAAGGAGGAAATGATATAGTTTTTCTTCTTTTCTTTTAAACTTTTGCAACTTCCTTGCACTCAGAGAATGTCATTTTCATCCAACGACGCCTAACGTTCAGATTAATTAAGTCCCGATTTGTTCATTCTGCATCTTGATAAAATGAATAGATTGGCTTATCAGAGAAGGATTAAGAGGCACTTGTTCAGATTTAGCTAAAGCCAGCCTCGGAGTTTATGGATCCCCTTTGATCAAAGCAGTGAAAGGCGCGAACATGCAGTGGATTTCTCCAGCAGGATTCATTCCCCACCCCCAGCTGGAAGAGAAGATCCACCCCCAACCCTCAGCATCCCACTCACGCAGAACACCTTGCCTCTCCCACGTTCCACATTAGCATGATGAGAAGCGCTGTGATATCTGGAGCCGGCAGTGACAATATCAAGTATTATTTCATTGGACTTACACATAGCATGTTAATTTTTTCCTTGTGTGGTTTTTCTATAATGAGTGCCAACTTGAGGGAGCTGATCATAGGAATGTGAACAAACACACACACGCGCACACACATATTTAGGTTGCCTGATCGATCTTCCTCCTTTTGTGAGATTTATGTGTTTCAGCAGCAAGACCAAATCCCTCAGGAACTGATGGTGCCACCGTGGAATAAAGCTCACTCTTTCTTACAATTACTGTACTTGGGCAGATTTGGGCAGATATAAACACCCGTCTTAAAAAATGGTTCTTTTGCAAAAAGCATTAAAATGAATCCTGTGTGATGTTTTACCAACTGCAGTAGTAAGACTTTGCTTTACTAACCAATCCACACAGTACATTTGTTAAAGATATCATTTAAAGAAAATTAGCGCTTAGTGTTTTCTTCTTTTGTTTAGCTTCGTGGCTCGATAAAAAGGAAGGTCTGTCATTTCCTTTTGAATTTAAGTGAGGTCCAATAAATGTTTTAAATGTGGGTTTTTCATCATCTCTGAGCTCTACTGTGATTTCAATTAGTGTCATATGTTTATGCATCTACACACATTCATTCAGGAGCTTTGCTCTCATGTATAACACCCACTCATTTGAATTTCCATTTTACCCCCATTCTCCTTCTTTGTTCTCTATAAAACTTATTGGCTGTTGTTTTGCATCCTGTCATTCTGCTTCTCCTGCTGCCCATCTTCCCCGCTACCTTTTTCTCTCCTCCTTCTTCTTCTTGCCTCTGCCTGTGCTCGCTCCATCTCTTTCTTTTGTTTCATGCTCACTCTGTCTTTCTCCCTCTCTTTCTTTTTCTCCCCCACAACACCCCCAACCACCCCAGAGACCAAGCTTGTTTACTCTGTCTTTTCCACATCTCGGCTCTGTGCAGCTGTGACGGTAATCTTTCTTTCAAATATTTGTTTCTTCCATCTCCAGATTTCCCCCCCTCCTTCTCACTTTTCGTGCTGCCACTGATGCACACCTCGTTCCATCCCTGAAATCTTAACTGTGCTTTGTCCATCTTGGCTCTTGGGGACTTCAAGGCTTTAAGACGTAGCAGGGAAGCCGAGCAAGACGTAATTTTGCTCCTGAAGAATTCAATCAGCTTGCATGCTGTATGCTTGTGTTTTGGCAGTCTTTCCGCTGCTAACCAGTTAGCAATGCCTGTCACCACCACTGAGCTCTATATAGCCAAAGAGCTCTAGATGATGATGGATTGCTATAAAACGATGGCAGCCTCGGAAAGTAATTACCAACTTTGCCTGCGGTGGAAATTCAGCTGATAAGCGCCTTTCCAGGGAAGTCCAGGTATTGCCAAAGCAAACAGGTGAGACACATTGAAGGTCAGAACAGAAGTGATACAGACAGAAACAACACAGCGACACGCACGGTCATACACGCGCAAGCACACACCAGCTGAGCCCCATGCTAACGAACGCTCTTGACAGTAAAATCTAGAAAGCATGCAGAAATTTTCCTAAGATGAGTGCCCTTTCTGCACATGTGCAGACACACTGAATAAATGACAGACGAGCCAGTTCAGTGATGCAACAGAATGCATGCCAAAGATTTAAAGGCTGAATATCCATGGGAGAACATTTTATTATGGGTTTCTGATAATCCATTAGTGAGATCTTGGATGCTTGACAGCATAGCTGGAAACCATCCGATAGAGTAAACATCAAGCAATGAGACTTCTAACCACACTGTGAAGTGAGATTTGTTGCAAATCGGTTGATGCCCCACATGAGTCGGCCTGCACTGTATTGTAATGCACCGATCTGCACATGCGTCATATGTGCTGACCCCAAATGTGCGGTGAATCACACGGCCCGAGGAGATCATGTTCACCAGCCTAGCAGCTCAGAACTGCGATCTCTGCGCAACACATAAAAATCAATGGAGTCAACAAATGCGGCTCCTAATGCTCTTCCTGTGCGATAAGACAAAATTAGATTGGAGCCAGTGGCCCATAATGGCGAGGCCGGGCAGGTGAAGGGGAATTGGAAACGATGGCGGTTAAAAATCATTTCAGTGACCTGACTTCAGATCCATGGATCTGCTAGGACCCCACAGGCTGTGCCTAAAGCACTGAATAATTGTAATGACGGGCCACTGGTGTCTGAGATTATGACCTGAGAGAAAAAGTTCTATGGCCTTGAGCCCAGTGAAGTGGCAAAGTGTAATTTGTCAAATGAGTGATCACTGTGAACCACGTCTTTGTACGAAACATGATTTATACAGTTTTTATAGATACATTTAACCTGAGGATGGGTGGAGGACAGACCACGCTGCATAATGAACACATGGCTTTTAGACCGCTGTGATCTGTTTGGCATTTGTGTAGCTGGTACAGTGGAGCTCATAGTGAATATTTTCTCTGTTATGAAGAATATCTCTACTTAAATTGTAAACTTTCTGTGGTGCACTCTAATGAAAGTCTGTACAGTAATAACAAGACCTAGTGATCTCTCTCTCTCACACACACACACACACACACACACACACACACACACACACACACACACACACCAGCTCTGCTTCTTTATTTATATCCTTTTCCATTAAACATAGTGGGTCCCCCTGCTAATCTTTCACACTAGATGCAGATAACGTTTGTGTATTATTGCTCTGTCAGCTACTTAACCAGCCCCCCCCCCCCCTTTTTTTTTTTTTTTTTTACAGTTCAGTTAAGGACCTAAAATTCTTCATGAATATCCGGTTTCATTACATGCACATTTATTTCACAGGGGCAGTGGATTTTAATGGATATCTCTATGTACAAAAAAATATGATAACTTCATTGTGATGCTCTCTGTTCATGCACTGCACATTAGGTATTTAACATGAACATATGTGCAGCATATCTGTTGCTCTCTGTGGCTTTGATTAGCGATCAACCAGGACCTGTGTGAAAAGAAGACTAATGAAACACTGCCTCTGGCATGCCCGTCTCCCAACAATTTTTTCATACTTGTTGGCCTCTATTTAGGAAAAACAAAAACAAAAACAAAAAAAACTATTTTTTTCTGTTGCACTGTGTTTTGTGAGGTGGCAGCTTTCATTTACAAATGATTATATCCAGCCCAACTTCCCAAATCCGAGTGTGACAATGAAAATGACTGGGATCCTGATGGTTTCTGCCTCATCCTTCCTGTCTCAGGGTTAGCATCTGTCCACCCCCTTGAGGTCTGACACCCATTACACTCTGTCTCCATGTGTCAGCATAGACTTTTGTACTTCACGGTTATCAAGCAGGTCATAGCTTTGGCTCCTAAATACAACCGGCAGGCAGAGATCAGAGGAAGAGTGATTGAATGACAGCAGTTTGATCAAAGTGCACGAACACAAACACACACACTCGGGAAACCCTCGTTTCCCCTGAGTACTTGGAGATATTTCGTGACGGCTCCATTAGATGAAAGACCCCACCAAAAATCCTGCACATGTGCCTTCTCAGCTTCTTCAGCAGCAGGTGTGATAGCGAGCGAATGATAGGAGAGATGTGAGCTGGAGGGAGAGTGAGATCTCTTCTTATTTCATTTCTGTTTCTACTGTTTAGAAGAAGTATGGGTACTCTTGCACAGCATGCTTCTCTTTTCATGGCGAGCAGGTTGTTTGTTTTGGTGGGTAGACTGCCTTAATGAGGGCAGGGGGTAGAGCGAATGGGAGGGAGGGCCTCGCCTTAAAGGGATGATTAGAAAAAGTAGAGTTGAGAGCAAATTCCTCTGAAGACAAACGCTGACCAAAAATACACAGCCGGTGCATTCACGTGCCTTTGAGGAATACCGATGCAAACTGAGAAACGTGGCAGAGTCCTCGGCACTTTGTCTGACATCATCTTTGCTTCGTGCTGTCTGATGCGGCCACAAATGTGCGTCACTCGGTCCTGAGGTCCTAATTAAAACCCAAACCAAGATGATAGCGGCTGGTTCGGCGGAAGAAGCCTGTGAACATCTTAGCGTGCTCAGATCCACAGCCAGCCAGTGTCCTGGTGTGGGAGAGATCTGGTCACCGTGGGCATGAGACAGACTGTATTATCTGCTCAGTGGCCGCCTGGCTCAAGAGATTGCTCGGCGGAGGGATGGGCGGTTAGGCAACAGGATAAGATATGTCCTCCTTTGGTGTCAGAGACTGAGTTGATGCCATTTGATATTTGCGTGTGTTGGAATACGTGCTGACAACTTAATTCTCATGAAAACAGGCACTGTTCACTAATCACAAAAGTATCCCATGACTGTCATGAGCCTGACATGAGTTTTCCAGTGATTTTTGTGACATTTAGGGGTGTGCACCTTTAGCTGTGGGAGAGGGCAGCAGTGACCTTATCTGACACTGCCAACAGCAGAAGACATCAAAAGACAAATAACAGAGGAAAACCACGAGACACCAAGCAGACGTAAGGATAAACGGGTACGGGCAATGCCGTTAAATCACGGTGCACACTGCTGGCATTGCTTTAGATGTCGTGGTTTCAGGGGTAGAGTTCAGCAGCATGAATCACGGATGTTGCTGCTGGAAGTCAGTCCCCCGTGAGGACGGATGGCAAAAGTAACTTTTTCTAATGTCTGTGTTATGTGCCTTAATATTCATTGTTGTTTTCTCTTCCTCTCTTGCAGGTATTCCTAGTAACATTGGTCCAGTTAGTAAGTAAACAGTTACAAGTAAACAATATGACTGCTTGATGCTTTGCTTTGCCTACTGTCCCACTCTTCACCGTACACCCCTAAACCCATTGCCAGGTGTTCATTTCTGATTCCAATCTTATGAAAAATCACTCAGCAATTGTCGACTAACCTTTTTTTTTTGGTTAGGGGGAGGGAGAAGCCATAGCTGGGGGCTATATTGTCATAATGTGGGCATATTAATTTACTTTATCCTGATTCAACTCGACCAGATAATACTTGCCTGGCTCTGCATGGCAAATGTCATTTGTTTTTTTTCCCCCCTCCTTCTCTCCCATGCATTATAAATAAATGGCATCTAGACTTTATTAAAGTGCCAAGACCTCTCTGACAGTGTAATGTCACAGGAGGTCATTTTAATATAAGCCGCAAGCGCCTCGGCTGGTATTATCTTCGTCAAACAGTAGCCCCTCAGGAGGAGGAGGAGGAGGAAGAGAGGTGCCATGTCTCAAGTTACCGCTGCCTGGAAGGCTGTGTGATGCAGGAAACATAGGACTGTATTGAACAAGTCAAAGTGCATTCACAGCCTGGCTCAGTTCGCCTTAATCTTTTTTCTTTTTTTTCCCCATCGCCCTGTTCTTCATGAGTATCCTCTATTCCCGGGGCAGTGGATCGATTAATAAATTGCTTCCTCCTGATGAAGTTACCTGTTAAATTAAGATCAACAGCATTTTTCAATATTTCCAATTATTTGTGAGCTCTTTTTAAGCTCAGTAGTAAATTGTTTTCATTTAATATCCAATTGTGTGCTCAAGCCAACCCAAGGTTCCCCAAAGGACACATGCGTGCTTGTCTTGTTTTTATCATTTAAAGGCTAAGACGACTTCTGGGCAAGTTTCCTAAAACGTGCTGCGAGCGACGTAGGGATTGTTCCCGGGTGGTTATTAATCAGGCTTTAGTGTGGTAGCTTACTCAGTAAGTGAACACTTGTTATAAAGTCTGATGCTATGACGTCATGAGTCAGAAATGGACATGTGGCCAAGACGACCAATTTCACCCCCCCCTAACCCAACTACAGTCTTCCACTGCTTGCCTCCGAATTGTGCTTCGTCTTCATGCACGGCATTATTAGTGCTTAGTGTGTGTGGGCATGCTCTTCATACATGCTGTGTACACGTACATATTCACTGCTGCACATCCATCCTCTCCGTCCCTTCCAAAATGCCAGGCCAGACCATGTCCAACGGCTGTCCTCAAATCCTTTACAGGGCGGGTGTGCATGCTGATAAGTGCGTGTGTGTGTACGTGTGTGTGTTTTGGGGAGGGAGGATGGGCGATGTAGAAAGGACACTCTGACAAACCAAAGTCTTCGTTTCTCATCCAGATTGGCCCACGGGGATTTAGATTTCTCACGAGTGGCTGTCTTGTTGCAGCAGCCTTCCACAGAACCAACAAAACACAAAAAAATGAAACATGCTGACTGTCTTATTTTTTAAGCACACTGAAGAGGATGAGGCCATTTTCAGCGCAAACACAAACCAACGTTAAGTCGCATTATTAATAAAGTAAGAACAGGCTAAGGGGGGAAAAGGTTATGATGTCCTTGAGGTTTGTTTTTTTAAGGATTGGAAACAAAGCTACTGTTTGGGGGAGAAAAAACAAAGCCCTGCACTTTTTATGTTGTTTTTTGAAGGTAATTGAATTCCTTATTGACTTTCCTCAATTCTATTTCAAGTTTATTAAGCCAGGCAGAATTGCCTAATGCAGACCATTAAAGTGAAATTAATATTTTAAAAAACAATTCTGGCTCTGCAAGATTGCATTTCATTATAAGTATGGCATTGATTAAAATCCGTCACCACTCATTTCACTCCTGAATATTCCCCATAACAAAATAATTAATGGAACCTAGATGTGCATTACATCCCGTCAGTTGCCAACACAGAAACCCTGTTTCCAAAAGAATGCAAGTTTGGGAAATGTGTAAAATGAAAATAAAATTATTGTTATGATTTGAAACTGTATTTCACTGAAAGTGGTACAAAGACAATACATTGAGACTTTCTGCAGCTGTATTACCTTCATGAAATGAGCAAAACCTTCTCTAAAGAAAAAAAAATGCCAGCATTGTTGCTTAAGAACCTATATGTATTGTTTAACATTTATAGCATTACTTTATAAATTTGCAAAGTACCCAGTGTACACCAAAGCAGCCATTTACCAGCATGAAGGCTGGATTTTGGACTGTGCACAGATAACATTAAATGCCTGACCGCAGCTCATCTTAAATGAGCTCAGGTTCAGAAAAGGGCAGTTTTCTTTACTTCTTGTTGTCTTCTCCTTTAGCGTGGCTCTTTTGTATTTGCAGCTTTGAACTGTGTTTGCTGAGTGTTCCTGAGCTCATGCAGTGATTTCCAGAACCAAATGTGCCGTTCGAAGGCCCAAGAAGATCGCAGCCTTGTTCATTATGTAAAGAGATGTCTCAATATTCTCTGAATCTACTGATGATATTATGTACCGTGTATTATTAAATCCCTTTCAAATTTAGCACAGAGAATCGTTGTTGAACTGTTTGCACACCCAGTAATACACAGAGGAGCAGACGCCTCTCCATCGCTACCTCTGAGAGGCTTTCTTGCTCTTTTCGATAATCGGTCGTGTTACTGACCTTATGCTAATATAACCAATTAGTTAGGAGATGTTTCAACAGTTGTTTAATATTTTTGTCTTACTTTGTTTTATTTTTGATGCTACACAGGTTCCAGGCTTTTGTTTACTCAGCCTTCTTTACTTGATGCTGGCAGCAAATTTAAAATGATCAAACCTGGATTTTTTTTTAATGTCTTTGTGCCGTTTTCAGGTAAACGATTTGACAAGGATTGTGCTTTATGTTGAAACACATTTCACACAGCACCACAACTTTTTTTGGAAACAGGTTGTGATTAAATATCATCATACTTTAGCAATTAGATCAGCTGTTCGACAGATCTAGACAGTGCAGCGTTCTCACCTTTTTTCCCCTCCAAATGTTCCTGGCAGAGCCTTTTTTTTGCAGCTGTTTTGACCAAACGGTTTCACTGCTAAGTGATTATCACACGAACAAAGTATTTCAAAGTAGATTTCAAAAAAGAGCTTTTTTTTAAAAGCTCTTTATTTGTTAATATCTCATTTTCAAACAGCATTTCATTCTGTGACTCGTGTGACTCAGACCCAGCGGAGACGTCAAAGTCGTCACCGATGCCAGAATCCCCACGAAGAATCAAATTCTTCTTTTGTTCGAGCAGTTTTGAAATCAGCACTGAGGGTATTTAAAGCGACTGTCACTCTGTAAAGACATACAAACCTCAAAACTAATGTTTTATTGAAATCCAGCCCACTTACAAAAAAAAAGAAAAAAGATTCGAAACCATTATTTCACAAGGGAAAAAAGTCATTATTTAAAAGATTGCACTTGGTGAACAGCAGTCATATTCTCTATTCACACATAGTTAGAGTAAGTGGCTTCTTGCCAAGACACCGCTGGATGTTAATTACCCAAGATTGCATGATTCATGGAGTCAATAGCGAAAGGACAGAAAGATCAAGTGAAGAGATGAAGGGGCACGATGAGGAAACTTATCCGTATTCCTCCCTTTGCTTGAGTCCTCTCCATTTCCAACCGCAAAGTATTTCCCTGACACGGAAATACTGACTTGTATGTAATTATGAGGTTATGCTACCCACAGCAGTCCGTCATTCCAAGTCCCAACACCTGCCATTATTTATTCATTGTTATTCCTCCACCAGAAATACACTGTAATTAGATATTGATTACTCAGTCAATGTGATGAATTAAACAAAATGCCCCCTAACGTCTTCATTTGCTATACATAGAGTCCCTTGCATAAATCATGAGCTAAATACTAAGTTTAACTGAGTTTGGGTTTTTTTCTTGATCTTTTGTCTTCAGTTTTTTTTCCCACTCATCATTGCCATTGCCATAAACATACAGTTGCACAGCAAGGTAATGGACGTCACACAAATTACATACAACGTCTCTCCGACGTCCTTTTAATGGCTCTTTGGATGCATTCTCTGCCCGTCCATGTCAGCCCTGCCCCATCGTGCTGTTTCCTGATTTACAGATCTGAGTCATGCTGGACATGTTCATATCTCCAGTTGTCTGTGTCCACTACCACATAGTCTCCCCTCTTTAGATGATCTGTAAAGTGCATCCCACGAGGACACATCATTAACTCCTGATTTCTCTCAATTGCACGCAGTTCGGCCGAATGTGTCATCCCTAGGTGTCGCTAACCGAAAAGAAGGTAGGCATCTAAGATTATGCAACAATTATGTTTTTGTTTTGCAGATTCATTTACTTCAGGTGTTTGTATAGTTGTCAAAAATGACTCTTTGGTAGCCCAAACTATCCTTCCCTTTTTCCTGGCTTCTTGAAAAGCCCAAAAACATTATAAGTCAGCCTGTCGCACCCTGGAGGCTCAAGAGGTTGCTGCAGCTCTGATTTATACATTAACACTGTTTCAGTTAGGTGCTCAGCTCTCAGCACCGTGTTAGCTCATTAGATAGAAAAGCAGGAGAGGTTTCACTTTTGTCTTTTTTTGAAAGTGTTGGGCTCAACTTAGCTTAATCCACCTCACAACTAGCGCACAACCGCTCAGCTCTGTGTTTCCATGACTGCAGCCAAGCGCTCACAATGTATGTGGCAAGGGCTTATGTCACCTGGTACAATGGCAGAGGCCGGGCCCATTATTTCCTTTTCCCCACTGTTTGCTTTATAGCCGTAAAAGAATGGAGGGATTGATGTGTTCACTGCTAGCCAGTTTCCTTACCCATGCACAAATTTATAGTGTGAAAATTCTTGGCTGGCCTCCACCGAGGTGGAGAGTAGTTTGTCAGGGTATAGTTTCTGTCTGGGGAAACATACACAGACAGTTTTGAATTATACTAAGCACTTGTTAATGAAATGAAGCGTAAAAGAGGGTCCATAATATTTGAATTGTTGAATCGAAGGCATTTGTAACAGATGCTGCTACACGCAGCCAGCTTCACTTGGCAATGTCACTCCTTATTTCTCAATGCCATCATTCATCTTTATTGCGTATGTTTCCTTTCTTTTCTTTTTTTTTTATTGTTATATTTTTATTAGGCGTGATGCTTGGTATCCTTAATTCTCTGGCATTACATGTGTTATGTTGAATTGCAATATCATGGGTTTTTTTTGTTTGTTTGTTTGTTTGTTTCTTTTAATTTGTCTAGTAGCTCCTCAAGTTGCATTGTCCACTGCCCCTTCTGTCCACGTTGCAAACAGCAAGCGAGGTAGGAGCTCTGGAATTCCCACATTGTCCCCACCCAATCCCAGATGACACCCAAAGCCTTCTTCCTGTATGAACTGATGTTTCTGCTAACCTGTGAGCTACCCCCCCCCCCCCCCCCCCCCCGCCAACCCTCCCCAACCCTTGTGACACTACCCCAGTGCTAGAGCACTCTGTATCCGTATCTCCAGCTCAGAGCTAGACTGATGGCTTTCACTGGACGACTCATTCATCTATGGAATCGTATTCTAAACACTATAAAAGTCCCTTGGAATCATTTCTTTTTTCACTGAAAATAAAGTGGGTGTTTGAGGCTACAACTATTTTGGGGGGGAACATGTACCTGAGACTTTTTATTCCCTGTGCGCGCCGTGCATGATTTATAACCTTAGCCTATTTCTAGAAAGGAGAGATTATTTGTCTTCTGAGAGTATGCCTGCAAGAGGGAGGCATCTAACGTAGAGGACCTTAGCTTACATTTGGATAAGACTTGCTGATTTAGGTGAAAGGTAGTGTGAACTGGACTTGCTGTACCTTCGTTTCCGAGACGTGCCGAGTTTATTAGTGTCTGGACAGAGAGAACTGACCTCAATACAGATTCTTAATAAACACAATCCCTTGGACAAAAGCCTCCTGCACTAACCACTTTATCGTGGAGCTGTGAGTGGGCATTCTGTCCAAGCAGCTGCCAGTGTGGCTTAAGGGTCACATCTGTCTGTGCTGTGACACATGGTGTCAGTGGTCACTCGGAGTGACGGGCTGATCCTCACTGGAACAGAGCTGGGGCCGGACACGCCCCATCCTGCAAGCCTTAGGGCAGGACTGCCAGTGAGTATCATGGATTGTAGCAGCTTCGACTCAATATAGCTTTATCTAATTAAGCATGACTGCATAGTAGGCAATGTCACTTTCCCACCCAGCTGCAATTCACCACACACTCACTTGCCTCGCTGATTGCTTGTTGAAAACTCAGTTGGGTCGGACTAAAAAACAACTAAAGAAATGTTTGTTGGATGAATTAAGGGTTTTAAAGATAAGTAATACATCAGTCATTGCAAAGGGTTTTAAAAGAAAACACAAAGGTTTCATCTCATCCTCTCTTCAGACCAGATAACCGCTGACATTAAGACTTACACAAAAACCTCTAAATTCCCTCACACGCCTTTCTCAGCGGCTGAGACATCCATTTCATTCATGGTTTGACCTGCCTCATGCTGCGCGGTGCTCCTGATGTGATCGTGTCTCTGTGCTGTCATTTCAGAGCCTTTGTCGCCTCGTGCTGTGGTGTGCTTGAAGTGATGTGACCTCTCTACTAACGCCGTGGTGTTTTATGTGAAACTTCTGTTTTTTTCTAACTCTGGCCATGCCCATGCGAGACTAATCACGACCAACCTTACCTGTCATTCCCCCCAACATCTTCTCCTCAAACCATCTCCATTTTTAACCTCGCATGCCACGGAGCCTCCATCAGACTTGCTAACCCCACCGCCGTAGCACTCGCTGCAAAAGCAACAATTCCAACGCTCTCGCCCGCGTCTCTTTCTCCTTCTTTTCTCTCCTCCTCCCCTCTCCTCACTTCACACTTGCTCTCTCTTTGCAAGACTGCGAATGCTTCGGCCACTCCAACCGATGCAGCTATATCGAGCTGCTAAACACCGTCATTTGCGTGAGCTGTAAGCACAACACTAGGGGCCAGCACTGCCAGCTATGCAAGCTGGGCTACTACCGCAATGCCTCAGCAGAACTGGACGATGAAAATGTGTGCATAGGTCAGTCCCCCATCCGGGCCCCTTCACCACCACCACGCTTTCACACTCTCTTCACCTCACCTCCTGTCTCTGACTCCTCATTAGAGAAATTGTCAGTTTCATCCCCAACACGTCATCACTCATACACTCTCCTGTTTCCATGTCCAGTCATCTTCCTCTTTTGCTTCTTCTGCTTTCACACAAGGTTGTTGCTCATAAATCTCCTTGTTAGCCTGGGTGTTAGCAGGTGATGCTTAAGGGAGTCTTTAGCATCATATTAAAATTAGCAGTTTACCATTTATTAAATATACCTTTATTTTTACCTACTAGCTCTCATATATTGTGTTTTATTGTAATCTCTTGCTGCTAGCTAGGTTTTATTTGAAAGGTGTATATTGAAGCCAAAATGATCCTATTCTCAAGGTTTAGCATGTGGGCGAGGTGAGAAAACTATAATTTGAGGAATAAATGTCCTCCTGAATAGCTGCATGGTGATTAGAAATTGGTTAGTGTGAAATGGTCACAACAGCTACATCTGAAACGTTAGCAGGTTTGTGCCTTGTCACAATTTTCTGTACAAATTCTGTCATTAAGGAGAAACAGTTCAAATGTTAGGATATAGCTGAGTTAGATAAGAAAACTGAGAGCACTGTTATGTCTTTATGTTTATTATTAAGGTACAGACAGAAGCATGTTGCCTTAGCTTAGGACATTATAGATTAAGGATAACATTTAGTCTTGCTTTGTCCAAAGGTAATCTTCGAAACCTTGTATGACATGACATATAGACCACAAAGTGTTGAGTGACCCCTCATTTTTTAATATTTTGCTTCCCAGGAGTCAGATTTTCTTATGTTTAAAGTGGTCTTGAGCAATAGTGAGCAAAACGCAGGAGTGTTTTTTTGTTAAGCCACTTAACACATGTGAATCACTCAAAGGCACCTAACCTACGGGATGAATCACTGTTGTGTCCAACATTACAGACAAATGGGAAAGAACCAAATTTAAATTGTGTTTTAGGCACTTTCTTAGTAGATGCCAGTTGTGGAATCTACAAAAAAATAAAATAAAATGCCAAGGACAACATAATTTAACAGATATCAAATAGTATTTTTGCACCAACAGGTAGATTCTCAAAGAGCTATTAGCTAAAAGCTTGGCATGTCTGTGCATCATGTGTACCCTTATAAAATCTTAGGAAAGCAGGACAATATAAGAAGCGGCAGAACTTACAAAAAAACTATTTGCAGCAGATGAACAGTATCTGAAAGTCATGTCCTTAGGAAATAAGAAACAATTCCAGCAAACACCTGACACAGGACCTGAGAGATAGATTTGGCTCTTTAGTTGATCTGCTGATGACCAAACCCGCAACTTGTCTTAGTGGAAAAGTGGCTGTCAACAAGTCATTATCAAGCAAGGTAAATAATAAGGGGGGAGCTGAGGTTCTGCCAAATTATACAAGAACTGGACGGAAAATCAGTGGCTACAGGTTGGATGCAGTCTTGAATCCAAATTAAAAAATTTTGGACATCATCAATATGTATGAAGGAGGCCAGGAGTGTGGTACAAAATTGAATGTCTACAGCCATCTGTGAACATGGTAGAAGCTCTGTCGTGGTTTGGAGCTGCATTTCAGCCAGTGGTGTTTGGGATCTTGAAAAAATTGCAGAAAAGTTCCAGCAGATTTTGATCCATCATGCAATAGCATCTGGAAAGAAAGAATTTCCAGCATGACAATGATCCCAAACACACTGACAGCATGCCTGGATAGAAAAAGCACGCAGTGGGAGGCTATCAGTCATGGATTGGCCTCCCCGGACGTCAACATTATTGAAGCAGCGTGGGATCATCTTGACAGAGAAGGAAATAGAAGTTAGCAAACTTCCAAAGAAGAGCTTTGAATTTCCTTCAGGAAGTCTGGAGAACTATTGCTGAACAGAGTTCAGGCTGTGTTGAAGAATAAAGATGGTTATACCATATACTCATTCCCATGTATGATTACATGTTTGAATAATCACTGCACCTATTCTCCATTTTCCTAGCAAAATATTAAAAAAATTTGGAGGTGACTTGTGACTTTCGCACAGTACTGTAGGCTACATAAAATTGGTGGTGGAACTTACAAGCAAATGTATTCAGTATTGCCAAAATACTTGCTGGTGAAGCAAATGCCACCTTTATGGTTATGTCTGAGGTAAAAGGCCATTTCCACTTGGTGTTCCTGTTATTTTGTTCATGACTTTTACGCAGGCATTCATAAAATGCATTATCTACTTTGTCTATGTGTAAAAATTGCGTTTCCTACGGTTCCTAGGGCAGTATCTCGGTTCCCCGTTGAATTTTTTAGCTAGCACATGTAGTGTGAATTCACAGCGCTCAGTGCCAGGTGCATTTGTGAGTCCTGAGGGGGGATTCTGACAAGCAACAAGAGTTCTGAGAGAAATGTTGCAGGGAAGTCACACCGCCAGTCAGAGGTGCCACACAAGTGCATATGTCATATACATGAAATGGCCTCAGGAGCAGCAGCTGAAACCTGTCACAAGGCATTAAAAGTCGCCGAGGCGTTACTGCGTGCCAAACTCGCCGTCACCCTGCCTCTCTCTCGCTGACCCCCCACTTTGTCACTTGCTGTCACCTCTCTCCTCTTGCCTGACCCTTGGATGTCACTCAGGCGCAGCCGCGTGCAGCCAGCACAGACACAGAAGGTGCAATGTGATGGTCAGGGACTGTCAAAATAAGTGTCACTTTGACTGCAGAGTGTTCCAGGTGCTCTGAAAAGTGGGAAGGTCAGTTGAGTGTGAGGCACTAGAGACTGGGCGTGTTGCTTTCATGAAGCGCTTTATGTTCAAATTGCAGCCAGAGCACCGCTGTCTTCTGTTTGTAATAGGCAATTAAAGATGAAGCCAAATTCTTATCAAAGGATAACAATACGTCTACAGAGCCATTTAAAAATTAGAGGGAATTAAAGAACATATTACTACAATGCCCATTTCAATGTACTCTCTCATTCCTCTGGAACATTCAGTCTTTATCTTTGTTTCATATCATTATCCATCTCTACCTTCTCATCACATTTCCTGTCTTCTCTTGCCATCTTTTGCTACCTCTACCTGTTTGAATGACTCAGATTTTGGAAGAGCATGTTCAGATAGGCTCACTTTGTCCATCTAAAAAGAAAAAATCAAAGCTACTGATAGTGCTTTGCATATCTGCTCATTGCACGCTGTGTTCTTTAAAACAGCCAAATTAATGCTATATTAATTACAAGTATGTTGTAATGAATAGAAAATGTTCATGTATCTAGAGCCAGCTTCATTCTCACTCATTCTGTCTCCATTACAGTTGAAATGGTAGCATTTTTCCCTGTATGAGTCTTTAAATCTATTCCCATTCTTTTACCAGTTATAATAATCAAGCACCTTCTTAAGCTAGAGCTCGAGGACCGCAGACCACGCTGTGAAAATCCTAGACTTGTGCTGGGAAGTCAAAGCACTACCCTTTTTTTCTCCAGCCTGTGTGTGTATGTGTGTTTTGTTTTTCCAGAATGTAATTGTAATCCCTATGGCTCAGTCAATGATCGCTGTAATGGCACAGGATTTTGTATATGTAAGGAGGGCACTACAGGGCCTAAGTGTCAGGAGTGTCTGCCCGGCTATTTGTGGGACAATGGCTGCAAATGTAAGTAGAACCGTAACCCTCCCCGTGCAGCTCCTGACTGTTCTCCCCCTCAGCTGTGTCTTTCTCTTCTATTCTCTCTCTGATGTCTTTTCTCTCTGCGTGATTCCTGAAGCTTTGGCTGGAAGAAAAAGAAACAAAAAAAAAAACACTGCACACGTGCAAGACTGCCCAGCTGCCTTGACAAACACAGAGCTAACACATAACACCACCTAACCCGATATATACGAAGCCATTCCTTTCATAGCCTGTACCTGCATTTCACACTCGCTGTGGCTGCATTACCAGCGTCGAATCAGCAGGCGCCGTTTATGGCTCAAATAGAGAGAAAGCAGTGGAATGACGGGATGCATGCTGCTCGGTAACTCAGTTATTCAGGCGTGTCGCACACCAGCAACACAACAGCTGAGTCAATATTGACTGCTTGACAGGCTGCCTGTGATCTGTTTGAGTAGCCATCACCCCTTCACAGTCCACAACAGGACAATGTCATCCAACATCAACATTTTCTCGTTTTGAGTTCCAGCCCATTTATTACTGTCTACACTTTATATTTCCCCTGCTCATTTTGCAGTGCATGCCCTATGTATTTTTTTTTTTTTCAAATGTCACCAATTTTTCATAGTTTCCTTCAAGTCAAATCTCAGTGACAAACCTGCAAGAGGTAGACAAATTAGAGTAAAACTTCAGGATGATGGATTTTAACTCTCTGACAAAGAACTTTAAAGACTGAAAACATCATTGCTAACACTGTTTATGCTCCAGGCACGCATTACTAGGCCTCTTTGGATCTATCTGACTAGTCGAGCGCTGGTTTAAAAAGGCTCGCGTCAATTTGTTTTGTCAGAACAGGTGATAATTGCTTCTAATTGGCGCTCACCCACCGCGACCCATCTTTGTATCAAGTTACCTCAGATTAATAGGCCTTTTCAACACGACAGTGACATCTATTTGCCCGCCTCCTGCAGCTCAACATTAATCTCTGTCCCGACTAACAAAGGCGTCCTAAACGAGGCACTTCAATAGAGTACGAGGACGTGATTTTGAGATTAAACAGCGACTCCACACTTTTATTACATCCTACAGAAAAGCCAAAAAAAGGGAAAATTTTAATTTAAAGAATTAATTTTTGGTAGTGTAATTTATTCTAGCTTTCTTTTTTAGACAAGTTTGATCGCTAGATATTAATTCTGTGAATTACATTGCCACTGTTTGCTTCAGGTTTCAACATCATTCTCGTGTATCCGAAATATTTGGACTAGGATTGGCTGATGTCTGAGTTTTACTGACTGGAGAGAAAAATATAAGAAACTATAGTTTCACTATTTTAGAAAGTTTAAGTGTCAATCTCTGAATATATATCATTCTAAAACATTAAAGTGCAGGGAAAAAAAACATTTATGACCTGAAGCTGATTCCTGTGCTTCTTCATGTGGATATTAAGTGATCATCGGCATAAGTAGAGTGTAATCTCGTGTTATCAATTAGGGAATTTATTGGGAAACACCCAATAAATAAACAGTGTAAACTTTGTGAAAAAACAAAAGAAGGTATATCATTGTGAACATGTTTAAAACACATGGCTTAATATTCACATTACAACAACAGTTACCTCAAGGTGCTTCATATTGTAAAGTAAAGACCCTACAATATTGTTAGAGTAACTGAAACAGCACAGAGAAAAATCGATTCCATATAAGGAAAAGTATCACTTTTTTCACAACAGCAAACTCAACATGCAAGGCAGGCAATGTGCGCTCAGTATGTTCTGTTTTATCTGTGGTGCTGTGGACGGAGATGAGATTGGTTAAAGTAAAGGGCTTCACCGAAGGGCTTCACCTTCACTTACAGCACTCGTCACGACTTTCTGAGATGCACTAAGTTTCACGATTTCATTATGCGAACTGTATCAATACAACACGAGCAGATAGAAGCGTTTCCCATTGAGTATACAGCGAATTAGCGACACCCCCGCTGCTTATACTGTGTTTGTTAGCGTCCAACTTAAGAAAACGAATGCTTTAAAGTCTGCTGCATTGTGATTTAAATTCAGTGTAAAATGAGTCACTTGCTTTTTTTAGTAGTTCTCGACACAGAAAGACATTCATTAAAATTCGCTGTTTTTTGTGACTGTACTAATATATTCTGTGTGTACAGCGCAAAGGCACTGTCAGCATGAAAAAATCTGCTTCAAACAAAAGGTGAGAGACAGGCGTCCTAGCATGACCTGCAACGTGAGGCGCACAACCCGAACCTAATGATGTACCGAGAACGCTGAGTGGTACAAAAGCAGAAAAAAGCAATTAACGTGAAAATGTTTAAAACGGCGGAAGAATGTTTTTCGTAGAGAGGCGGCGCCAAGGTAAACAGATGGGAAGCCACACACAGCGGGAGTGAGCACGGAGCAGATCAGTTTGTATTTGTCAGATGAAGCAGTGATCAGAAAATCCATAAACATTACTGTTTGAAGTGTTTGTATGCTCTCAAAACTTCAAACTCTATATCCAAGAGGTCTGAGTAATACTTCACTTAAAAAGCTGCTAAAGTTAAAGATCCGCTCCAGACACGATGAAAGGTATAATACTGGGATTTGCATAGTAATGTGGGTCTGAAAAGAAGTTCAATTACATCTACACCTTCTCCCTGATTAAAATAGTAACACAAAAAAATCCAGAATGTCTTAACATGTAAATATTTTTTGGTCTTTAAGATTTAACTACTTGGTATAAAATTTCTCCTACATCACTCAAACAACAGCTCAGAGACATTCTCATCACATGAATTTGAAGACAGTCTCCGAAAAGGTCAAATATCTCAATGTTTTCAGCACAAACATACTTTGATTGCTTTAATATCTTTTGCCTACAAATAAAAGGCAAAGAGGTTCCTTTGTATTGAGGTTGTAATTTACTGCTTGTGCACTGACTTTTCTACATTGATCAAAGTATTGGTGGCATTTCAAAGAATGCAACATCCAAAGAAGGGGGATCTTTTAGCTGTAAATGTCATAGAGGCTGTATTAGTATGCTCATATCGAGAAAAAAAATAGCATAGTATTGCTATATTCCTGACTACAGATTTTTTCCCCTAGAGATTGATTTTTCTTCTTCTTCTTCTTCTTTTTTGGGTTGTTTGTTTTGTTTGTTTGTTTGTTTGTTTGTTTGTTTGTTTGTTTGTTTGTTTGTTTGTTTGTTTGTTTGTTTGTTTGTTTGTTTGTTTGTTTGTTTGGTCACTGAAAAAAATTCCAGGCTCTTCTGCTCTGGCAGTAACACAAATGTGAAGTTTTTCACTGGAGTTTGATTCATCGCCCCAACAACAAATGAGCCACAAAAGCACCCATAGCAGTGCTTTCACTTCACAAAATGTCCTCTAAAGTAGGAAAGAGAACGAGAAACCCCCAGAATAATGTCAGTCCAAAACCACTGAGTGATTCTATGGCTGAAATGGGAAAACGCGACCTTCTTCTGCATCCCCGCTGCTGCTGCAGGAGTTCTGTGCGTTGACGAGACGCTGTCTGCATGCAGAGCGGGGGAAAAAATGCAATTAAAACTTAAATCTCTCGTCAAACACATCACTTTCCCAGACAGGCGCACCTAGTTCAGCGGCCCCTTCTCTAAATATTATCACTCATATCAAAAGCAAACACAACAAATCTTGTCTTTTACTGCCTGTGCCGGCTCTGTTTATGTGCAGTAATGCAAAATGGTTAATGTGAGAAAATGAAATCAGATAAAGGTGCGGGACAAGAAGTTCCTACTTCTGCTGTGTTTTCAATCTTACAACACTGAACGTGATCGTTCTTGTTTGTCATTATTTTTTTTATATCTTGATGATTTTATTGATCTTTTTTCCTTTTTTTGTTTTTTTTTAAGTCATCACTATCTATTTGTCTTTATAGTCCCTTCAGCTGATGAATCACTCTGCTTCCAGGGAATAGCCATGACCTAAAATTTCCTTTAGAATGAACTAAAATTTCCTTTGAACAGAAAGATTCTTAAAATTATTTTAATGGGATTATTCTGAAAATAAGAAAAAAAAACACTTAGCAACCACCAGTCACTATGGAGAAATTTGTGGTTGCTGGAGGTTGGTGGTAGTTGCTGTAAAAAACCCCATTCAGGCAGGCCTCCCCCTCTGTACCCAGCTGGTTGCTAGGCAACAATATGTATTTGTCAGCCTGTTGGTGAGGGAGGTTGCTGGCTGTCGCAAATCAGTCACAAAGAGGTATACAGTGCTGCACTTCTATATGATATTTTCAGTTTTGGATTCAATTTTTCAATCACAACAACAGTCGCCTCAAAGCGCTTTATATTGTAAGGTAGAATCTACAATAATGCATCCAGAGAAAAAAACAACAATCCAATCACATGACCCCCTATGAGCAAGCACTTTGGCGACAGTGGGAAGGAAAAACTCCCTTTTAACAGGAAGAAACCTCCAGAAGAACCAGGCTCAGGAAGGGGTGGGGCCATCTGCCGCAACCGGTTGGGGTGAGAGAAGGAAGACATGAGACAGGATAAAGACAAGCTGTGGAAGAGAGCCAGAGATTAATAACAAGTACAATTCAATGCAGAGAGGTCTATTAACACATGAGTGAGAAAGGTGTCTGCAAACACTTGCCAGCTTCTTGCTAAGCAGTCTTTCTGCTGTCCTCCTTTCCATTCACCCCCAGCTGGCAGCTGCAGATGACTTCCCATCCTTGAGCCTGGGAATGTTTCCTTCCCACTGTCACCTTGCTCATGGGCGATCATCTGATTTTGGGGGCTTTCTCTATATGGTGATAGGGTCTTTTCCTTACAATATAAAGCACCTTGAGGTAACTGCTGTTGTGATTTGAAGCTATAAAAATACAACTGAATTACACTGAATTGAAACAGTGAAATCAGAGACTATTTGTCTTAGTAAGTAAACGCTGTATGTTTTCAAACATGTTGATTGGAGCAGGGATACACATTTTTCCAATGGGGGTCACTGACTAGTCTAAAGTCCAGTGTGACTGAAGCCTAACCTATCAACAACCAATCAAATTGCTGAAAATGTAGTTTTTACCTCAAATTTAGACAAATTAATCGAATCTCACCTTCAAAATGTTCCAAGCTTTAATCAACAAGTTAGGAAGTGGTTGTCTGTAAGTATGGATTACTTTCCTGAACATAGACTAAATCCGACGTTGCTTATATCAAATAGCAAGTCTGATTTGGCCTTAAAGATGTGCCTTTTTAAAGACGTGATCATATCTTATCAGACTAGGATAGTTTGAGATTTTTAGTCCAAAAAAGTGGGCATTCACAACCGTGTCCGACGTCTTTTTTCCAATTATTTTTCTAATCAATTTAGAGCACATTCTGAATAAAAGCCAGTCTGAATATTCTTAGAAATTCACGTTATCATTCTATTGTGACAGCAAGGAAGGATAAGATAGACGAGACGAAAGGTTATTGTCTAATTAAAGGAGTCTCTCCTGTGTACTGATCATATCAAGGCCTCATGATTCTTTAATTAATACATTTGATCGCTCTTCCTTGTCATCTCGAGGAGACAATCTAATTACCAAGTTTAGCCGCTGCCTCATCACAGAGAGCAATCAAAGTGAACAAAGGCTTTCCATAGAGTCTGTTTTGCAGTCTCATATTGACTCATTACTGTAGTTTCTCCTGAGTGGTTGAGGTGGTCATGCAATTGATATGTCAGATGAAAAAAACAAAACAGGGGGAACAAAGATAGAGTTCAGATGTCTTATTTGGATGTAGTTGTGCATGGTAATTGGTGAGCTGTGGCCTGGAGCGAAACTTACTGAGCCAAACAGCAGCTCTCTTTTCTCCCACGAAACACAAATAGGATTCGCACAGTCAATGTTTCTTAACAAGGCTCCCATCAAAGCTCTATTTGGCTATTCCTGTGAGACAGCATGCATCCAATCCTGATTATTAGGAGAGAGGTCTTATATTTGTTTGTGATATTTATGTCCCATAGAGTTCATAGATTGCTCACCGCATTGTTTTCCACTCCTATAAAGGACTGAAATGGGCAGAAGTGGCCCCTGTGTTTATCAGTCTCTGTTGGTTTATTAGTTTGTGCAGCGCAGCTTTGTTTGCCTCCAGCTTGTTTGACAGCTTGCCTCCGCTGGGAATAGAGTGGCCTCGGTGTCCCAGCTCTAAATATACACCAATTTTCACCTGACGTTCAGTTTGTCTAAAGTCAGTGGTGTTTGGGGAAAGCCTCGCAGGCTTTGAGGAAAGTGTGGATTTCTGTGCTGTAACGTAGCTGATTTGATGGGGCTTGAATAAGGTTTTGGTATTAAACAAATAGACGCGTCTTTTTAGATGCTGAAAAAATGTCCTGAAATCTGAAATTTGGTGTTATTTAAAGATTAGAGACTGTAAAGTTAAACTGATGGGGAATATATGAAATGTTTCAGAGTCATTTAAGTAATAATGATGAAAAAAGACTGTGAAATTAATTTCGAGTGGCATTATACTCTTTAAGAGGTGATTAAAAGATAAAGCCAGTGTTCACCACCTTTTAATTACATGTGTATATATTCATTAGAGTTTAATAGCACTTGTATAGCGCCTAAGATTAATCTCAGCCTCTGTGTACAGTACATCTTTACCACAGCTCGAAGCAACAACATTACACAACATTTTCGCTGTCTTACAAACGTGTTTTGTTCAAATTTTACATCACATTTAATTATTTTCCTATATAAAATAGTCAATTTCATTTAATACTTTAATTTAATTTTATAATTTTACTAGATTTAATTATTAGATATGACATATAATCTATATTTCATGCATTTTACAATCCAAAATGTGCCAAATGTTGAAGCAATACTTGAACATGTTGGAAAATATGCTTATTTGATTTCTTGAGTTTATTAAGAGATCTAAGCCTCTGCACATTAAATAGATCAAAACCAGGCTGTGCCAGCTAATCTGAATGTGCTCAAAGGTTTCAAAGACAAAGAGCATTGCCCACCAGCACCCATGAAACTTACTTATTAAGGGGTGATGTTACAACTTAAAATTATTATGCATTTCAGTTGTTATAGAAGCCATTTCCCTAAAACTACACGCTTTGCCAGTATGGGGTCATGTAGTGTCAGGATTTGGTACATGCAAATGTAGATGGAGGCCATTGTGAGAGATGTTTAGTGTCTGAGTGGCCATAGTGGAAGAAATCTGACTCTTTTGCTTGAGTCGACCCACAATTCATTAAGGGAAGTTATGTTGCCCTACTTCATTTAGTACGCAGTTAGCTTAAAAACTATTTGGTTGCACAGATTGTCAGTAGTTTCTCTTATGCAAAGACTTGAGGGGATGTTGATGAGTTAGTGATTAATTCAGCAGTGTACTGATTGTAAATTCTGTTAGGTTGCTTTTAGACTTGTTTTTGTTGTCAAGAACAGTGATGAGTTTTAGCCGTGCAGTAGCCACCAGCACAGCAGCTAACATGGTTCTCAAAATGCTTAATACGGCAGCGTTCCCATATAAAACAAGAACTTAAATGTGGGTTAGATATGTGAGGCTATAAAGACCAAGCCCCTCATGAGGAATGCAGTTTCATATAGGTACACTGTTGTAGATCATGCTAGCTACATGGAAGATTAATGGTTTTAGGCTACCGAATCTAACTACATTTACTTTACTGTAATTTAATGGCAGCATGTGTTGGTGTATAGATTATGGGCAAATAACCACCCATGAAATTATAGACTACACAATTAGGACAGTATAACCCAATTCCCAGTCTTTGGGCTAAGCCTTGTCTCCATATTTACTGTACTGTAACTATCAAGACCATAAATAAGCATATTTTCAAATTTAAGATTTCATAGACATCAAAAATGGAATAAAATGTGGCAACGCTTTACTTGAAGAATAATTGGCCATCTTTAAAGCTTCTGCTGTGATGTTTGATAATGGGAGCTAATGAGAAGAGAATCTCCTTCATGCACCAGAACACACTTCAAGTAAAGTGTCACCCAAACACGTGTTTGTGTGTTAAATTCTCACACGTCTTTCCTGTCTTTACATTGCTTCCACCGCAGCCCGGGTGTGTGACAACGAACTCCTGCGCTGCCAAAATGGTGGGACGTGTATCAGCAACGTCCGCTGCAGCTGTCCAACGGGCTATACGGGTTTGCTGTGTGAGAAGCGCCGCTGCGAGTCAGAGCTGGGAGGCTGTGGGGGCCCAGATTCAGGCCAGGCTCACCTGACACCTCCATCCACCTCCAGGCTGCTGCTGCTCCTGCTGCTAGGCTCGGTTCTGCTGAGAGGGGTCTCCTGCCGGCCCGCTGTGCTCTAAAGTGACCCATTACCTGGTGGGAGTCGCACACTTCCCACCTTCTCCACCTTAACCCAAGCTCATCCCCCTCCCCTTTCAGATAATCAACAACCATTTAAAAAAGAACAACCATGAGCTTTCTGGACTGTAATGTTCTGAGCTTCTCCGCCTCCAGACTCAATGGACACTCGCACTGACAATAAAGGGAATGTGCCAGTCAAATGAGTGCAGAAGCTTTTCATTTAATTTCAAAGAATATATAGAAATAATTAAAAAGAAAAACTATACTTCTAAAAAAAAATACAGATATTATTAGAAATATGAGTAACTGAGGGTTTGCCTAACAAAAGTAAAATGAGCAGAGAATGGTGAGTCCCACCCCGACCCCTACCCTACCTCTCTCCCTCCTCCCAAAAGCCATACCAGGTACAGTACACGAGCCCCCTTCGATTTTGAGAGGAGATAACTAAAGATGACAGACTCGTTCACTTCTTCTCATATTGCCACGGCAACAACAGCTGCGACCAATCAGCTCTCGCACAAGCCGACGGTGGCCGCCGACCCCTTTGGGATGCTTCTGTGCGTTGTTAATGTTGGCTGGACTGATGCCGAAGAAAAAAAAAACAACAACAACAACAAAAAAAAGCAAACTTGTCCCCGCTGAATGGCAAAGACTGGCCTCAGAAACAAACCCGTTACACTTCAGCGTGATAACAAACAGAAAGAGGTGAAAAACCCCAGGACGCATTCTTTGCTGTCAGTGCATTGTGGATAGAAGGAAATCTGTCCGGACTGCCACATTGTGACACAAAACCTTGCCCACGTTGATCCCTCTCTGTCTCTATCTTTCTGTCTCTCCTTCGAGCTCGGCCTCATCCTCTCGTTCATCCCCCTCCCTTCCCTCCGATCCTAGTTCCACCCCCAGACGCCGCCACTGACCTGTGCTTTCGTGAACGTTACTCTGTAAAACCCTTGTTGGTTGAAAGATTCTTTTGTCCAATGTTAGTGATGCACATGTAAGAATCCCCCGTCCCATCCCTCGTCCCCCTTTCCTCTCTTCCGAAAAGATACTCCAGTGAAGCTGTCTGATTCTTTTTCTATCTTAGAGCCACCACTCTCCCTACTGTCATGGTCAGGGGATAGTATTCACCTGAGCAGACGAGAAGTGCATAGAAAACCATCAGTGTATTTGCAAGTTCTTTTCTCGACAGATCAAACAAAACAACAAAAAAACAACAAAAAAAGAGAGTCATGTAGTCCTTTTGTATCTTTGCCGAACTGTGATTGAAAAAAAGGCAACCTGTATCTATTTAAGTCATTCAAATGCAGAAGCAGTTGGGTTGTTTTTTCTCTCTCTTTCTCTTTTATTTTCACTTCCTTTTTCACCTTTTCTGTTTATTACTTTTCGTTGTGCAGTTGATTTTCCTTTGTATTGGCAACGTGCTGGCATCAAAGAATATCAGTTTACATATACAGTATTAATAAAGTGTAATAAAATCCCACCAAAGGACATTATAAATGTTTTGTTCTTGCTTTAACACTTGAGAATTTAAATGAATAAAAGGTTAAAAAATTAAGCCCGTGTTGATCTTTTGTTCATGCTAAGAAAGAAAAGATGCGATCGCTGTTTTTTTCCACAACATAAGAGCATCGCTGCAGAAATCATCCATTCAAATTTAGTAGCTGTTTGGAAATTGAAATAATGACAATTAACCACATTGTAGAAATATCGGCAAACAAACACAACAATTTTAGCTTTAATGACTTTATCAAAGTGACAAATGGAATATGCAAGTTTTCTTATTTTTTCGCTATAAATGATGTCTGTATATATTAAAAAGAAGGTCTTTAGAAAACACAATTTCTATTATAGCTGGAAAAATCATACTGAGACTACATTAACATTTCAATAAAATGCAGTAAAGTCATTTCAGTCCAGACTGCAAGAGAGCACAGCCTGCATAGAATAACTGTATAATAATCTGCACAGAGACATGTTTGTGTGGATGTGTACATATAGCATACATAGTAATATTGTGTAGTTCTGCTTTTTCACAAAAGCAGCTGTTCGATTAGAACCTATTCATGCACAAATGCCTTATAATCCAAAAAGATATCATGACAATAGATCATGCCTTTCACTTAAAGCTTTCATGTACTTTATAATGGCTGCTTTTATAATCCATGCATTCACAGTCTCGCACTAATCTGCCTTTTTGTAATATACAAATAAAGTCAAACTTAACCACTAGAAATATGTGTTTATGATGTCCATGAATGCATTCCCATCTTAATTAGAACTGCACACGCAGTATAAAGGGGCACGCAGCTTCTGTTACTTCTTAAAATTGCTGACACTTCAAATAAATTAATATGCGATACGTGAAGCGAAAGCCCCAAAGAGGCAAACCTGACAAAATGATAGCATAAAAGTCTGTGTATCAGCTTTTGCGATATTTCCGTGCTATTTATCTTGAATTCAATCTGGTAAAGATTTGTTTCAGTGGGCATGCATTGTCGGAGGCACCAAATTAAATATTTACAACTATCGATGTGTCCCGGAGAGCCTGTGTTCAAAGTTTATATAGTGGGTCTTGTCAGACACTCGACAGTTCATCCATAACCTAAAATATTCAAGCCATTGCTCCAGCTTTTTTTTTTTTTTTGCTTTCCTTTTCTTTTCCAAGTTTAACTCAAAGGGAGGAAAAGAACTTAGGGCCACTGATTGTTCTGCTAATGCATCAATAACAAAAACAACAGATACTTGCTTCCTGGCAAGTTGGCTCGTATATGCCCGATTAATTGATTCCGATTTTGCTCACAGCCACCAACTCACATCCAAATCCCAAGAATAAATTCCATTCACAACCTTTTATTCTGCGAAACGTGGTTTTATCTAGTGAAATGAAAAAGTGAAGCCTTTTATGCCCTTTTTAACTTTTACGTTCGGGTGCTGGGATTTCTTTGTGAAAATATAATAAAAAAGACACTATTTAAGCTGTGATATTTTACTTTTCCAAAGCATGAATTTTTAAAAACACTGAGCTCCTTCCAGACACAGACAAATCTAGCTCAGTTTAACACATTAGAGACAATGACGCTACCATAAAATACGCTATAGATGGCACAATATGTGACAATGAAGAAGACCATTTTAGGGAAATCTGAAAAACTGAAATAAGGCCATATGGACAATTAAAACTAATACAACTTTCCTAAAACACTTTTGTGACTCCAGGGATGCCCTGATGAATTCAGTCAAAGTCACTTGTTTGTCAAGGTCTCCTACAGCGGCCCTAATTTTAACCATGTGTTCAGCCCAGGTGTCAATGCACCATGCTGCGTGGAGAATTAAAATAGAGTTGATGTCGTTTGGGGAGAGGACTTCATCCTAGATATCTCACCTCCAGCAGCTGTTGCCTGACCCAACCATGAAGCATCGCCGAAATACCTCGAAGCGAGCCATCTACCACCACTGGATTATCTCCCCCTGTAACGTGCTTTGTGGAAACGACTGGTAAAATGTGTTTAAAGGGGCCACGGGTGTGTTATTTTTTTTATTTCTGCCCTGTAGCAAAAACAGCGTGGAATTTATCTATGGGGAATCTGTGACTCAGCGAAGGCATTTCAGCTGCAACGGCAATAGATGTCTTTGAAAGTGCTGTAATTAGGTAGAATTCTCCTGTCATATAACATCCACTGGTGTCACTCACAGGCCACCGACGCTCAGAGGGGACGAGCCTTTTTGTCACATTTTCGAAGATAAAAAGGTGAGTGTCAAATCAAAACTTCAAGGACTTTTCAAGGTGTCTCGGTGCAACAAGGCAGACTCAAAGAAATCAGATATTCTTCAGTGCCTTAGTCTCTGATCTCAACCCAGTAAAGTAAAACCAAATGCAGAGAGAGCCCCACACAAGCAGCACCTGAAGGTAGAAGTAAAGCCCAGGCCGAGCATCTCAATAGCTAACTAACAAAAGATTTTAATGTATTAAAAACGATTTATATATATATTTGAAATTACAGAAAGTGTGTCCAAGTACCTTTGATCCTCTGAAAAAAATGTATTTTCAGAAAACTTGAACTCTGACTTCTGGCCTTGCAGTCAATGTCACAGACTTTTAAACTAATCTGAGATTTTGGTATCAACTTGAAAATCCTAGGTGACTTCATCCTCAAGTTATTGCATTCACGCGATTTTCAGAAAACTTGACTTCTGACCTCTGACCTTGACCTTGAGGTGTAAATCACAAAGCTTCAAACTCATCCGAGAGTTTTAGTAAACACCACACCGTTGCATTGATTACATCATAATATATATCAGTTTGAAAATCAAATCCTATGTTGTCTTTTCTTTAAAACCTCTGAAAATTGTCCAGATAATTATGCATTTAACTGTATTTCCTGTACAACCATACTACTCCTTTTAAAACAATACAGCAAACATTATAAATTTACTGGTTCTTATACAGCACTTTTCTACACTACTGGAGCACTCAATGCACTTTATACAACATGTCTGATTCACCCATGCACTTTTTTATCTAACATTTGCACATATTCACCCTCCATTGGATGCATCGGGGAGCAACTTGGGGGTTCCTTTGGCATGCAACTGGAGTAACGAAGAATCAAACTGCCAGCCTCCAAATTAGCAGATAACCCGCTCGTCCTCCCGAGCTGCAGCAAGCCATAGCTTGTAGCTTTGAACATCCATTCATAAAGTAGCATGTGGCCAGAAAAAAATGCTGTTTTCCTTTGGATTTTGGCCCAATTCTTCAGGAAAATGCATTAAATCCTAAAAGCTTTGCAATGTTTTAAAGCTAGTTGTTAACTTCTCTGCTGTTTGGAGTTGGATAAGCAGTACAGCCTACAGTCAGTTTTTAGAAATGCAAAGCTGCAAACTGCAGAGCAGTAAGACTGAACAAAACCAAAGCTGAAGGCCGAGCCAAGACAATGAGCAAAAAGTGTTGCTCAGGTCTGAGAACCTTGTATTCATTCATATTTAGACAATAATCATAGAGACTACTGCACTGTGCATGTTTCTCTAGCTAGCAGACTTCTAACAGTAAAAGAAAAAACACTGCATCGTGACATTGTTTAAGATAAAAGAATAGTACCTGCAGGCATCAACAGAAACATCACACATGTCAAACTGGTTTCTTTTCAGTGTATTTTAGCATCAGTGTCTGTACTTCAAATGTTCATTGACTGATGCTTGGAGGGCAGGTGAACACAAGCCTAAGTACACTCACATTAGGTCGGGCTGAAAAGAATTTACTTTGCCCCAGCACTATTATTCCCGCTATGGTTGTGATGTGTTTGTTTGCGCGATGATCAATGCACTTATCGAACCGCACGCAGCACTTATTGATCAGTGTTTCTTTTTTCTACAGTGTGGGTGCTGAGTGGCCGCTGCTTTTTTTCTATTGCCCGGTTTTCTCCACAGTGAGACCATTAATGGATACTAAGCTGCTACTCAGCTGGAGGCCTTTGCAGAACGGGACTGAAAGTCTTCCATACCCATATTTTCCTTTAGAAATAATTCTTTTGAACAGCTGAAAACTTTTTTTTCTTTGTCCCACATCTTTTTTTTAAATTTATTTCTGAATCACACTGGCATTAGCAGGGTAATCTCACTGCTTGGCTGACTAATGAATACTTTCAAGGCTCCATTTTTCAAAGCTACAGATGCCTTTGGAGGCCAGGGCACCTGAGAGTTTCCACGGTGATGTTACCACAGCAATATGTCTCCCTTCTGGTGATTAAGTGTTACACATCTAGGATTTTTAATAGCTGCAGTGTATTAGTGTTGTGTCCATTTTTTTCTTCGGGGAAATGTTTTACTGTCATAATTCCATTCAATTCAATTTTATTGATATATCACCAAATCATAACGAGAGTTGTCTCGACGTGCTTTATATTGCAAGCTGAAGACCCAGATACAAACAGGCAAAACCCCAACAGTCAACTTACCCCTTTGAGCAAGCGCCTTGGTGACAGTGAAGGAAAAACTCCCTTTTAACAGGAAAAACCTCTGACCAAACCAAGCTTAGGAAGTGGAAGCCATCTGCCACAACCAGTTGGGGGAAGACAGGTCAAAGACACACTGTGGAAGAGTGCCAGAGATTGAGGAACGACACATTCAGTGATATTTTTGAACCAGTGCAACCAGCAGTACCAAAAGCCTGGTTTTGAATTAGTATAGTCTTAGTATCTGTGGTATTGTGCTTTACTGATTTTTATCCCTTGCTACAATAGGAACACAACTAAGTCACTTTGCACTTCTAAAAAAGAAAGTTATTCACTTCATTGTCTTGTGAATTATATGCAGTCAGTCCACTCAGTTGATTTAGTTTGGGCCCCTCATTGTGAAAGGGACACAGCACATGTTACACAAAGTCACTGAGAAGTGAGATTGCGACTTGCAGTGAGAATTTTGCATGGAGAAAAGCCATCGGGGTTGGAACTTTTTATTTTTTCATACTTTTTCCCACAACTTTAAAATTCTTGACACCCCTGATGTGTTTTCGCGGGGAAGTGTTTGAAATGTAAAGAGTGAATTCCCATTGTGGCTCAACACAGTTGATGGATGTCAAATACGGCTCTAATGGCAGGGAGAGTCTGGAGTGAAGGGGAAGTGACACAAGCCACCATCACATGGTTAGAGCAGGTTTGATGTTGCAGTGACAGGCTTCTTCTGCACTGTGAATGGTTGCACCTGGAAATGGAAACCACAGCCAGATATAGCTTGGGATTCCATGAATGGAATTCCAATACACCTAAGGAATAATCGTCTGTATGTACCCGGATCTGCCGGAAATGCCTCGCTAATGTTATGGGTGCATATACAAATATCAGAGGGTGCGTTGGTGGTTCTTTGTTTTCCGGGGATGGGCGTCCAGGTGCACACCGGCTCACTCCTTGGCGGCCGCTTATCGGGGCCTGGAGCCTGGGGCTCGCTCGGGCCACTTCGGAGGTGGGGTGCCCCCGGCCTCTCGGCCTGGGGCTCGGTCACTCAGGCACGGCTGGCTGCCGGCGGAGCTCACGGGCGCGTCACTGCAACTCCCCCTGGCTTCTGCTCCGCGGCTGCTGAGTGAGCCCTCATCTGGGACTCTCCTCAGCTCTTTCTGGGACAGTGGCGCGGCTGCCCCTCTGTTGGTCTTCCTTGGTCTCTTGTGTTCTGGGGGCCTCTGGATGTCTGGAGTTTCTCCTCCATACCTGCTTCATGCCCTGGAGGACGGGGCTGTGGCCCCCCCACACCCTCTAGCAGATTATTACATGAAGGAACCTTTTAAAAAAACAAGCGCGTCCATGCTCACAGGTGTACACACGGGTGATCACACCCACAAACTACACCCTTTTTGGCTCCTACCTCAAAGCACACTGTGTTCTGTTGATCTTATGTGCTGCACAATAATGTTCAATATTTAGTATTTACTGTTATATTCCCATATATCATTGTGATGTTGTTTATTCTATTACTCTTGTTCTCTTCTGCTTGTTTTCTTTTTTCTTTCTCAGCAGGTGATCCAGGTGATTGATATATGCATTTTTTTTTTCTCTGCCCGTTCTGTTGGTTTTTGTCTTTTGCCCTTCTCCCCCGTCCCTCTTCTCAGCTGTTTCTCTTTCCCTCTTTCTTTCTCACCTTCTTTCCCCCAGTCAAGTCTGTCCCGTATTCAGTAAGTGAAAATAAAATAAACAATAAAAGGTGAATCAAATGGACCATTACGGCAAGGCTGGGATGGTCAATTTGGTAAAGTAAATCCGTTGGGCATCTTTCTTTGCCTTTAGACAATAATTCTGATGGCAAAAGAGCCAAACGGGACAGGCAAAAAAAAAATTTAAAAAAAAATCAGAGGGCAACACAGAATGCCTGGGGCTCATTTTAAATGAATATTAATGAAGACTGGAGTATTATGGTAAATGCGGTTCAATTTCTAGAAACCAATAATTCTAAAGTACACGTACACATTATGATGAGAGGAGACACAAAAATCCAAATCACAGTAATGTGTAATTTTTTCTGCATATTAGTTGTACATTAAAAAAGACACAAGAAGGACTTTATTTTACGCACACTGAGGCTGTTTATGTCATTTCGACACCTTGGGCATGAATGGAAATAAAGGTAGAGTAGGCAGTGCTGCAGACACCTATACATTGTCTGTGCTTGTTATCTCTTAGTAGAGATGTAGTGACTGCTCTTAGGGTGCGGTCGAACAGTCACACTTGTTTAGGATGGTTCACAACTAAGTGAAGTGACTCAGAAGTACGTGGATACAGACAAAAGTACTGGGCCACTACACATTACAACTACAGGAGGTGCTCAGCCATTAAAAACAGTGCCATGACGCTCCTGGCACACAGTGCTGTGCTGATGTTAATGCCAGAGGAGGTTTGCTCTGCACATTTTGAGTCACTGGTGACTTTTTTTGCACTCTGTGAATTTGCTTTCTAACTTTAAATGATCGCTTCCACTTTTCAGTACAATGACTTGAAGCAGCAATTACAGTCGGTTACAGCCTGGTGCTGGAACTCGTGGAACTCTTCAGAGCGACCCATTCTGTCACGAATATTTGCATCTTTCTTCATATAGTGTATCAGTGAGACAGCTGTAATAAGACCATCCTTTATCAAAGGAGAAGAGACGAGGAAAGAACTATGATATCCAGGCGTCATTGAAAACAATCAACAAAGCGCATGTGAATATTCATTAATGAGTGTCTCATTTGATGACACAACCTGCTGATATGCTTTGAATCTTCAACAACAGGCTTTGTTAGAGTAAATCCTCAGCTGAGCAGTGAAGGTTAGGCTGCTGTGATAAAATCTGCTTCTTGTTAAGGTGTTGGGTTTTGTAAAAACTTAAAAAAAAGATTTAACGATCAAAGTTGACCATGATTCAGCTTGCAATCATTATGTCTGTCATGGTAGTTTTAGTATTTATTGGTATCGTTTCTGCATCCAGGGGTATGGAGTTTTCGATACAGCAAATACCCACAGTCACAATTCACCTTGTAAAAATCTCTTTCACAAATTTCCTTAAATTAAATACATTTTCCATTCATGTCAAGTTAAAGGAAGCTTGGGAAACAGCGGCTTTTCAGTTGGACCCACAGCCTTTTTTTGGTTTGGACACAGGAAGTGCCAGACCAGTCCAGGCCATTTTGGACTCCTTTTATAGCTCAGTTCCTGGGGGGATGTACCAAGTGTGGTATGAAGGATGGGGACTTTTTTCTGATGTTTGGAGAGTGTGCTGATTGTAAACTGTTTGAGATCAAGTTCACTGTCTTTTCTGTTGTTATCGTTGTCTTTGGAGTAAAATACTATGGATTGCTGTAAATCACTTTAGTGCTTAATTGTTGTTTCCTGTAGTGTAAGGAGCAACTGACTCTGGGCAGCAGCTGCAGCTCTTTTGAAGTTTCACTGTGTTTTGGGCAACACAATGAAACGCAGGCTAAGCTAGCTGTATTGCCAGGGGCCAAACTAAAATAGGGTATAGCCCAGTGCAGCGATGTTTCCGCAAATATGAAGGTTAGTTTGATATTCCCAGTTATTTTTATTATTTTTCACCTAGATTCTTAGCTTGACTCTTTCTTCAGTTGTGACCACTGTGAATACTGTCCCAACCCACTGCAATAAAAGAAAAAAATAAAATAAAACAGACGTTTGTCCTGTGAATGTTTTTTGAAAAACATTACATTTCTTCAGCCATACTGAGAGAAGCACGCGTCATTATCACTGTATGTTTTTAGGAGTCGTACAACTCCCCTACAAATACTTACATAAGGTCTTTTGAGCGCAAAGTCTCACATCCCACTTCACTAAGCTGTATCCTCGTGTCAAAGTCAAAAATAAAGCACATGACTGAATACAGAAGTGCGGAGATTTGACGTAACAGATTGTGTTTGTTTTCTGTGTCATGCTCTTCCCTGCAGTGTGTATAGTATCAACCTGAGTACACACTGGCTGTTTTCCACAGATGTAGTGTGTGCCGTGGATAAACAAGTGGTCGCAAGTGCGACCACTGCATCAACACTATATATGTATACTGATAGACTGAACAAATGCGGGGTCAAACAGAAAGTCACAAAGCCCACATGCCGGTTTGTATTTTTTTTATCTTTGTCTCGATACGTACGAAGAAGAATCGTTGGGTGTAATAGCTAACTAAGTAAATGAATCAGAGATGTAAGTGAAAAGCCATTTGTCATATTACTGTCACTCAGTGTGGGTTTGTTTTGACAGTAATTTGTCAGTGCAACCGGCATTATTCACATGTCTTCTCTTAAAGCCAGTTATGTCAGAGTTCTGTGTTGTCTGTGTCACACTAATAAGATCAGAGACATCTGTCTCATCAGAAATAGAACTGATTCGGCGCCATGCTCATGGCAAGACACCTGATGTGCAGACACTTTGAGACATGTGAGACTCACAGCTTTGGCTTTAACATCCCACAGTGGGAAAGAGAAAATTGGCTGGGGAAAAGAAAGAAGTGTCGGAACCGGCTATTTGTTTTTGTGGGGGGGTTTGTTTGTTTGCTTCTTAGTTTGTTTCAATTTGTGAATGAAATTGTCAGCCATGGCTTGATGTTTTCATGCCTTATGTAAGTTCATGCTTGCTCAGTTATCTCCTCTCTGGCACCTGAGAAAAATGAGGTCATGCTTGACAGATCCTGATATTTCTATCTGAAGTTTCTTTCACTTTAAGGAGAAGAGACAGGGGTAGGAGAATTAACATGACTGTAGTATTGTTCGCCTTCAAAGAGGCGGGCTAATTCCAGCTATCTTTGATGTTCCTGCAGGTACACCATGTAGTGGAAGATGGGAGTAAAAAGGTAACGATCTGAGGGAGAGATTGTTGCCTCATGGAGCTTGATAACCATAAATAAGGGCCAAGATGGTCATCTGTGCCATCATTAGGCAACATTTCTGTATCCTCTTTTTACTGGGAGAGCAAAATAGCATCTCTGAGGCTGTAAATACAGTTTGCTCCACCGTCGGCATCCCTGCAGCTTTAATAAGGATGGCATAATCATCTGTATTGTGGTCCAGCATTACAGATGGGAGTATCCGTGCAAAGGTTCTGGCAATGAAACAAACAAAATCAGGTTATTGGATGGTAAAGACACAAACATAGCTAAAGGTCCCTTGGCCTGGCAACTGGACTGCTGGGCAACCTCCAGGGTTTGGATAGTACAGGGAAAGTAAATGAAAACATCCCTCTCTGCTTCACATCCACTGGAATTAAAGTGCCCTTGAGCAACCCACTAACCTTAGTGGATCTGCTCTGTTTTCACATGACGGACTAGGATGTGCAGCTCAAAACAAAGTCAGGACACTTCTGCAAAAATATGAGTTAAATGTTTCCATGAATGCAGGTTGTAGGTGGTGAAAACTGAAAGGTTTAGGTGGGTGACAGAGAAGCATGAATAAGAGGGACACTGTGATCTTTAAAATTCATTTAAAGTTCATGGAAAACATCTTACTTGCTTCCTTTTCTTGCAGTTACCTAAAAGTTGTGTCCAGTCAGCTGAGAATCTTTCCTTTGTCAAGTTTCACTGATGAGTAAATGCACTCAGTAACTGAGATTGTTGCCTAGGAAGAGCTTCATTAGCAAGCAACAGAACATACCTTTTTCCTGTTTTTTATCCCCAAGGACACAAACATATGAGTGAAATAATGGCACACATGGCAAGTTTGCACTGAAGTCTTCCCTGTTTGGTATGACATTAGTGCCCTGCTGAAAAACAAAACAAAACATGCCCATAAGCTGCCCCCAAGGGTGGCGGTGCTAAGATCCTGGGGGACTTCCAGATACAGACAAAATGGTGGTGGCTAACCAACTGGACATACTGGTGGTAGACAAACAGAGGAAGACGGCCGTAGTGATCGATGTAGCGGTTCGAAATGACAGCAACATCAGGAACACAAGAAGCTCGAGAAATACCAAGGGCTCAGAGAAGAGCTCGAGAAGATGTGGAGGGTGAAGGTGACGGTGGTCCCAGTGGTAATCGGAGCACTAGGTGCGGTGACTCCCAAGCTAGGCGAGTGGCTCCAGCAGATCCCGGGAACAACATCGGAGATCTCTGTCCAGAAGAGCGCAGTCCTGGGAACAGCTAAGATACTGCGCAGGACCCTCAAGCTCCCAGGCCTCTGGTAGAGGACCCGAGCTTGAAGGATAAACCGCCCGCAGGGGCGTGCTGGGTGTGTTTTATATATATGGGTATAGTTTGACTCTATACCTTATTACTAGGGGTGCAACGACCGTTCGATACAGTGCTTTCAGTTTGGTACGCATATGTATCGAACAATACAAACTTTTTAATTTATTTTATCAACTTTCCTTCTGACGATGCTGTCTGTGTTGAGCGCTCAGTGGATCTGCGCTCGACAGTGCAGCCTAGGCGGAGCAGTCGAACGCAGATTCACTGAGCGCAGGGCAAGCTAGCGAGACAGAAGTTAAGCTCTCTTTGCAACATGGCAAATTGAACCTCCCCCACCCTCATTGAGATCTGGCGTTTGGAACTATTTTGGTTTTCATGTGACGTATGACCCTGAAGGTAAGCGCGTCATGGACAAAAGTAAAACAGTATGTCGGATGTGCCACGCAATGCTCAATTACATTAGTGGGAACTAGTGCGTTAGCGCAGTTAGCTCGTTAACGTGTTGGCCGTCCAGCCCCACGCACGGGGCGATCCGCGGTAGCTCGTTAACGGAGATTTGCCGTGTTGTGGCGTTAACGTCATTTCAACGAGATTAACGCTGACAGCACTAGTGGGAACACAACGAATATGACTGCACATTTACTCCGACATCATCCTAGTGCAAAGACAAAAACAACAAGCATGCTACTAACTTTAGCCGAGTCATTTAGACAGCCGTTAGCACATGATTCTCCTTATGGGGACCTGGTATGTTTAATATGCTGCTGAAAATATAGCCCAGAAGAAGCGTATAGTATAGCTTTTATTTTGGAAAGAGCCATTTCTCTGTAATAAACTCTCTTTTCCAAAGATGAGCGATTTCTCGATCAGATAGATTTTTTTTTTTATTACTTTGTTGTTTCAGCAACATTAAATTTAAAAACTGTACTTTTGAGTCAAAATATATATTTATAATTTTAATAAATGACAAATTAAAAAGGCATGAACATTTTTTTTTGTATCGAAAAAATATCGAACCGTGACACCAAAGTATCGAACCGAACTGAACCGTGAATTTTGTGTATCGTTGCACCCCTACTTATTACTATATAATCAACTAACTCACCAATCAGGTACCAATGTCATGTCGTCATATGGCACAAGACGGGCTGCACCCTGGATGGGTTGCTAGACCTTTAACCCTTTACAGCCGATCGGAGCGGGCACGCTCTGTTTTGCGTAACTATTTTTAAATCCCAGTAGCACTGCAACCACGTAAGCTAGCGCAAAAATTTTTTTTGCATATGAAACCGGAGGAGTTGTACTCACATCTTATGCCATCAGCTTGTCCTAGGTCACGGTTTTCTTCCACATAAAGCTTTGCAAAAACTGCATAAAAAGCGCTTTCAGGAACAAAAACATAATATTCCAGAAACACGCTGTGCCGGTCCGATCAGCTGTTCATAACACTTCCTACGTTGGAATAGACGTCAGCGCGAACTTTTGCATTTCCGCCATTACCTGCCCGAAACCGGAAGTGACGTCATTTTCGCGGAAATGTAGTCTTTTTTACTATCAGGCCCTCAGAGCCTATACTCGTCTTTTTAAAAGTTATCTTTGACTTTATGACTTTCTGTGTCGTTTCTGGGATGCTTAGGACTCATATTGCACTGCTGGAAATAGTTTAGTTTGATGCATATGCTGCTTTTTTGCAAATTTGCAGTATAATATTTATTTTCGTTTTTCCTGCAGTGTATAAAAATTGGTGTATTTCAAAAATAAAACTATGAAGACACTCAAAATAAATTTCCTGTGGTGGGAAACTATTTTGTGCAACTTTTTTGTATTTACAGTTTTGAGGGATAAGCCTCTTAAATTTCTCTAACTAGAAATATATGTTAAAAAACAAAAACGATTTTCAATTTTTTTTGTAGTTTATTGCACGTTTTTGCAATTTATGTAATTACTATGCACTTAATGAATACATATTATTAAAATCTGGGCTATAATGGTTGTATTGATGTATAGCAACTTGAAATGCTCCCAAAAATGGCTCCACAGCATGAAAAATATAATATAAGCTCTGGCGGACTTGGTTCTATGATAGGTCTTAAAGGGTTAAACTGCTAACATACTAGCTGTGTTTATCATATTTAGTGCTGGGGACATTACCAGAGATGGGCAGTATCACGTTACAAGTCACGTGTTACTGCCCATCTCTGGTAACAAGTAAAGTAAGGGATTACTGTTGCAAAAAATGTAATTAGATTACTGTTCCTTTCCTGTTAGTACGCTATGTTGCTACGTTACTAAATGCGATTTTGGTTGTGAGAGTGTCTCATGACAATGACGTACAAGCACGCGATGTCCATGGTAGCAACAGACGTGTGTTGATCAACAATGGATAATATGGAGTGAGGGAGAGAGTGCGACCATGCAGCGTTTAAAGTGGGGGTGGGGGAACTCCATGGCTCAAGGGCCGGTGTGCTGCAGGTTTTAGATGTGTCCTTGATCCAACACATCTGATTTAAATGCCTAAATTACCGTCTCAAAATGTCTTGAAGTTCTCCAGAGGCCTGGCAACCAACTAAGCATTTGAATCAGGTGTGTTGACCCAGAGTGAGATCTAAAACCTTGCAGGACACCGGCCCTTGAGGCCTGGAGTTCCCCACCCCTGGTTTAAAGCTTGGAAGTACTGACATTACTTTGAGTTTGAGTCCCTAAAAAGTGACAAAAACATTAGCATCCGCTGAACACTCTGTGTGGGACGAAAACTTGTTTCTATAGTCAAAAATTAAACTTCAAATCTGAGCAAGCACCTAGCATGCTGCCACGGGAATATGAAATTCACAGAGAAATTACTTTTCCTAAAAGTAATTCACTATGTTAGCATTAGGGGTGGGTTTTTATAATCGATTTATCGATTAAAATCGATTCTGGCTTGGATAACGTAAAATCAATTCATTAAAATCGTGAATCGATTTTTTAATATAAATTTATTTTGCCTGAAATGCCAGAATCTCAGGTGAAATCTCACAAAATTTCAACAACCACCAAACAGCTAAGACAGTAAATGTCACGGCTGGCGGAGAGCCGTGTGGAGTGGAGGAAAAGGAGGACCCAAAATGCAGCAAACTGATGATACGAGTGACGTTTATTTACAGGGTGGTAGTGGCAAAAACAGGCAATGAAGCATGAGTAATTACAAACGGAAACCTAAACTGGGAGAAACTAAGTGACAAACCTGGGACCATACAAAAGGGGTGCGGGGCAGAGAGACGCAGAGACAGGAACACCATAGAACGCAGACGAGCCGACAACGAACACAGACCGACACCCACTAAATATACACACACACAAGGTAATCAGGTAATCACACACAAGAGGGAAGAACAGCTGAACCTAATACACATGAGGACCGGAGGAGACAAGCTGAACACAATGACAACAGACAGACTTTCAGAACAAACCAGGAAATCTAGACCCGAACCGGACACAAGGGGGGAGGACACAGAATAACTAGAACAGAGGGAAATAATCACAAAACACAAAACGCTGGGTCAAAATGACCCAGGACCATGACAGTAAATGAGAGCAGGAACACGGATTCTGCACAAAGACTTAAACACACAGCGCAACCCGCGGATCAGAATCAGTTAGATGTCGCCTTTCTCACAGTCGGGGCTGAAAGCCGACGGTTCGCTGATTCTGATCTGTTGGCGGGTCCGCGCTTTGTGTTCACGCCCTTTTTGCGCCGATTCTAAAGCTGTTAGTTTGATCTCTCTACAAACAATATTGACCGAACCAGCAGCAAAAGAAGATCCAAACTACGCTTCACATAAACATCGTCATGTATTCACTCTTACTTTTACTGTTTTGCTTCCACCACTATCCACAGCTCTCTCTCTCTCTCTCTGTACTTCAAGAACAGTTTCCCGTCTAAAAATCTGTTTTCTGCATTATTCGCTTGCTTGTTACGCACAAGACTACCGTTGTTTACAGCGCTGTCGGCCGACGTTTTTTTTTTTTTGTTTTATATACTTCCGAAAAGAAAACCTAATTTCTGCTGTTCAATACTGAACAAATTTAAACTTTTTAAAATTATGCAAAATGCAAAACGCTCAGCCGTGTCTCTAATAAAACCGCTGTAACTTCAGAGGTAAGTTCATATATTGATTAATGGTTTTCTTTGGTTTTTGATGTACTGCAGAATATTTTTATAAAATTCCAGGCCAGGAAAATCACCTTCATGTTTTTCTGTTTTATCTTCAGCTACGTTGACACAAAGGCATCTGCTGTGATGCTCACACCTTTGATAAAGTCTCGAAAGTGTCAGCTTCCTTTTTATAGATACAAAAATATGTAAATGTACTGATCTGAATTATAATATTTCTGACTGTCAAAATTTCCCAGATTCAAATCGAATTGAATCGAATCAAATTAAATCGAATCGATTCGGGACCTTGTGAATCGGAATTGAATCGATTCTAGAAATCAGTGACGATACCCAGCCCTAGTTAGCATGCTGTCTGTGCAGATGCTTTCAAAGACCTGAAGTTGTGTTAGCAGAGAAATGCAACTGTTTCTGTCCTGATTGTGCTCTTGTCCTTTTGTGCAGTAAAAATAAAAAAATAAATAAAATAAAAGTAACGTCCATATGTCCCTCCTCTAAATCTGTATCGCTCCACCATTTTCCTCCTCCCAAACTGGAACTGAAATCAGCTGATTATCAGTGTGTGACGTGTGGGGAAAAACATGTTTGTTGGACACTGTTACTGAATTCAGTACAGTAATGTGTTACATTACCACATCACTGGAAAATGTAATGTGATTACAGTAATGTGTTACTTTGTTTCTGACAACGCACTGTCCTGGAGTTTCCAAAACTTTAAACTATGCATTCATTTTATTCTGTTTATCCAGTGCAGAGGGCTGCAGCGTATCCCAGCTGCCACAGGGCGAGAGGCTGCTGGATGGGCTGCCAGGCTGTCGCAGACCTTTAAATTAATTTTACATACTTTCCCACTGTCTTTGTATTTGGCAATACCACACATTGATGTTTCCTTACTGACACATTGTGGTAACTTTCTTGATTTGCTTTTATATTGTCAAGAAAGTTGTGGTACTGATCTTGTTAACAAGCTAATTGATGCCCGTAACAACTCTAGTCCATACAGACCTCGGCAAAACTCATACATACATGTGTGGCATACAGGAGCCACAAGTGCACTACACATGCACAGAGGAAAAGGGCGAAGGCTCGACTGTTACTGAGAACATGAACTAAAGAAATGTTAGATAATGATCGCCAAGAGAAAGAGCTGACTCTCAAGCAACCATTCAAGTACACAACAATGTAATAATAGAGTATTGACAGCAGCGCTGAGCGGGGATGGGTAATGTTATCCTCCCCACCATTTGTTACTGTAAACATCAGTTGTGTTGAGATTATGATTCAGTAAGGACATTTTGAACAGACAGATTGTGTGTCCTTGCATGCTGGGAAGGTCTCAGAGAAGAGATGTGTAACAATTTACTCCAATAAGGCTCTCGGTGTGCTCTAATGAAACTGTCCCACTACAAACATAATATTACCTGCAGGACCAACAACAACCTTGAACATAAATACACACATCTGCTCTGGGAAATGCAGAGAAAAGAAATGACCGCCTAACGCCGTGGATTAAAAAGGAAAGAAAAAAAAGATACAGATGACTCACGTTACCACTTGAAAACATTTTAAGATGTGAGAAATAATAAGAGCATTTGCATATGACCTTGCAGAATGTTTTGCTTTGAGAATGAATGGCGCTTCTCCGCGCAGGCATCGACTCAGACAGCTTGATTAAACCCACGCAGACCCCCCGTTGCACGAGGGCGTTGCGTCTCGCGAGTGCGAGCGTACACTCATTTAAAAATCACTGATCATAGCAAATGAGTGTCAGTCAAGGTCTGAGATACACTACAAAGTCATCTGTCACAGTGTCTTTGCATTAATCCTTCCACAAAAAGACACATTTCCACCAGAAGCTGTTTTTCACAGGATCTCACATGGTGTTATTTTCACTGGTACATTTCGCTGTGTTTTTGTATAGAAAAAAGTCGACCGCTCAGACTCGCACGGTTGAATGGATGTATAAAAATAAAGAGTCGGCTAATGGTGTGAAAGTGTTTCACTGTGCCACTAATGCTATGCTTTGGATGAGTCCACAGTGTACACAGTATCTGCTAATTAACCTCCCTTTCTGGCCTCACTTGAGCTCCCACTCCCCGTCACTCTCTTTTTACCCACAAACTCTGGCTGGCTCCGCCGCTCTTCCTCAGTCCCACCTCTTTTTCTGCTCTCTGTCTTACCGTTTTCCATCTCCGGTAATTTGGCCCAAGTTCTTTCTTGTCACCTAACGGATTTCTCTGCAAAGTGAAAAATGACATTTTGGGTCGGGGACTTCAAGGATGGTCAAGTTAATGAATGGCCACCAGATGGCCCTTATTAGGCTAATGTGTTCCCCCTCTCTGCAGCCCCAGTTCTCGCCTGGGGACCTAACTCGCTGGCAGCCTGCATGCGCGCGCGCGTGTGTGTGTGTGCGAGTGTGTGTGCGAGTGTGTGTGCGAGTGTGTGCGCGTCGTTCAGTTAAATCAGGTTAACATGAGAAGATGGAAGGACGAAGCATCTCAGCTGATGGGGTCAACCGTCCACTGCTGTCCCGGTCACTCCAGCGCCCGGCTGACCCCTCGCCCCACCTTGCCCCCCCATCTGACAGCCTGGCGCCGCTGCACTCTAGGCTGAAGTTTACATGCAAAAAAAATGAAGGATTCAGAGAATGAGCAGCGAGGCCCTTTCCCCTCCGATCTGACAGCACGTTAATTGCCTCATTTATAATCCCTGCTCATCAAAATGAACAATTGTTATAATGTATACATCTACCACAAAGACCTTTGTTAAACTCCAGAGTTATGCTAAATACGGTAATTAATTGAGTTTAATTTATTAGATTGTCGACAGTGTGTGCTGCTGCTGCTGGGCCTTTGTGTTTCTGTAGGTGAACGCTGTAGCTGCGAGGGATGAGAGCAGAGCTGTCAACCTTTTAAATGAGGGCCGCCGTTAGCTGCTCAACAAGTTACTGGAGGCCTCAACATCTTGTCTCTGTAGCCACCGTGATCCATTATTCAGAGATCCTCACGTCTAACTGTTTGTGTGCAGAATCTAATCAGTTAAGGAAAACGTCTTCTCGTGTGTGAATTTTTAACATATCTGGTTGTTGCTTAGGGTGGTGAGCCGATTAGTGCCGCTGCCTCACAGCAAGAAGTACCTGGGTTTAAATAGCCTCTGCAGATATTGTGTGCATTTTAATTATTTGTTATTATTAATCTCTCACTCTTCCCCACATCGTGTCTTTGGTCTTACTTCCCTCCCCTCACCCCCAACCCATCACAGAAGATAGACACCTATCTGTGATGCTGGAGGGTTCTTCCTGTTAAAAGGGAGTTTTTCCTCCTCCATGTCGCCAAGTGCTTGCTCATAGGGTGCTGTCTGATTGCTGGTGTTTTCTCTGTAATGCTGTAGAGTCTTTACCTTACCATATTTAAAGTATTGAGGCAACTGTTGCTGTGATCTAGCACAATATAGAGACAATAAAAAGTAACTGAATTCTCTCCAGGAACTCTGGGTTCCTCCTTTAATCATAATGAGTTAGGCATGATTGTCTGCATTTCCATCTTAGCCTGCAACAGACTGGTGACCTGTCCAGGTTATACCACCATATGACAGGCTCCAGCCCGCCTGTGACCCTGACCTGGATAAATAGAAAAGATGGATGGAGGATTGTTGTTTATTAGATGCTAATTTGGGCCTCTCATTGTGATGGACCAAGAGAATTATCATCCAAATCTGCAGCCAAACTTGTGAGCTTCAAGGCTGTTTTCGTACAGTTCAACTAAATGTGGCAGCTTGGGCTCGAAACGCTCTGAATCAGGGCTGGGCGTTATGAATGATGGCACGCTCGCCCACTGTTGTGTTTAAGAGGATTTAGTGTAGTGAGGCAAATGCTTGGCAAAAAATAGGGGGTGAAAAAAAAGAAAGAAAATGGTGAGCAAACGGCGTATACCATGTGTGGCTACAACAGGCCAAAATGACTTCATCGCCCTGCTCTGTTCCTCTGTGCTTGCTCAGGCTCTGTGGGCACTAGTTATAGGTCATCCTCCTACCTCATGCAGTTGGCAGGTGAATCTGGGATCGCGCAGCCTATCACAGACCATCTGAGCCGCTTTTCCATTTTCTGCTCCCTGCTTACAACAACAATATCTAAATGTTGAGATATTAAGCTTTTTTTTCCACAGCTCTTTAGTTTGCCGCATGAGGCTCCGTGTTGGTACACAAAGGAGTGCCTGCTGTCAGATCTTTTAAACTGTGTTTTCTTTAAGTGCTTTGCTTATTATATATTTGTAATTAGGAAGATAGTTTTTCTAATTTAAACTAAAGCCACTTTGTTTTCTTTGTTCTAGTCTGGACTCATTTTTTGCTGCAGTTGTTGTTTTTATTTTTTCTTAACTGGCTTTTCCTCCTGTTCTTGCACCCCTGTTACAATCAGAGCTTGTACAATAAACACATACAATATCAAAGCACATTATATACTACAATGTGTCTACCCCTAATCTAATCAACATTTTTATTTTTATAGTAACAAATGAATGCATGTCTCAGTTCAAGAAGAAAGAAACTGAATGAGTAGGGTGTCCATTTAGCTGCCTCACTAAAACAGCTTGTTATTAACTAGAAAGTGCATTTTCTGAAGAAACTGCAGTGTGAATGCTTGAATCTGAATGTATGGACTGAAATGAATTAATTGCTGAATTTTGAGTTAAAAATTTTGAATGAGATAAAAAAAAAAACAACAACCTGAATTTAACCTGAAAACAACAGTGCTGAACTGCTAAAAGCTGAAGGTTACACAGAAGAAGAAGTTGGAAAAAAGCTGAAAATGTTTTAATTGTAAATTAGAAAAACCTAAGAAATGAGAAAAGAACATTTAGAGTCAGAAAACATCTGAATGAATATTAAAAGGTCATATTCTTTGAATCACTGAATGACTAAAATGTGATCCCTCCACTTGGACCCACACAGTTTAAAAAGTTTACATCTCTGAGCTTTGAAAGACAAGATGTTGGAAAAAGAACAACGATGGCGACGTTTTGAGGGTAAAATGATGGCTTTAACACTGTGGACACAGCAGCAGTTGAAAGAGAAGTGCTTAAGATGAATCTTGGTACAGTGGCAGGCAGAGCTCGTTAAGCAGGCAGGTGTGAGCCTGGTTGCTATAGTGACCGCACCCAATGGCTCCATACACACGGACACAGACATGCACCTCACTTTTGCTGCTTAAAATGAACAGAAAAGTCAGGCCGAAACAAATCGCTCCCAAATGAAAAGTAAAAGTCGTATTGACAAAATTCTTTCACTGTGAGCGACAGCAATGTCTAGTCTACCAAATTCTCAGTTTTCATGTCTGTGGAGTTTATTATATGGACGTGGTGACAGTGGAAAGACACCATGCTCTTCTGATTTTCAAACGAACCTTCTGAGCCATTTTAACATTAGAGTCTATGGAAGAGTTGGAGGGAGGAGGCTGTGCATTGGTGACATTTATGAAAGAACCATAACACCTAGTACAATAGTAAACACATTGGATGAAAGAGGACAGCCATGGCTACGTTTTGAGGGTAAAATCATACCTGTAGAGCAAACGCTGCGGACACAGCAGCAGTTTTAAAAAAGATTTTAAGATTATTTTTTTTGCTCCTCTCACTCTAGCAGTTGAGCTGCCTCACTCTAGCCCCAACATTCCGTCCCATACACACCCATTATAAACTCTGAAACGGGTGAAAAAACATCATGAAACTTAAACTGGAACTGAAGAAAAAGTATAATAGATATTGAAAAGATAAATGCAAGTTGAATAGTTGAATGTCTTGTCTTCGTTTTAAAGTTTGAATGGTGGCTCTATGTCAATGTATGTGGAAGTAGTAAGAGTTTAAAAATGAGTAAGTTGAATGAGGATTTGAAGGGTCTCCCCATTGAAATACATTATAAATTTTTGTTGAATAAAGTTGAATAAAATTAAAAATATAAATGTTAAAAATATGAAAAATGGAAGCAGTGTTGTCCAAAAGAATAGGAATCTAACGGTGTTGGAATGGTTTTTCTAAGTTGAACGGTTTTGAAGGAGTAGGATTACAAAAAACGTACGGAATACAGAATAAAATATAATAATAATAATAAAGATTACAACAACAATACTGTGAATGCTTTTCAAGCATTCACACTAATTACACCTGTACTATTTTTAACTCAGAAGTCTTCTGCTAAAAACTCTGTAGTGCACAAAACGTCTTAAATTATGCACGGACGGTAGCCCTGACATTTGCATACAATTAGCAGAACCACATTGGTATGAAGCAGAGTTTGGGTCTGCTTTTAAATGCACCGCTGGAGCTAACACATCTGTGAGCAGTGAGCCAGCGCATAAATGAAATGCAACTGAATGAGCAATTCACGCGTGAGCTTGGTTACCACAGCAGACGAAATAGGGCAACAACATCATCATTATCCATCACTCTGAAGATATAAAACTGTAATAAGGGAGTAGGGTGACCTTAGGCAGGGGCTGAAATTTTCCCGTTCTGTTGGTGTGGTACCGTCAGTTGAGGTTGGGGCATAACTGCTGACGCCACCACATTCCCAGGAATGACAAATGGGAGCTGAATACAACTGGAGGTGCTTCAGGGGACACTGGGGAATGGGTGCGCTGTGAATGGCACAATTGCCAGTTGAGGTTTGGGGGGAAGGAGAGAGGCAGAGCGAAGCGTGAGCTAGACTCAAAGACCCCAAAATAGAAGCGCTGCCTCTCACATCTCCATCATCCCTCTGCCACATGGGCTTGGGGGTGGGGGAGGTGGGGGTAGGGGTCTGCATACATATATACTTACCAAGTGTAAGTGCATCATATCAACAACCCTGAACCACAGTCGCGTGTCAGACAAGACGCATCCTCACTGATTCTCAAAGAGCATTTAAAAGTTACATCTAACATCAAGGATCCTCAGACTTTCATGTTTCTTTATGCTATAGTTCAATTCAACATTCCTTCTGAGCAAGCCCTTGGCGACAATGTGAAGGAAAAACTCCCTTTTGACAGGAAGAGGGAGTTTTTCTTTTTCCTGTTCCAGGGCGGCCATCTGTCACAACCAGCTGGGGGTGAAGGGAGGGAGACAAGACAAAATACACTGTGGGAGAGAGAGCCAGAGATTAATAATAACTAATGATGAAATGCAGAGTGGTGTATAAACACCATACATCCATCTTCTACCGCTTATCCAGGGCCGGGTAGCGGGGGCGCAGCACCTCCCAGAAAGCTATTGCAGCATAACTGAGGGAGGATTCAGAGTCACCTGATCCAGCCCCAGTGACAGACTTTATCAAAAAGGAAAGTTTTAGAGCTAATCTTATGAGTAGAAAAGTAGTCTGTCTCCTAAATCTAAACTGGGAGCTTGTTTCTCTGAAAAGGGGCCTAAAAGCTGAAGACTCGGCCTCCAATTCTACTTTTAAACCATAGGAACTGTGACTATGAGGTGTTTAAGAAGAAATGTGGTCTGATTACTCAAGCCCTGGTATGTGAGAAGAAGAATTTTAAATTCAATTCTGGATATAACAGTGAGCCAATAAAAAGAGAAGTCAATCTGAGAGAGATATGCTATAATATATTCACTATCTGCTGTGTCATATAAGCCAAAATACACGTAAACAAAACTAAGATGCATATTTAAAGGTTTTTTTTTTCTGTTTTACCAAATTAAAAACTTTAATAAGGGCTTATATGTCTTTTTAATATTTTATTAGCAGTATTGACGCTGCATTCATGAACGTCTAGCAAAGCAAAGAGCTGCATGTGCAAGCCCAGCAGCCAATCCCTTCTTCTCAACAGCGACTCCTGTTTAAACGGACACTAGAAGTAGGCTTTGATTGGTATGATGTTATAAGATGATCTGATGGATTGATGTAAAGCGGCTCTCTAATGTTAGCTGATTAGCCACATTTGTTTTCAATAAACGATTTTTCTCCTTCTTCCCTGGCTTTTGAGTCCTTTCATTATTTGCAGCAGCACAGATGTGAAACGTTGCTAAAGTAAAGCCCTAACAGGGACTTCTTGTTATCAGAGATCGAACTGGGTGTATGAGGATCTCAAGTACAGAAAACTTCTTTTTTGCTCCCATATCACTTTTTTTCCCCATCGTCTTATTCTTAAGCGTTGATTGAAATATCTGTGACTTGAAACAGATGGCTTTGTGCTGCGTTTGTGTGTCAAGTGTTAACCAGCATGTTTTTAACAGGGCCTCCAGGGCTCTGTGCTTTTCATATTAAAAAAAAACAACACAACTATAAATAGCTGAATTCATCCTCTTTCTTCTTCCCTGTAATTGAAGAAGTACATTACAGAATTAAGGTATTAGCTAAGTGTAGCAGTAAATTGTGTCTCTGCAGCATCTAAATCATAGGGAGGGGGAAAAAACTGAACATTTATTCATGATACTGCCATAATGTCCCCACATTAAAACAGCACACTTGCTCAGAACCAAACATCTCGGTGGAGTAAATGCAATCAAGTGGTTAACATGTCAAATTAGAAATGTGATAGTCATGTAGATAATTGATGTCAGGCAAATGGCATGTCATACCGCCCGTCTGCAGCGTTCATTACAGCGGTGAGGATCCTGTAACTCAAGTTATACGCTGCCGGAAAATCCTTCCAGTCCCACTTCAATATTACAAGGCGTGATGGGCTAATGCAGTTGGAAGACAGGGGCAAATGAAATGTAACCGAGACAGTGGCTTACCACGCAGAGTGAGACCTTCCCTCATCTCCTCTGCCAAATTGGAGTGGATCATTGTGAGCTCCAGCCTCCCGGTACAAATCACAGGGGACGGAAGAATTCCAGGATCTCCCGGAGACCTCTGCTGTGATGAACTTGCACTTGTGCATGAGTCAAAACACTGATTTAAAATTTAAATCCGCTGGAGTGAAAATAAAAGGCTACTTGGAGTTCATTTACACACTTTAAAATTAATGTTCCTAATATTTCTCTTATATTCGCCCTGAGGCGGCTTCAACCCTTTCTAGCCTGTTAACTAACATCACATATATATTCTGTATCTGCGTGTCCCAGCGGTGCCTTGAAGCAATAGCACATTTGTAGTGAGGTAAATATTCCAATCTAAGACACCCATGTTTTTTTTTATGTCAGTGCCACTGCATGAGGCACTGAATTATATTTGCCCTTTAATCCACATTTTTATTTGATATTTTTGAAAACTTTTGAAAGCCTAATAAAAGTTTAAATAAAGTTCTTACTCATCTAAATTATATGAAAGTTTTCGGTTTTAGGGGATCTTATATTGTTGTAAGTGAAAGTGCTAAGGTCAAAAGGTGATCGCATGAGAAAATTCTAAAATCACGTACAAATAAAAATGAGTCAGTCACTGTAAATATATAATTAAAATGGAATTTCATGAATATAATCCACCCAAACTACAATTTTATTCTCAATTTTTCTGCATACACGTTAGGTTGCACTATATGATTGAAAGAAATGATGTCAGGTTGCAAAGCGCTTCCAAAAACTGCAGGGACACAAATGGCCACTAGAGGCTTCCTCCAAATTGAGTCAACCCTTAAAGATGCTAAAATACCCATTTCTGATAGTGAAATTTACACGTTTACACCGTGGCATAAAAACATTTAATTTCTCTATAGCTAATTTCTTCTTAAGACACCAAACTGTACTTCTTGACTTCCTCTGTGTTACAGCTCATCCAGGATGTGCTCGCCTCGAGGAAAATCTAATCCACTGCTCAAAAAACCCATTAAAACATGACTTGATCATCACAGTTTAGCACAATCAGTGAAACTTCAGGGATATCATTCAGTCCAGTTAGGAAGCATAAACCATTGTGAAATTATATTATCGGCTTCAGCGTTAAATAAAGTGACAGCAGGCCACATAAAGCCTCATAACTGAATGGTTTTGCAGGTGGTGACCACAGACCATCCCCTCTTCTTGCCCTCAGCCCCAGCCAGTTGCGACAGATTGCCGCCCCTCCCTGAGCCTGATTCTGCTGGACGTTTCTTCCTGCTAAAAAGAAGTTTTTTCTTCCCTTTATTGCCAAGTGCTTCCTCACAGCAGGTCATTTGATTGTTGGGGTTTTCTCTGTATTATTGTAGGGTCTTTACTGTACAGTAGCAAGTGCCTTGAGGCAACTGTTGTCGTGATTTGGTGCTATATAAATACATTGAATTGAATTCTACTTATCCCACCAGACCGATTTTTCTCGAGTTTTGCTTTTTTTTTGCTAGTGTCCTTATTACTACTAATAGCATGAAACAGTAGGGAAGTAGATGAAGGAATCTCCTCTCAGATCTAGATCAGATCATTAGTGAGCTGCTGGACAGTCTGTGGTGCTATTAGGGGATGTCAAATGCAGTTATATGCAATGTCCCAGAGGTTCGCAATTGGATTCAGGTCTGAGAATGTAAGGGCCGGTCAATGGCATCAATGTCTTCTTTTTGCAGGAAGTGTCTACACATTCTGACCACTGACAATAGTCAGGGTACTGTTGCTGAGAGTCTCCAAACTTTTTCACGACTGTATCTGAATCTGCTCTGATCTGAGGCGAGAACGATTGTATTCTGCAAGAATGTGCACAAGTACATTTTACACAAATGCATAGTGCATGCATGTATTATTTATTTTTCATTTATATATTTTTAAAAGCATTGTGCTTTTCTGTGGTAATTTGCTGTCATGTAGCCATGGTAACACACTGGAATGAGTTAGTATAACTTTAACTGTAATAATACAGAAGGCCAATATTCAGCTGAGTTCAGGTTTGTTTATACAGCACAAGAGCAACAATGACAGCAGTCACCTCAAGGCGACTATATATAATCATATATAACCTTCTGCCTCTGTATTACAGCAACCTCCAGACAGCATGAATAGGTCACAGGTGTGATGCATGTGCACAAACACACAATCATCCCAGGCTTTTCTTGTTTTCATCTTGTTTTTCTTGCAATGAAAAAGAAATGTTGGAGAACGAACTAAAGGGCGTCATCACACTGTAAATACTTGAGTGTGATGACACATGTATTAGAATATAACGGCATGCATCAGCTTAAGATTCTTATTATCAGGTTCGTATTTGTGTTTCAGTACATTTACATCCACACTCCCGGCTACGCGGGAAGCTTTCAGGTTGACCTTGAACGTGGATCTGGAAGGACAAACACCTCTACGACTCTAAGGAGGCTCAGAGAAGAAAAGAGCTGAACCTGTTAAATGCAGCAAGTGTAATGTGGCGAATACATTTTGGAGGGAGTCTCTGAGCTGACGAAAGGATACATTTTTAACCGTTTTGTAACGGCGGTTATTATTGAAGGCAGTTTTTCGCTACCATCTGTCACCGCCGTGTGCGTTGGGGGACACGCGCTATAGATTGTTTGTGATTGCATGTGTGAATAACAGCGAAGACTGAGAAGTGAGGCTCTGAAAAGTGCACTACAGTATGCATGAGTGTATTTCGTGCAGGTGTCAGATGGAATAAATGCAATCGCTTTTGTTTCTGAGCAATGCCGAGCCATGTTAACATGCAAGCAGGGCTACAGCAGACATATGTTTCCTTAAAAAACACTGCATACATAACATTTGTAAGAAAATAAGCTAGAGGCTACAATAATGTACTGGCTCCAACCAGTAAGGAAAGCAAGCGTGCGTGTGTTTGTGTGGCTCTGTTTTTTTCTGAATGGACAGGTGTATGTGTGGTTTTATGGTGATGAGCTGTCTGAGTGTGTTCTGTAGACAGCACCTCAATGTTTATGCAGTGCTGATAGTCTCCAGGAAAACATTGGGGAAAGAGTGCTGCTTGATATTTATACACAGCAGCCATACCGTCTGGCAATGATGATGGCTCCCTCATGGCCCCAAAAGACAGCAATAAACCCAGAGAAGGCATGAGCGAGGCAGAGTGAGAAATAGAGCGGGATATGTGGAGTGCAGTCGAAGAAGTCAAAACACGGCAGCTCTTATGAAGGATTTGAAAAAAGAAAAGAAAAGAAAAATGGCTGCAGTGCTAAAGTGAAACCAGTTCAGGTAGTTGAGCAGAGTTTTGAATGGCTGGTCCTCATTGTGTTAACCTAACACAGCAAAAAGGATTAATATTATAAATGAGGAGTAACATTTCTCTCTAAAGGATAAGATGGACTTCCACTGAGCAGGCATCTTTGGGTCTTATCTTTGACAGAAATGAGTCCACCCTGTTTCCTGCAGCACATAAAACAAATATTTGCTCATCGTTAAAATATCATATCAAGCACGACTACAGCAGTCCAAGAGTTGGGCCTAACATTCTTTCAGAGTGGCGAAGAAGGGTGATGTCATGCAGCCATCTGTCACACTGGTGGTCTAAACCTCAGCTGGAAGTGGACCGGCGTGATCCAGACTGGCCCAGCCAAGGCGAAGCCCACCTGGTGGGCATTTAGTACAGCTTCACTCTCCACCCCTGCAGTGCCAAGGGCACTGGCTGTTACAGCCCGCCACTATTGATCCATTTGGAGACCGAGCAGCAGTGGCAGGTAACCAGGCACCAGATGGCCAAAGAGACCACCGCCCACACACGGGCACCCACATATGCACAACCAAATAAACAAGACCTGATTCAGATCACTTTTACATAGAAGCCACAGCAAGCATATGGTCTGTGGCTTGTACACACAACTTTTGTACATATTTTTTTTGTTGTTTTTGACACGAATACAACTATTCACTGCGTGTTTTTGCACAGTCACAGTACTGGTAGTGTTTACCTTTTTTGTATTCATTTATTACTATTTTTAGAAGTAGAGACTTTAGAAGTCGGTTCATAATTATCAGCATGATCACAGCAACAAGACCCACTGTTTATCCCCACATTCATTCACACTTATTAGCCAATACGCTGGTGAGAAACAGCACCCCACTGGCTGCAGGTTATTTAAGTCCTGTGGAGGAAACAGCAACAGAATGCGTCAGTGACAGCATGGGAGCTGCGCAATTTAAGCTCCTAATTTCAAGAAAAAAGTCACTTCCAGGCTGACTGAGTTAACAAAGATGAAACTGACCATAGTGAAGTTCACAGGATGTTTCATGTCCTCGTTTATTCATTATTTTGCACAAAATAAAAAGCATGATCAAGAGGTAGCAGCATCCGGTTGTTCAGTGATGACGCGACGAATCCTACTTCCAGGTATAAAGTAGTCTGCGTTTAATATGGCTTTTGTGTTGTTAACATGTTTAATGTTTTGTATTTTCTTCTATTTAATTCCAAAAAGCTCCTAAAACAGTCAGTGATCACTGTTCACCTCCCTCGGCTTTTATCACCGCTAATCATTTATTTAAGCTCAGTTTTTAAAACCTTAGGATGTAACTACAGCCCAGCCCATGCAGCAGTATATGAATGACTAACCTCATATTGTGGATGGATTATCTCAGTTGTTCTCCTGGCTGAAGTTTGGTCCTTTTACAGCATCCTGCCATGCGATTACATTTGTTCCTGACCACCGAAAACACTCATGTTAACTTTTATCGAGTGGAAAAAAAGTTAGCTTGTTTATATTATGCTAACATAGCTGTGTCGCTAGCGGTAGCACATCATTATATACCAGCTAGCCAAACTTCAGTAACCCTACAAACGTCACTGCTGTTTAGTTTCCTGTCTTCAGTTATGTTGGAAGTGATAACAGAGCTGTACGTTTTAATTTGTTTCCAAAACCCCGCAGTCAGGACATGCTATATTGTATTTAGATAGAAGCTAGCGAGCTAACTCCCTGCTAACTTCTAACTCCGTTAAATGTCATAAATTCCGTTTTCATGGATGCCTGGATGCTAAACTCAATTGTTACACCTGGTAGAGCAGAACGCTGATCATTTTATTAAAGATGAAAGACTTTAGACAGTTTTTCAACTCTCAGTAACGTCATAGTGATCGTTTGATATATGGACCTGCAGCGGAGTTTAGACCCAGACACGGCTAGTGACGTCAGACTGAACAACCGGATTGACATCCACCTGTCATACAAAGAAACCACGCCTCACATAATGCATACTTTAATTCAAATTAAATATAGAGTGACATATATAAAAATTCAACCCCTATAAAGCTGTCATGGTGTAAATATGCAATAGATATAAAAATATATTTTTAATCAGACTTTAAACATCTTTATTTGTGCTGTAAAAATGTGCATTTTAACAGTGGGGATCAATTGGATTTGACTCACGTTTGGAGTCAGCCTCATGTGGACATTTGAGGAACTGACATTTTTGGCATTTGTGTTGTTTCAGCTCCAGGGCTTGACACTCAAACTACAATCTCTCAAAATTAAGAAAAATCTATTAAAAAAAGACATGAAATACAAGTGCATCAGAAGAAGCTGTGTACTGTATATCTTTATTATGTGCTATGTACATCATTTACAGTATAGTACAGCAACAATACAGGGATATGCTACACACTCAGGATTGCACAGTTTTAGAGTTAGGCCACAGCGGTTGGGTACCGTGGTTATGAGACATAACAGTAAGTACAGCATACATCTTTGGCTTCATTGAAATAACAAAAGCATGAACACAGACAATGCAAACTTTAGTCCACAGGAAGTACTGACTAAAAAAAAAAAAAAAACAGAAGGAAGAAAAAAAAAAATCCATGTTTTCTTCATATTTGAGTTGTGTTTCAGGTTAATACAACAACACAGCCCTGAATTCAGTCAAAATGATTTTCCCACGTGGGATGTGCCTGTGCATATGGAAATAATCTGTGCATACACCAAGGGGATCACAATAGCGAGAGTAAATTCTAATTCATTCTCTAACTGGCATCATTTCTCCCAGCCTATTAATTTGCGGTAAAATTAAACTAGTCCTCATTTTGCTGGGTTTGTTTTCCGATGGAGCCTCTCTGCCTCCTCGTAATACAGAATCTCCGATTCTCCTCCCACCAACACACAGCGGCGGTCACAGCCTACAGAGCGTCGGGTTGAGGGACGGAATACAGAGAGAAACAGAGGAGACGGAGATTGGATGAAAGATAGATGGGGAAAGAGAGCAGTAAAGAGCGAGTGGGAGAGAGAGGAGGGGAGTGACACGGTGAGATAGAGCAAGAGAGAGGGGAGCCGACAGAGAGATGGATGCAGCAGGGTCGCTGAGGTGAGGAGATGGTGTAATGATTAGATCACAGATACCCTTGAGCCTTCCTCCCGTCCCTCCTGCCCACAAAAAAAAAGAAAAGAAAAAATCTGGAGGCACACTTGGACGAGAGGAAAGCCTGCAGCTGTAAATGGCCCCGCTGTCAGAGTTCATCTGGGTGGAGGAGGGAGAGCAGGAGTGGATTACCAGAGTCTGCGATTAGAGGAGCCCACTCCAGCTCTCCAGTTCTCCCCAGACGGGAGAGAGGTGTGCTCCTTCTGCAGCACAACTCTCTCTCACTCTCAAATCTCATGTTTGACTGTTCGGAGACAGCAGTCGTGCTGGAGAGCAGGAGGTCCTGAAGGCTCTTACTTGATGAGAAGTTTCTCGAACATCAGAAATGATCAATACACGTCAAAAAAATAAATAAATAAAAGTCATGGTGGTATCTGCCCAAGGAGCAGTTTAAACAACCCTCCTTTTGTACTTTGATACTCTGGGCTTGTCTTTCACAGCTTCCTCTGTTTCTCACGCTCGCAGCAGCACGTCTGAGCCTGCTGCCAGCTGTTTCCTTTAATATCGTTCACCTCCTAATCAGATGATGTCATGCCCAAACTTTTGCAGAGTGAGAAGTGGCTGCTAGGCTGTGTTTAAAATGCTTCCATCTAGTGGTCACTTAACGACACTGTTGATGAGCAGAGGAAAGTGTGTCGGGTAGGCAGGGAGACGGCACAAACATATGACAACGCGATCCTTCGGTCTAGTTCTTTAAGAAAATGTCTGCATATAAAACACATTTCTCCTACATATCACAAAAGGCGTGGAGAGACGGCGCTGACAAGGAGTTATTAATGACTTTCAACTATAATGGCTCCATTAAGCGTATATAAATGGCTTGCTTCATAATAAATCGTTACTTAAATTCAGAAAATGTGATACTCAGTGGCATCACCGCAGTGCAGACGTGACAGTGGCTAGCTCTGACTGGAAGGATTGCCCTGCGGGCTGATTCTCGAGTTAGCTGAAGAGCGATGGTTTCTTTCATCTCGTCAAATCAATACAAACTCTGAAAACTCAACGTCTACAAGAGAATTTCACCATAGTTTCCACTTAAGCTGCTCCTTAAGCTTCCCTGCAGTGTGCTCCAATGACAAATGCGATCATATTTTAGCTGAACTGCATGGTTAAAAAAAAAAGAAGGAAAAATGAAGAAATGCAGACAAACAACAACTTACTAGACATTAAAGGACTAGTTCAAAGTAGTGTTTTGACCATCCTTACATAATACATGCGATGTGGACTGCTCTATGACAGGGCGACTGTGAGGAAAGACATCACCAACCATCGATTAAATAAAAGTTTCAGTATGTACACATTGAAAAATAGAAAAAAGACATGATTTGAGGTTACAGCCAACAAATATTTCATTGCTAAACAAAGCTACACAAAGCCAGCTACTGAGGAGTCCTCCATGTCCAGCGTGCATGATCACTATGTTGGATCTGTGTCCTCTGGCACCTTTCTCCTTTCTGCCATTGATGTTAACATTAAAAGCGTGCACAGCTTGCGTCTCTGTGAAGGTTTTTATTCCTTCAAATGTGGGAAAATCCGCTTTTACTCTTACTAAGGAAGCATTGTGCACAACCGGGGTGAGGGCGGTGGGGGAAGGCAGATATAAGCGTGACAGAAAGGTTTCTAAAAGATGACGTTAGTCCTTCTAGACTACTTAAAATATATATTTTTTATATTTTTTTTCTAGTCCATTTCTGTGAGACAGGTGTCGGTGTTAGTATAGCCTCTCCTGGTCGACCAGTGCAGCCTCTGGAACGTAATCAGCCGTGTTTATCAAACCTGCACACGATGAAACTGGAACAACAGCTCAAAACATGCTAAGAAACGATGAGACGTTGTATGTGCTTTTCTTTTCTGCCGTTCAGTGCTAAGGTAGCAGGTGGCTTCCAGGTAGCGTGGTTTGTCCCCTCCCCCTTCCACCGCCACCACCACCCCCGACGAGCCGCTAATGCCTCCAATAAGATAAACCCTTGGCGGATGGGCTCTTGTTGACAGAGCTGCCACCGATAAGAGCGTGGGGATCGCTAACGGCCAAGACAACTAAAAAACATGAGAGGCTGGTCTGGAGATAAAGAATGTAGGAGGTGGAAGGAAAATAGGAACAACAGCGATCAATTGCTGGCACTGTGCAGCGATGCTATCCGACACCATTCCTCTCTTACATCTCCTGGAAGAGTGCGTGTGCAAGTGTGCGGCGATAATAATCTGAAGGGAGAGGAGAGGTGGGTGGTACGCGCGCGCGTATGTGTGTATGAATCTGGGTCATCAAGTCATCAATATCCACCTGCATTAGTGGAAAAAAACAGGCAGGCAAGGTCAAAACTGACTGAAATCCCTTCAGACATGAGGATGAAAGGGGAAAAAAAGGAAAACTGAAGTGTCTCCCAACTCTCAGATGACTCTATTCCCACACAGAGCGATAAGGGGGGGGTGTAGATGGATGAATGGATGAGCGGATGAATGGAAGAGCGGCGTTTGAGTATCTGCTGCTGACAGTTCAGGCAACGGCCGACTTGGCAAGCGGAAACAGGTGGGAGTTGTGGCGCTGCGGCTGGCTAGGGCAGGGAGGAAGGAAGTGGAGGATGAATTATGGATGGACGGATGAAGTGAGGGGGAGAGGAGGAGGGCGAGGGGGTGGGTTGGGGGTGTCTGGCGAAGACCTGTGCCCTGCTGACAGGCAAGCTGCTAGTCGGTGGAGTCGCTTAGCCACACAGAGTCAAGCAGAAATGACTGTGCATCTCTGCATCTGCAGCGTACAAAGGCTTCCGGGATGGTTTTAGGCAACAGGGCACCGTGGAGGTGAGCGAAGCCGTCTGCTTCACTCTGAAAAGTAACGCGGGAGCAGACGGGGGTGCAAAAGCTCACTCAGTCACTGTCATGAGATCGGTTTGCTTACTCCACCGCTGCCCTTCTTCTTTTATCTTCCTCTTTTTTCCCTCACGCGGGCCCTTTCACTCCTCGCACTCTTCAACGTATGTGGATGGAAACCAGCCCACCTGAGGGGGGAAAAGAGACTGAGATTAGTAACCAGACAGGGGTCGAATGTCGCCATCAGTCATCATTTTCTCAGTCTGCTTCAGCTGTTGCTACTTCAGACACTTTGCAGATGTAACCAGGACCCAGTAAAGAGCTGTTGCTGCTGCTTTGATGCCTTTCTACTGCCCTGTCCAGCTCTCCTCATTTAAAGCTCACCTCCTGGTATCTCCTCCATGCTGATGAGTGTGTGCTGGAAAGCACAGCAAACATTTTTAACAAAAGCACATATAGATGCGCCATCTTGGAGGAGCTGGACTACCAGTACAACCTGAATGGTTTGCAAGTACCATCAAACGCCGTCAGCAGCTACGAATCTAACAAAAAGCAAAACTAGGGAAAAACAGTCGGGATAAGGACAAAGCCCCGGTTTGTCGTCACCACTTCCAAAACCATTCCCTTTTTTGGGCGTTTCCTCTCCAGTGCAGCTGTGTTCACTTGGCCTTGTGTTATACTGAGCTGATCAAGTGTTTCTGTCACGGTCATCCTCGTCTTTAAACGCCACAGGTCTGGTCTGTGTTTACATCCTCCTGTTTTAGTGCTATTGTGATGGTTTCCTTCATTTTTTGAGAAGTGTAGTTAAACTGTGAGTCAACGCCCATGACATGTCATAAAACCACACATAATCAACTGATTATTTTACATATCTGTCTACAGTGGGTCAGTGGCAAAGGGAAAAAATAATGGGGTAACTGACTTTAAAGAAACTATATAGCATATTTATCTGCATTATGCTCAGAAAAATTGTTTAAATCAGCACATACCAGACGAGATACATGCAGATACTGATTGGCCAATAGCAACTTGGTAAAATAAAAAAAACTGTTGTATTGCTTTAATGATGTGATATTATTGTACTGATATATTGGAATTTTAAATAGAAAGAGCCAACAAAAGTAATACCAACTGTTTTTACTGGCTGCTTGCCCTAAAGAGACACTAGCAGCACTTCACAGACTCTTCTCCCCCTCCTTAGTTTTTTTAAGAGTGGCATCAGTGCACACATCAGGCTTAGTAAAAGTGAAAAGCTCCATTTACTGCAGCTGTTCACTTCACACTCGCAGCACAAACACATTATTTACACACAAGCACGCACTCAGTCCGCCGCTCGCCGCCGACCTAAACTCCAGCCACGAGTGGGAGTCGACGCACAGATTTCCTGCCTTTTCGCTCAGAATTTAACACCTGATTAGAGAGCGCTCCTGGCATTGGAAAAACGTATGCATTTAAGTGATGTAAGAGCAGCAAATGAATCCTTCCAACAGGATATGTGGAAACATAAATACTGCACACAACTGACTAATGAAAAAATAGACTGAGTCTGAACAGCCCCTTCCAGGTAGCCACAGACAAAAATATCTGCCAAATTTTTCTTCTGCAAAACGCCCGCTTTTACTGCTACCCAAAATTGGATTTAAGAATTTAGCAGCTAGAATCATTTCAGAGTGAAGACTGCTAATACAAACTTCTGTGCCTTGATTAAACAATACTGACAGATACATACTTTATATCAAGGTTGATTGTTTTTAAAGGAGAATAATGGCATGCTGCCCACCAACATGGGGATTTTTGGGAATTTTAGAAAAAGATGATATCCTGGAAGGCAAAACCAAGCCCCCCCTCCCACAATTTGCCATTGAGCACCTTAAGGTTTCCACTCACCCTGCCGTTGACCTCGCCCCTCCACCAGCCATTAGCTCCCGACTTGGTGTAGATCTTAACCACGTCTCCCTCCTGCAGAGAGAGCTCCCGGGTGTCGCGTGAGCTGAAGTCGTACCGCGCTATTGCCACACCAATCACTTTGGGGGTAAACACTGCAGGAAGAGAAAAGAAAATGAGGGGGATGCAAAACAGGACGAAAAAGAGAGAATGTGCTCATCCATGGTTTTTGCTGACGACGAGTTCAAACACATCGGTTGCAACATGTAGACGCTCATACGGACAGAGAGGTGGAGAGGCCTGGAGTTACACACGTCTAACTTTGACAACTACACCAATTTTATTTTTCTTCCTTTCAGACAAAGATAGAAAGGACCTTCACCGCCCCTCCCCCACAGCGTCAATAAAATTCCAGCGTCTCTGATCCTTTCATCTAAAGTATTCAAGAAAATAAAACCACAGAGCAAATATAATGAAGGAAAAGTTTTAATTACGCAGCCAAATTCAGCCAGCTGTTCTTCATAAAACTAGCTAGAATCTAGTATGAACAAAAGGAACTATTTTATGTAAAAAACTGCCAATTTTGTACATCAAGCTGGAATTTCAGCCAGGTAATTTGACTTCTGGCGACTTTGTACAAACTCACTACTCTGAGTGTAAGAGCTGTGCATAGCTTTAGAGTCATAGCTTTAGCTTTAGCAGGGTTCTGACAGCAGTCTGTGTTAGACTACATGTCTCCTGCTGAGCAGACAGCGGTGTGAGAGACACATGTGGAGCCGGCTAGCTAGCTCCATCCCACCCTGCCGGCTCTCTTCCCTTTCAGACGCTGACCGGTGGTCCGACTGGGCAAAGCTGACATGTGGAAATGGAATGTCAGACCTCTACAAGCTGGCCGTAGGGATAGAATATCTAATATAGAGGAGCTCTGTGTATTTGGACACTTCCACCTTTACTTTGACAGACAGACCTGGACAAGCACACACAAAACCCAGCCACATACCAACTGTGGAAAACATCTCACACACTCTACTCTTAAAGGTGCACCTCACACACACACACACAAGCAGGCACATGCAAAAATGTGGACACACATCGTACAAACATGCAATTTGTACAGAATGGCATGTATGTGTGCAAAACTACACAAGAGGTGAGACGGTTCAATGAGAAGCTACATGAAAGATGGAAAAGGCCCAGATTTTCATGCAGTGACGCAAACGGACAGCCAGCGTTCCCGAGCAGCCATCAACAGGCGAGGTGAAGAGAGAAAGAGACCCAGTGTTAAAGTGACAGGCAAAGACAGGGAGAGAGAGAGAGAACCAATACCTGTACCTGACCAGAAGGGAGCAGAGGAAGGAGGTACAAAGCTGTAGCCGGCAGGAGTTAGAAGAGAGAGGCCGCAGAGCAATGGGGCTATGGCAGGGCGGAGGCAGTGCAGGCCAGGCAGGGGGGTGGAGAGATGCAAGACGGGGTAGAGGAGGGCAGGAATGGGTAGGGATGGAAGGAGAGAGAAGCAAAGGAGAAGGGAAAAAAAAGCATGTTTTGTAAAAAAAAATTAGATCTTTCTTTTTCAGAGGTATTTAAAAAAAAAACCACACAGTCGCAGTTTGATGAAAAATAAATGATGACAGGCACAGGGGGAGAGCCAGTGAGACTTATCTACACAGCCACTGGAAGCAGCTCTTTCACTGATGTTCGGTGGTTAATTAATTTGTGCCCCTAAAAGTATTTACTGTGTTTTTGGAACTATAATTATAATTCTAATCTTTTTTCTCCCAAACTGAAATATGAGATCAAACCATAACATTTATCAAAACTTGCAGCAATTTGTCGATGACTAAAAGTGAGAATTTTGAATTCTAAAAGCCTCTCACGTTCAAAAATCTTCTACAGTCACTTGATATGGAATAGAAAACACAGTAACAAGCTATCAAACGGCCGTTATAAATGTGCAAAAGCGAGAAGAGGGTCTTTGTCTAATTGCCATCGCTGAATTAAAGGAAACACTGAAGGTCCTAAAAATGTGCACTGCTCCTAAAATGTTGTTGAGACACAAAGCGATGACATATCTTGTTCCACTTTGCTAAAAGGACTTCTGCCTCGCTAATGAGGGATGACATCTTCGCTTTATTGCATTTAATTGAGAAGAACATGCAGTCTACTCACAATTACAGCGCGAAGGGGGATTTTTGCACAGTTGGAGACGTAGCTGTAATATTCTCCCCGACTTGCAGATGCTCAAAAAACACGGTAATGTACCCCGTTTCTTTATTTCACATTCCACTATTACAGGATTTTTCGAGGGTGCTCTAATTGCTTTTGTGCAGGCTGTTTCTGAACCTGAAAATGTCGCAGATTCTTCTTTACAAAGACTAACTGTGCCTTTATCTCGGCGTACAGCTTGAAAAACAACCCACCAGAGAACCACTGCATTTGTATTTCCGTCTGTCTTCCAGTCTGTCTCCTATTGGCAGAGGAGGCAGCTACAGAAACTGATCCTGTTCCAGTAACGTCTGAGAGTTGGCAGTGTCACTGCCTTGCTGTGGGAAATAGAACCTCTAACCCTGACAGTATTAGCACCTTGGTGTTCGTGGGGTTTTTTTGGAACGTAACTAAAGAAGCAGAGAAAGTTTGGCATGAGAACAGTCAGGGTAAAATGCTAACAATGAAAAGGGTTCTTTTTTGCTCAGTTGTGTTGCTAAAGTACAGAAACAGACCGCAGAGAATAAATGTAGTCGACTTAAACAGATGCCAGTGATTATTTTAGTCCAGAAAAGTTAAACTGTGGTGAACAAAACAACCAAAAAAGAAAGGATCATGGAAAACGTATTCCACATACATATAGTATGCAGAGTGCAGTGTTGCAATTCAACAACATCCAGAACAACCAAAATGATCATACATGAATCCTGAAATGACACAAACCTCGCCTAAATGGAGCTGTGTCATACTCTTATGAGCGGGGTGGCTGTAGAGCAGGTGTACTGATCGGAAGGTTGGTGGTTCAATTCCTGGCTGCCTTTTCTGCATGCCAAATATCCTTGGGTAAGAGACCAACCACCCCAAGTTGCTCTCTGATGCATCCAGAAAGCACTTCTGCACTGAAGCTCTCTATGCACTGTTCTTGAGCTAATCTGAAGGCCTCATGACGTTTGGAGGTCTGCAGAACGTTGGTGACCTCTCTCCACCACGCGCCTCAGCATCCACTCACCCTGCTCTGTGATGTTACATGGCCTACCACTTTCACGGCTGAGTTGTTATAATACCACTAACAGCTGACTGTGGAATATTTAGTAGTGATGAAATATTATGACTGGCCATCCTGGAATTCTCTGAGCTCCTGAGAGAGACCCACTCTTTCACAAATGTTTGTAGAAGCAGTCTGCATGCCTGAATTTATACATCTGTGTCCATGGAGGTGACTGGAATACCTGAATTCAGTGATATGGTTGGGGGAGTGAATGCTTTTGGCAATATAGTGTATGTCATACAGTAAGTAATTATGACCAATGCACAGTTCATTATTTCCGAGAACAGAACGAGCACTTTAAATTCAAGTCTTCTGCTCATTTTTCAAATCTGCTGCCGTTCTTTTAAAAGCGTGCCCCCAGTCTACCCCTCATTTGGGTTTCTAAAGCCACCTCTGCACAGGAGCCTACATTTCAGCCAGTGGGAATAGAAAATCTAATCCCCGCAATGACTGATAAATGCCCAAACTTTATGAAAAATGTGCCGCTCCCAACAATACTGCTGGCAAGTTAACTGGCCTGGGTTATTGATATGCTGTAAGAGGAGCAGGGCTCTAGTGGTTTTTAAAATGAATACTAATCAGCGCACTGAGAGACAGCTCAGCAACCCCTAATGGTGTCTAGGTACGAGCAATATGAAGAGGGATCGCGCTCCACTTCAAACAGCCACCGAAACACCAGCTGCATCTTACATGCTTCATTTTTGCACAATCTGATTTGTGGACCACACCGGAATGCACAATGTGAGCCGGGTGAATAATAGAGGGGAGGAAGACCGACAGCACACTCACACACACACACACACACTCACACACACACATACACGCTGCGGCTTCCCACAAGATGAGGACGAGAGTTAGAAACCTGCACACCACGGATACATTTCAGCTAACTAAACGCCAGTATTTCTTCCTTTGTAACGATGGGCAAAAAAGGAAATATCAATCAATCAGTTTCTCTAACTACGAAGCAGTCGACAAAAACAAAGCACAAACGTTAATTGGGAGATTTCCAGCAGTGCTTTGGGAAAGTAGAAATCAAAACACGAGTCGTTTAAAAGTGAAAGCGAGAAAAATGAAGTCTGCACACTGGGAGCAGGCTGCCTACAAGACAGAGGGGCACACCACAACAACCCTCCAAAACAAATTTGGATTGGAGCTGTCTCAACTTGTGTCTTGATGCTGAGTTTGAACAACAGGCCCCGCTTTAGAACAAGCAAACAGCTCAGTACAATCTGTTCACATTTCTGCCGCTTGAAACGTGATCGTCTGCAAGCCAGGGACTTCTCCAAAGCACGCAGCGGCATGCAGGCATCAAATGAAATCATCATTTTACCACTGACTGTGATCATTTGGTTGATTTTCCATTTAGCAGTCAATGGGCAGTAGTGCTTTGCCTGGCGGGCTGAGCTTAATATTTATGTTTCTTCTTGCGTGGGGTAAACATTTATGGTTTTTAAGGCAAGGATCCCTCTCTACTTCAGTTTGAAGATTGCAAACAGTTAACTGAGTGGATTTAAACCCCAGATAATGAATTTTTTCCATTTCTAGTCAAAGATAAAGGGATTTATGCATGCCAGCTTTTCCCACAACAAAAGCTTGTTTGTTTTTGTTTGTCTTTGTCTAAAAACACATTTCTTCACAGTTACAAACCCCACGCCTGCTTGAAGTTTCTTCCTGTTTAAAGGGAGTTTTTCCTTACCACTGTTGCCAAGTGCTTGCTCATAGGAGGCCATATGATGGGGTTTCTTTCTAATGTTGTGTGACCTTTACCTTACAATATAAAGGCGCTGTTGCTGTGAATTGGCTCTATATAAATAAAACTGAGTCGAACCGAATTGTTCAATTACAAAGAAGAAACCGTGTTATCGGATACTGCATTCTCCTTTATTCATTCATTATAAATCAAAGCAGCGGCTGGATACATAAATAATCTTAATCATCACTGTGTTCTTGTACAGCCCCAAACCTATCAGAAGTGTTGCTGTCAACAGCTGCTTTGTCTTGAGATGTCACACGTTTTTTCATTATGACACGGGTAGAAAAAGAAATCCTGCTGCTTAAATCGTCACCGGTGAGGATGCTTAAAGGTTTCCGGCTGTCTGGCATGTGAAATGATGTGAAATATCCCACATTCGATACAATTACTCCCATGTGAAATGCTATCTTATTATCAGCATTTTTTAAAAATCTTTTTTACTCTTAAAATAACGAATAGATTAGGGTAAAAATTAATAAAAATAATAAAAATAAAAGTCCTAATATTATATCATATTATATAACGCATGTTACATGTTCAAATTGTTTAAAAAAATATACAGAATCAGCTACAGAAGTCCTTCGTGGACTAAAATTAGCATCTATACTGACACTGTTTTAACTTCTGCAACATTTTATGTCTTGATGACCTCATAGTACCACTTTGCTCTCAGACTACAGGCTTAACTTGTGGTTTGTAGAGTTTCCAGAGTTCTTAAAGTAAAGGTAGAGGCAGAGACTTCAGCTTCCTAGTTTGGATTCAAGAGACAGACACTCTCTACTTTTATGATTAGACTTAAAAGTTTCCTTTTTGATAAAGCTTATAGTTAAGGCTGGCTCAGGTGACCCTGAACCCTCTCTTAGTTATGATGCTCAGACTGCTGCAGGACTTCCTTTGATAAACCGAGTCTCTCCTTTCCACTCGCCTCTGTTCACTCCCCTAGTGTTTATTCATCACCGCCAGCATGTGATAAAATTTTTCTCCTGTAGTTTTTGTTTTGTCCTGTTTCCCTGTGCTCTCCTTTTTCTCTCATCTTTCCCCTCTGATGGCCGCCCCTCCATAAGCCTTGTTCTGCTGCGCGTTTCTTCCTGCTAAAAGGGAGTTTTTCCTTCCCGCCATTGCCAAGTGCTTTCTTATATTGAGGTTATACTTGACCTTACACCTGTGATTTGGTGCTAGATAATCAAAACTGAATTGTACTGAATTTAAATTTTTCTTAAATAGATCATCCAAAATAACACAGATTTAAAAAGTGACGAGAAATAGATTCCATTTAAACTTAAGTCAGATTAATAGTGCAAACTTATTTAGAGTTCTAACTGGTTTCCCCCCTTTTCCCCTGGCATTCAAATTGATTTGATCTTCAGCAATCGGCCAGAGACTGTTATCAAATCTAATGACATGCTTAGTAGACTCGCCAACCACCGTTTGACAGCCGAGTCAAAAACAATTAAAGTCAGGAGGCTGGGCTGTTTATAACAGTTGTTAAAGAGCCATCCAGTTCTTTCAGGGCTTAAAAGATCCTCCTGTGTGAATTGAAGCAGTGTGTAACAGAGCTGTGAAGGATGACAGATGAGAAAATAGAAGAGAAAACAAGAGCAGAGATGGTGGGAAATCGGCAGAAACAGCAATAGCAGCGTGTTGCCGGATGAAACAAAAACTTAACAATCAAAAGAATGACTGGCTTCAGTGTGAGTCCACTGATGCTGGTGAGCTGACGGCAGATGTCTCAGGCTTAAAAAGTCATGGCTGCACATGAAATTACTTAATTGCTAACTATTTTGGTTAACCAACTGTTAAAGTCTGCTTTGACGCAAAAACTAGGCAACCATTGCTTCTGGGTGGCTGTGGCTCAGGTGGTGGAGCAGATCAGCTACTGATCGGAAGGTTGGTGGTTCGATCCTTGGCTTCCCCAGTCTGCATGCCAAATATCCTTGGGCAAGATACTAACCCCGAGTTGCCCTCCAATGCGTTCATCGGAGTATGAATGTGTGTGAATGTAGTTTAGGTTGCACTTGAGTTTAGAAGTGCTTGTATGAGTGGGTGTGAATGGCTGAATGAGGCATGTTGTATAGAATGCTTTGAGTACTCCGGGAGAGTAGAAAAGCGCTCTATAAGAATCAGTGTATTTACCATTCATGGCCATGTTTGCTGTGTTTAGTATGATGGTTGCTGTCGTCCCTCAAATGCATGGAAATTAAAGATCCATAGACAATCTGCTAATGAAAACACTGAGAGCCACTAGGCTCCGATTGAGAGGGAGTCTCCACTGGACAAACAAAAGCAAACAACTATCATATTTTTACTTTAGCTCCTCTCTGACTGCGATGGCCTTTAACATGAAGGATGTATTGGGGTCCAGTCGCACTGCTTTCATTTGAAAAAATGTGGTGTTTTAGTTTATTGCGTTATTTCCATTCTAGGTCATTCTCGGTATACTCACTGTTGCCACCGGATCGGTTGAAGCGGTGCATAGCAGCGTTCTCCGTTTCTCGGTAAGGAAACTGCAGCGTGGTGTCTAGACTCCTAAAGCCTTCTCTCAGGGAGTGATGTTTGTAGTACTCAATCAGCTCCTGAACACATTCAAACACACATCCAAGTATTTTGAAATCATATCAACACATTTATGTCCTTAAGAGGATTCTTATTTTCCCCCAGTTATAGCAAATAAAAGTTGCCTTTAACCATATCCTTTTAAATTTGGTTTTGCAACCAGTATCTTAATATTATATTGAAAACCTCAGTAACTGGCACATAAATGGTAAACCTTTCCAATATGCTCTGGACTCTATAAGGCTGAAGCCCTCGGGTCAGTATAAACACGGCTCTAATCATAGCTATTTTTGTGCACATTGCTGAAATAAAATTCAGGTTTTTGACACTTCATTAAGTGAACAGGATTATTTATTTATGAACTGCAGTGGTGGAAGTTTAAAAAAAAAATAAAAGACTGAAAAATACTCACTACTATGCTCCTGAACTTTTTGTTCTCTGCAATGTAGAAGGAGCCCTCCTTGGTCAGGATCTTTATGTGCTTCACATCGTTGTTGTACCTGTGGGCCATTGAATAAGTTATGAGTGTAATTTCCCTCTCTGATCACCGCCATCGATCGGTGGCCGGCATCTAGCCCCCGTGGAGAGCCGGGCCGTCGCAGTAATGCATAGGATCCCAAAGGTTTGTGACATGTGAATGATGGGTGGTCAGGAGCGAGTGTGCGCATGTGTGTAACTGAAAGCTGCATGTTTGTGTTTGCATTAACAGGGTGGCTGATAGGGGTCTAAGGCTGCAGGAATAAAAAAACATTTTTAGAGGTGCTTTGACAACAATATCAGGGATTTTTTACTCCATTTAACATTTTTGTGCATAAATGCATGAAATCAGATGACGGTTGTTTCAGGTTATGCGATTCTTTCAGTATTTTTAGAATTGTCTTTTTTGGTGCAAACACAGATGAAACAGCAAAACTTAAAGAGTGACTTTATTCTATAAACTGATGAAACCGTAGAGAGAGCAAATCTTAATAATTAACCCGCTGTATCATCTTTTATTAAAGCTACGCTAACACCAAAGACTTGAAGTTGTGTAGTAACTATTTATGGTGGATTTGCTGTATTTAGCGCACTTACTGAAGTGTGACACAGCACTGGTACACATCCTATGCTAGCCTGTGCTAAGCTAGGCTAACGTGCTCAGCTTTAGCTACATGTGTAGCGCGCAGTCGTCAACAATATTGGGCTTTTCATCTTAGTCTCAGCAACATAACAATTCAATGTCTTTGTCAAACCATGAAAATTCAATTGAAATCCAATGAAATCAAACAGTGACACACTAGAGCTAAACATTTTCAATCGTACTAGCTGTTAGTGTTAAAAAAAATAACCCTGTAACAGTTTGAAAATGCGCTCAGAAATTTTAGAATCAGAAACAGGAAATTATTAATCCCTGAGGAAATTATGTGGTTATGGATTTTAAGATTTTAGCAATATAATACTTGTTTATGATTTATATACAGAGCTAAATAAAAACCCAACCCTCTTCTCCGCGGGCAGAACTGTGTGTTATTTCTGGAGAATATAAGAGGGTACAATGCTACAGCCTAATTCAAACGTAACCGAGGCCTCATGGCGATTTGGACAAAATCATCAAAAACAATCCTGTGCCAGCTCTGCTATGACAAACAGGAAATGCAGCAGAGGGCATTTTCATTTGAGAGTAATAATTTCCAGTGGTCATTGCCACATAGCCACACGTGCCTCTTTATATCCTGCCTCTCTCCATGGGGAGGTTTTAATGACCTTGAACAGTCTTATTCATTTTCTGTGCTACTCAGAGCTCAGTGTCTGTGTGCATACATGCAATTAAGACTTCAGCGTAAAAGGAACATGAAAGCGCTCCTTTCTTTGAGGGGAAAAAAACTCAAATTAAGTCCAAAGTAGTGTCCACTGCTTGCTGAGAAGCATGCTTACTCCTTGTTAAGGAAAGCATTCCAGCTCAGAGGCTCCACAGGAGGACATGACGGGACTCTTTTCACAGCACGGAGATACGTTACAGAGATCAGTACGGTCACCAGCACCCTAAGGCTTTGTTAATTCCTCCTTACCAAGATTAAAATGGCTGTATGCTTCTAATTATAAACCACTGAGGCTGTTTTGTGGGTTTTAGGTCAAACCATAATGAATACTATTACATGTGCCTTAAGCCAGAAGCTGCTCCATGATAGGCATCTGGTTTGGTAAATCTCACACATATCACTGTGGTTAACCACAGACTCAACCTCAGAGGAAAAGCCCATCATCCTTACAAAGGACTATAAATCGATCTGTCAACTTATGGAGCAAAGCTGGGAGTTCAATTGGTCAATACTGTGGTTTGGCTTAAGGCATCATCAGAGGAATCTAACAACAGTGGGGCAAGAAACACTGCCATGTAAAACAAAGACAATAAAATCTATATACTACAAAGCTCCCCACTCAAAAATTGCAGAAAAATATGAAGGAATTATTTGTTTCTTACTTTTGTGGATACTATTTTTAGAAGCTGCTTTCATAAGCGACAACATTTAATACAAAGATGTAAAATTCAAGCAATTAATCGAGGTTTCGGCACTACAGTCAAATAATGTTTTATACCCAGCTGACTTTACATACTCTGATTACACGTAATTTGTTGCACAAGCTCAACATTAAAATGTATTAAAATTAATGGAAATAAAAGCTTTGATCTGATATTTGATGGCCAAGAATCAAGTCTTGACTGTCCTCTGTCACAAATCTGCATCTGAGGTAGCAACTTTTATTAGTGGCACAGAGTAGCAGACTTACTTAATGCTGATGGCGTACTCTGTGTACTCTCTGCTGCGATGGCGCACCAGGTAAGTGCTGTTGACTCTGTTGATAAGCTCCGCCTCTGCCTGCAGCCTCTCCATAGGGCCTGCAAACCTACAGCACAGCAGCCAAACAGGTCCAGTTGTAAAAAAGACTAAAACTCCGACTACATGTGGATAAAAGAAGGTGAAAACAGCACAAAGTGGGAGGGCTGTTTGGTGAACCTACCAAGGTTGAGAGGAATAATCGACGGGCTTCGGGACCTGAAAAAAAACACGAACACGTGTTTTTGTTATTCTCACGATGCTGACACTTATCAGACACAACGCAGACAAACCACTCCAATAAAATCTTGGTGCCTGTTTAAAAGCGAGTGCATCGCTCCTCTATAAAACACAAGCTTTTCCACTGTGCAACCTCAATAACACAGCTTAATGCACTTCTTATCTTTACAACAGTGAGATAAGGTGATAACAGTTTGTTATTTACTGGAGGCCTCATGTTCCTAAGGCAGCTGGGACAGAGTCTGATTTTCATTTTATCAAACAGAACATGACAGTCCAGCAAAACAATTCATAGTTCCCTCGTGTCGGTGAAGATGCATGGAATTTTTCCTTCCTTCCTTCTCCGGATTAGTCTGAACAACATGAAGCATTGCTTGTTCCTTAAAAGATCATTTTGTACTTTGCTTAAATTAAGTGGTGAACTGCTCGTGTCTCATAAAACAACCCGGACTCCTCGTGCTTTAAACATAGAAGCTTGTGGGTTGTTTTTCTACTTTTGCCAGGTAAAATAAGCGTAATTCCCAATTATCTCCACACGCCTGGTGAATAAATGTAGCCAAATGTGAGTTAGAACTACAAGAGGACTGGAAGGAAATGCTACTTACGCAGGGGCAAGGCTTCACAGCATCGCTTGGAAAGAAGCCAACCTCTTTCGTTGACAGGATTTTGCCCTGAAACCACACAGAGATAATTGCGTTACATACATCTGGCTGACTGCATCTCTATAATTCAGGAACAATTAGCCTTGCAACGCAGCGGTGCAAATTTACACCAGCAGTTATCTATTGTTTAAATAATTCCTGGCATGAGGAATAAAACAGGATGACTTCCTTATTCCTCCCATGGCGAAGACTCTTAAAGCTCAGCGTCTTGATTTACTAACAGTGGGGAGATGCAGTCCAAATAAACACGAGTTTTGTGGAAGCCAGAGTGCATCCGTCTCCCTCACACAGCGCAGTCGTGACGCCGTGTGCTAAAAAGGCAGGCGTGCAGAAAACAAAAAAAAAGTGCACGCGGCGTTGTCACTTTACTGTGTGCGACACAGAGGCTTATAATAATTATAGTACCTGAAGCATTCGTTGATATTTTGCATATCCACCTGCCTATGTAAAGCATAAATGCACGAATTCGGCTCTCTTACGGAGAAGAACGCATTATATTTATATAGATGCAGAAGAATGACCAAGCCAACAGCTTTAGCACCACTAAGCTGTATATCAGCTGCCTCCTGACTGTCACCCCCACCAATCAGAGTTTGATGTTTTAGGGGTGTCCTAGGTGTTAATTAGGTGTCTGAGGCGGCCCACCTTGGAGGCAGACTAGCAGCGAAGTCTATTTTTTTCAATGCTCTGGTCATCGCTGCCACCTCAGGACGTTGTATCAGCTCTTGCATAAAGCAGTGCTTTCTGCTGCATGGCTGCTAAGAGTTTGATAATGTTTAGAGCCGGTAACATTGACAGAGTAAACAGATGGTTGCTATTGAATGAAATGAAATTACAGGGATCGATTCTATTTGTCACACAAGCCCAGAACAGAAATGATTACGGTCTGTTTGCCACAAAGGTGATGGATATTGAATGCATACTGGCTGCCAGGCCGTAGCTGCCTCCAGTAAGCCTTTTTACACACAGTTAATTGAATTCTTTATCTATTTTGTCTGTTTTGTATGAACCGCAGTAAGAGTTGTTGGATTCCAAACTGATTATAATACAATAATAGTTTGCATCAATAAGACGCCCTTTTGAGCGCCTCAGGTAAAAATCTTACATCTTGTATAATTATTATGATGACTTTTATTCAGCTTCACGTGGACAGAGTAAGTGACTGCTACATGGCGCTGCTGCGACTTTTCAAGAAACTGTTTATCTTCCCTCCTCTTGCGAGGCTTAAATCGCATGTGCTGCTTTCGCATAATAATAATTGCTTGCTTAACTCATGAAACGTCCACAAACATATATTTGACCGATGAGGAAGTAGATGAACAGGACGTAGCTACAAACTGTGTCTTATCATATATTATTCTAAAACCATTATGAAATATTAGGCGGGGATAAAGGTTAGATGGAGCGACAGTAGGGGGGGGAAATTGAAGATTTAAACACAGCGCGTCCATTTTACAGTTCTGCAAAATGAGTGATTAAGAGATAGCGTGACCTCTGACCTGCCACCAGGGGCTGTGAATGTCGGCGCAGATTAATTCAATGATGTCACCCGTCTGGATGTGGAGCGCTGGACCTGAAGCGGGGCTTGGCGATCCAAAGTAGTTCCTGATTACCAGCATCTTGGGCAGACCTGCAAGATGGACAGCATGAGTGAAACTACTGTCTGAAAAATGTGAACAAACGTGTCTTTCGATATATTATAGGAATTAGATACAGGTCTACAGATTAGTGGTTGGAACCTGAGAGGGAGCGACGGTCATTTCTATGTCTGGTAAATTAGTCTGGAAACCTAAATATTAGCCGTCATGGAAACAAAATACTGATTATACTGACTGATCTATAATTAATCCTGTAGACCAAGGTACAGCTGTTTTAAAGTGAGATCATTTTTATGAAACTTTTATGTAACACAAACAAATTAATTGATCAAAAGTAATGCCGTGACCTCAAGTCTGAGAGTCTGAGTGAGTCTTTGTTCTACTAAACTATTCATGGCCCCATTACAGGTGGTAATGAGAGGAGTATACATTTGTACACACACACACACACACACAGATGCAGCTCTTGTCAGCAGTGCACTGCCCTTGCAAATCATCTCGACCCATTATTCATTATCATATTCCAGATAAGCAACAGTACACCATGGAGCATGGCAGGCTATCGAGCCCTCAGATAAAAGATAAGCAGCAATGAGCCCTGTTTACTGCTTAATGATGTTTTCTGCTAGTTTTCACTGAATTCCAGTCAGACACATCTTGTCGCATTAATGAGATGTGATGAAAAGTAATTTGATGTGACTAATACAGTAACACCGCTCAAAAAAAACCAAAAAACCACTTCCTTATTTTCCCGACTATATTCAATCATGTAGAGCGCACATTTTTCTTCGATTAAACTGCACCAGTCCAGGGTGAGATATTTACTCCAATATACAGCAGTAAGGTTTACTCGTGCACTAAAAAGTGGAGTACATCACAATCAAGCTGGATTTGCTGTCAGCAGGCACTATTTGATTTCAATACCTTATTAATCCTATTATCCACTGAGACTGAATAATTTGTCGTTATGAAGCATCCGCCCATGCCAAGCAAACAAATCCCAGGTTCGTATCATTTCCAACACAATCAAATGAACTGTGCATTTCTTTCTTTGCCTTATCAGGTGATAATGTTCTGGAGTATTATGATAAAGAAAAATAAATTAATAATAAAGCGATAGCACGAAGAAAGACGTAGGGCTACAGGCAAACAACAGAGAAGTCAACAACATTGTATTGAAAGCTAATACTGTACATCTCTATCTGTTGTGCTTCTCTTTCAGGATCTGTTCCAGTGCTGTAGCACTGTGGCTGGCAGCCTGACATGTGCGATCTTGCCTGAATAGGACTTCTAAAGACACAGGGCCATGGAGAATTGAGTCTCGGGGGCATGAATTGCATTCCTATCCACACAAGGACAGCGTGTTAGTGCACCTTTGAAAATAGACAAAGAGAGGAGCATTGAAATATTATGAAACGCCGAGGGCTGGGGCAATCAAACGCCTATTGATTTTAATGCGTCTTCAGTCAGAAATGATTTTCTGCAGCATAATGGATGGAGGGGTGGAAAAATGAGTGTTGAAGCCAGGTTTATAAGAGATTAGAGCCCCTTGGTGCAGTTGTTAGTCATGTTCTTTTGCAGAAAGACTGAGAGACAGAAATCAAAAAGAGGGAGACAGGCATATGTGCAATGGCTACATTTACTGTAGGTGCAGGAGTAACTTTGCTAGCTAAGTTATGCATTCTGGGTTTGGTCTTCTTCAGTTTAACAAGGCTCTTTTAGTTATAGATTAAGACTGAGCTGCAATGGCAAAACCACTTAACAGCTGCCTGGCGCACCTTCTTCTTTCACTAAACAAGGTTGCCTCTACTTCGAGGAAAAACACAAGCTGACACCACGCCAGCGGCATTTCACGCAAACCTACTGCCAATCCTGATGAACCACTTAATTATTAAGAAATATTTTCTGGGTGATCTCGTTATGTAAAGTCGGGGGAGAACGCAATCACGAGGAAGCCCAGCACGGACTAAAAATAACCTCACGAGGACACGACGTGGTTGTTTTTGTTTTTGTCTTTGTTTATATGGCAACTCGGTCGGGGCGCTAAAGGAACAAGACGTGAATGACAGTCAGAACTACAATTACACTGGAACTACAAACGATGCTGGGTTTAAACGTTGATGGAAACATTGGTGAAGATGCAAGAACACTTTCTGCCTTTACTCATCTTAATCCAGCATGTAGTCTAATAGTTCACATTTACGACGTTTTATTTGAAGCCCGACGGGTTATCTTTTATTTTTAGTGTGGTGTGATGATTGCACGGTTACAAAGTATCTTATTCATCTCTTATTTTGATACATAGCTACTTTGTAAAATGATCCCTCCTCTGATTGGTTAGAGAACATTTACGAGTCAATAACATCTCTTTTCCCGCTACGTTCTGCACAGTTACGTGGTGGACTGGGATGAATATGTTATTTCTGGTGCTCAGATGACTCTGTGTCACCTTATTGAGAAAACAAGTTGTTGTGTCCGGACTCACAGGAACTGAAGTGACATGGTTGATCTTAGTAAAAGTCGATAACTTGTGTGGTGCTAAAAATAATATCGGGAAAATGCTATTAAACAGTGTTATCTGGATATTCTGTGAACTAGCAATTTTTTAATTTCAACTGATGCTGTTTATGTTGTCTGTTCTCCTTTTATCCTCTCTTCAATCTGGTGTCTTTTCGCCAAAAATGTATCTGACATTGGTTTTGTCACTATCACATGTACCTTCAAATACATGAAAATGCAACACATTTGTTTTTGTTCTTGGTTTTGTTTTCACAATGCCAAAGTCATTTTTAGTGTTTGTCTTTCAGGCATTTTTTGTTTTTCCTTGTTTTTGTTTTCTCTTGTACTTTTTTACCTAATCCATTAATAGGTTTGTTGGAAAAATATCTTCACATCAGTACAAAAGTTTAAAAGATTGTTATGTGAAGTCCTAAAAGTCTGCGTTTAAAGGGTCTTTTTATGTTCATCATACTGTTGACATAGATCGACAACAATAGCTTGACTGTTGTGACACCCATCAAGTGAAACATTAGTAAACAAAGCTTGTTCAGCCTATACAGCCTACAGTATACAGCAGGCTGACAGACAGTATTAGTGCATCTCAATAGCTGTCTAAGATGAATAATTTCCCTCCTGAGTAAGGAAAGATGGCATATGCGAGGTAGTGGGATGTTGGGAGATGTGAAATTTTCTTACCTGGATCTCGATCTTTGCCCTGTAAACATACAGAAACATCGTTAGACATAGACTTACAGGGACGGACTAACAACATTTTTTTTGTATTCATTAAATGCATTTTGGGTCAAAGTTCATCAGTTTCTCCATCTCAAGCACCTAAACAAGCAACCTGCATCATTTTGTACACGCTTCAAAAATAAATCAGTTATGAAACTTACTACTTTACACATTAAGTGTGAAGTTGCATTGAATCTGGCCTGCTAACCCCCACATACAGACCTTATATGGTTAGACTGGCATAGGCTCATGTCTCATGACTCCAGGAGCAAGTTTTAAAGTTGCAGAAATAATTAAACCTGTGCTTAAGAGCATTTCTGAATCAGAACCAGAAATAAACAAACTTCAAAAGTGCACAAAACTCTTAGCCACAAAGTACAGTTTCAGCCACAGCCACAGTTGCTGTCATACTACTAAAGTAAAGTGCTGCAAGCAGTTTAATTTCCTGCTTGGGGTTACTTGTAAGCATTGTAGCAGTAAAGTGCAAAACAGTTTCAGAAGCAGCACACACAACTCGAAAAAAAATCTCCCCAAACATTCTAGTTTGGCATCAGGCAGGGCTGCAACAACTAAAGTCAATTGGAGTCTCCTTGGCAAATAGCTGCAGGAGAGAGCAGTTTTCAAAGTGCAGCAAAGCTTTGGAGAGGAGACAAACAGCAGACACACACACACACACACATAGCAGAAGCTCACCTGAGTTCTGACGGAGCCGGAATCTGAAAGAAGTTTGAGAACAGGCATAGTGAATGACGGGTTAGCGGGTGCACGCAAACACTTGCACACACTCATCGGTACAAGGCAACACTCCCTCATTAGTGGAGAAGGCGGACGCTCATGTCTGACCGCGGCTCACTTTGTTTTGCTGCGCTGCCACTACCTGACAGCCAGAATAAAGGAGGTAACGAAGCAGGGGGTGGGGAGGGAAGGAGCGAGCGAGCAAGCAAGGAGGTGGGGTGTGGTGGGTGGGGGGGTAGACCTGTAGGTTTTGCTCCACCAGTTTCTTTCATTGGCTCCCTCTGGGATGGGTTACACCCCTCTGTGCATGCACACAACCGCATGCCTGTGCACACACGCAAACACACTTCGGTACCTGTGCAAACAGAACTATTGCATACCTCCACAGGCGGGCTAACTGGCAGAAAGCCACAAATATACACTCTGTACCTAAAGCACCTGTGCACATGCAAGCAGGGTTTACACATACGCACGCCTCCCTCAGTTCCTAAAGTGAACTATGACCTGTTATGCAAAATCACAGCGAGTGAGCTGATAACAGGGACAAATGCAAGTAAACAATGGCTTATCTCTCTCCCTCTTGCACGCACAGACAGATACACTCAGGCAGCACAAAAACGTTCGTTCACTGTGATTGCGTGTTTGCACACGTAGCAAAACCTCTGGTGTATTGATATAAATAAATAAATAGAATAAAGAGCTAGCTAATATATAGGATAACTATAAGAAGAAGTGGACCACTTCTTCTTATAGTTATCCTCTGCAAGGAAAGTTCCACATCTCTTACAATATTTTGATATAAGTGTGCTATGAAATGCTGGTCCACAGCCCTGCATATATTCCCTGCACCGGCAGAGGTTGAATACTGTGTGGAGTAATGAGAGGGCGAATTCAAGCCAACATCCCAGCCACTGGTGTCGCCCCAATCTACTCAGGTACACAGTGTGCCCAGGTGGGCCTGGCAGTGGCGTTATTGCCTCTGCGACCTGATAGCACCATGACAGATGCCAGGTCCAACAGGAGCTGGCAGCTTGCCACGGGGAATACAAACACACCCTCATGCAATTGCAACAGGCTGTTTCAGGCTGTAAAAATTGCTTGTAAAAATATTGTGCAGAGTTTTTTTCGTGCACTCTCAAAACCTAAAAAAGAAACTTAAACAAAGTGAATTTAGTTTTTCGCCCCTTCGCGCTCACTTTGAGACAAACACACACGCATAGACACGCACGCACTCACTCACGCACGCAAAGGACAACATGTTGGGTTTCTGAAGGCCTTTGTTTGATTCCACATGTCTGAAGTTTTCCCTCCATGTCTCTCAGAGCTGTCAGCGCTTCTGCACAGGGAGCTGAGTGACAGATACACAACAGGGGCATAATAACAAAGTCAGGAGTTTCTTAAACTCCTCAGTAAAACTACTATTAGGTTTGGGGAATATGTGCAATGACACACAGTGAGCTTCAGAATGAGCGACTGCAGTAGCGATCGAATACGTGGATGACCTTGGTGCAGAGGCGCAAGGACACGTGCAAAGTAACAAACCCTCGTCCTGTTTAGAATGCCACAGTGCAGCGCTTTCTTTTTTCAAATCGCACCGCAACAAATCCCACCCATGCCCATAAGTTGTCACAAGACACTCGTACATCAGGTTTTATGCGCCACTTTGCGTCATCTGTCATCGTGTTAATGCGGCCATAAAGGTGCAGTGCTATTCGTGCAATTAGATTTACTGTCTCCTCTTAAAAACATTTCACTCGGTGACGTGCAGCTGTGAGTCGCGTGGTGCAGAAGTTTTGCAGACTCGATCTGGGGTCGTGCAATAAACTTACCTGTTTTTCCACAGCAGCCGAAACGGCCCAGGCATTCTTTATGGGCACCTAGACCACACTTGGAGCACCAGTAGCCCTGGTAAAAGACGCCCCTGCAGACACAGGAAAGTTCATCATAAGAATACATGGCAGTCACAAACAGGGGCAGTAATGCCTGTGGAGGAACAAAATAATCGGAGCTGCGTGTTTGCAGGCGGTCAAAGGATTCAGTGTCATGTGGAAAAGTTCGCTGCCTTTTTTTCTGTCAGTTTGTATAGTTTGCAAAGCGACCTGTGCAAATAATTTATACTGACTGACGCTGCAGCACTGCCTTTCCATTTCATTTAGGGGTGCTGCGAAGTTTGACATTTATGGCAGCTTGATAGTGTAACCCTGAGGACTATGGCGATCACCTTACTTCCATTTGCACCGACATGACTTGTGACATTTGGGGTGTTGAGTGAAATGCCTCATAAACAATTGGGGGGGAGTTGCCAGTTTAGTTGAAGGGCAGATTGTTTCAAATTTGTTACAATTACTAACTTCTTCCTCACCTATTTTAAGCGTCCATGGATTGAGGATGCCAATTGCTCAGCAGATGGCTAAGCCACCAGAGGGACATCGAGATATACAGATAAAACAGTCGCTGATCTTATGTGTGTGGTCACATGGTTGATCTGACACGAAGCATTAACAGTAGACAAGGCCTTGAATGTAAATGTTGCTACAAAGAAGCTACTAAGCTCTATGATACTTCAGCATTCAACCAACCATGATCACGGTCTCCTCGTGACCATTTTAGATGTAAAGTATCATTTTATCTTTTTACAAGTTCCTAAAACACGGTGTAGAATTTTCATGGCCACCCTGACCTTTGACCTTTAATCATTAAAATCAAGTGTGCTTATCCTTAAGCTTGAGTCCAAGCTAACGTTTTTCACTGTGTTTCTGCTGCACACTGTTTATGGGAATAGGATGGAAGGACAACTCTAAAAAACATAACGAGATGAAAGCAAAGACTTATTTTCTTATTTGGAGAGCGAAGCAGGAAAGCGAATGTAACCTCTTAAGCCCTCCTTCTACCTGAAGAAACATCAGCGACAAGCGTAAGACAAAAATAAACAACCTTGAGCTCTGCGAGTAACATTTAAATTAAATTCTGAAATACAATAAGCCTTCTTATCCTCATCACTGGACCAAAGAGAAATTTAAAAGCAACTTTGTATTTGGAGAGCAAATAAGAGCAACTCAGCAAACACCAACATTATTTCAACTCTTTTAACACCAAACCCACTTGAATCAAATTAGTGTTTGGTGGCCTTTTCACTAAAGGTGACAGCCTTTGACAAATGGTGGCAGCTACAATAATAACAGGTACACCATGGTCCCAGTCCAGGGACATCTGAGATGTAAAGCATTAAAACACGAGGAGATCACGCTTTGTCTGTCGCAGAAAGAAGCCAGAGTGTTACAATAGCTCCCCTGCTCTCACGTTAACCTACAGATAAAATTGATGCAAGGTTAAATTCACAATCATCTAAACATTAGGCAGCAGAAGAGAAATGCTGTCGATCCAAAAATGGACTTTCTTAAATCAAAATTTTGTTTCGGCCCTGAGAATTTCTGCCAAAGTAATCTCTGTATCTTCCACAGGCAGACACAGAATGCAAATGAGCATGTGCAGAATAAGTGTAATCACTCTGGCTTCTTTCTGCTTTGAGGAATTTGGTGTGTTACAATTACCCACACTCTCCCCTACACAAGGTAAAGTAGATCCCAGTCTTGTTTAAGAAATACTTTAAAGTTTTAGAAAATAATCTTACAGTCACAGGATAAACGTGACTTCTCAGTGACTCCATTCAAATGCATACACACAGCTAGAGATAAATGAAGAGCTCTGGAACAATAGCCGTAACACAATACTCTAAAGGAAGAATAACTATTAGAGGAAAAACTTGAGGTATGATAAAAGATGCAGTCCAGCGTCCTAAAAAAGAAAAGATACACTTCAGACATTTTTATTATTCTGTTGGTGAATCTGCTGCATGGCTCTGTATATTCACAGTGCAATAATCTTGTCCCCGTTCCACATCCATTGCCTTGAAGAAGTGCTGAAGTGTGACAGACATTTTTCTTCACCGTCTGTGGAAGGTGAGACCACTCAGTCGTTCCCACTGTGAGAGAGACCATGAGCCGCGGTCCTTTGGGTGCCGATACCATTCAGTGAATTCAAAAGGAACTTTGTGTAGCCAAGGCACATGTGCAGAGAAGAAGAGGGGCAAAGGCAAAGTGACGAATAGATTGTTAGGGTACACTGGAGAGGAACAGGAAGAGCCGAGGTCTTTCAAAGGAATCCTGACAGTTGTCTGAAGGGAAAGGGTCCACAGCGCCTCGGTCTTTATGTCTGCCAATAGCCTCAAAGCAGATTTTGTTCTGCTTGTACAGTGTGTGTGTGTGTGTGTGTGTGTGTGTGTGTGTGTGTGGGATAGCAATCTCTTACCTAAGCAGCATGTGGCAAGAATTGCAGGAGGTGATTCTTTCAAAGGTGTGCATACGAAATTCATGGTGGTTGTTGGTCGCATTCTCTGGCCGAATGTTGGATCTAAAAGAGATACAATGCACGATAAATACTAGATTCACAGACATCTCAATTTACTCCGTATAAACCAGGCACATCGGGCACTAATGTAATGCTAAACTGCAGCTTTTGACACCACTGATCATTCCGTTCTTACTAACAGATTACAGAAATGAGATGGCATCACTGGTTTTCATCATACATTGCACTTACTTAGAATTCATATTAACAACCTCATCTGCACCCCTTCATACGTGGAGTCCCCCAGGGCTCAATCCTAAACCCATTCTGTTTTCTTTATAAATGTTACCCTGGGTCAGGACGAACATGTATAAAGGCTGATAGTGTCCAATTATGTGGGTTTTTTCTATCTTGGTATGTTTTTACTGTATTGGCAGTGTGTTTGGGATCATTGCTATGCTGAAAAACTGAGCCACTGCCAATCAGAGGCTCTCCAGATGTCATTGTATTGTATTGGTGGATCAAAATCTGAAAATACTGAGTTCAAAATTCTATCAATTTTGAAAGACCTCCAGCGCCACTGCCTGAATACAGCCTCAACCCATGACAGAGCGTCCACCAGATTGCTACAGATTGTTCTAGATACTAACTATTGTACCTCACTACTGACCTCCTCCATACATTCAATAGTTTGAACCAAAAGTTTCAAATTAAGATCTTTTGCAAAAGATTTTCAGTCATGTTCTTACCAAATTTGGCATAGCGCAGCCTACTTCAGTTTTTTTCCACATTTCTAAACATTATTTATCTGTTTCTTTAGATACTGTTTGCTACTGAAGTGGAAGACCTCTATCTCTAATTTTTTGTTCTCCACTTGTCTAATTTCCTCAACTTTTTTGAGGGTAGACTGCACACCATGCAGAGATGCAAGTCTTTGGCTAATAGCTCTTTGGGAATTAGCTTGTTGTTACAAAATTACCGTTTTATTCCTGTCAAACTGTGTAATCTTTGGCATTTTTCATAGATTCAACAAAAAAATGGGAACAAGTTACGTGTAGGAGGCTAGTTACAAAGTGCTAAAGATACCATTAAAATTGATTATTTGCTGAGGTGTCTGGAATCACAATTTAAAAAAATAATAATAAAGAAGTGCGACTCCATGGAATTAAAAAAAGAGGGGTAGCTCAAGACTTTTGCACAGTACTGCACAACAAACTTTTGTTTAACTCTAAGCCTACAAGTTATGGATGTACCTGATTAGCAAAAATCAAACTATAATATACAATGACCACTCTTCAGTCAATTAGTGAATGAAAATTAATTCTTGCTTGCTCCCCTATTTGTTACACTTTCCAATCAGCTGCGCTCTTTGATGAAAATGTTTCAAAGAACAAAAAAGTACATTTTTTCCCCCACTTATAATTGCAGCCAACAAACTCCTCCATGGCTACAGCAACATTTCCCTGACACGCTTCTTTGAAGTGGGAAGGAGAGAATTGCAAGCACACAGCCAAGGTCTACTAGGAGTGAACACGGGAGGTGTTCTCGGCCCCTTGGGACATGGTTGCATGGGTGGGAGTACGGAGGAAAGCAAAAAGGAAACAAGAAAAGAAAGACATGTCTCAGCTTTGTCCATATATTTATCTTCCAGAGGTCATCTCTTTGTTTTCGGCATAAGTGTTTACATAAGAATTTAGGTTTTTATGTACAAGTGCTTAATCTCAGACTAAGGTAATGGGCTACAACATGCTCAGTGGAAAACAGGACAAACAGGGCTGAGACCGAATAAAATAGCAGAAAGGGGAATTTCAGTGCTGTCTTCTCTTCTGTACCCGGGTCAACCAAGACATCAGCTTTGAGGTCAACACTGTCACTGGCTAGAAATTGTGTACCAGAAGAAGGAGGTCTGCTTGAAAAATACAGAATTTAAAATAGATGAAATTTGTAACTGTGTCATTGTAAAAACATTTGCACAGCTTCATTTTTTCTTCGATTCGAAGCTTGTAAAGCTATCCAGTGCAACATTGTGCAGCGTAAACCTGACTTGAAATTGAGCCTCGATTTTAAAGACTTATAAACTCACAGTGTGACTTCATTTGAATTTATCTTCAAGGATAGAGCCCTTACTGTGTGCTGTTCAAGCAAAGGTTTATGTTGAATTTTCATTTCCCTGCTTCGGTACATACACGGTGTGACCACCTCTCGTGGCTGCTAAATCTTAGTCAAGCAGTAAATTCTGGGTGGTTTGGACACAAAGGCAGCGAGTAAGAAAACAACTGTTCACAGATCATCTATTAAGCATCGCCGTGGGAGCGCGTCGCTGTTTGGCAACGCCTCTCAAGTCTCATAGCTCGTTAGCTGAGCCCCAAATATTAATCAACCAAAGCTCCAGTTTTCTCAGTTTCACATCACTTCATGTTTTTGATCCTCACTTCCTGATACCTTCTTGAAGATGTTATTTCACAGATTTTGTCCTATTGTTGTCTGTTTTTTTTTTATTTTTATGTTTTAATTGAGGCAGAGCCTGCAGGAGAAGCAGACTGTTGTCAACTCACTACAGTGAGAAGTGTAACAACAAACTAATACAATAACAGCTGCCCTATGCCATCGATCTACAGGAAAATGTAGTAATCCACAGATTTAATGACACTAATGTTTATTTAATGATAATAAAACTGATACTGCTTCTGTATGAAGGGCCAAGAGTGCCAAAATGAAGTAAATTTAAAAAAAAAAATCAAAAAAAATTAAAATCTGTCAATAATTAATTAGAGATAAATACATATATTATTATTTAAATGTCTTGATGCATGCTCAGTCATCCAGGTAAGTAATTCCCAAAAGGTGATTTACACCTACAGACCAGTGGACACTCTTTCAGTGATAAGGATGTACACATCCTGGACAGGGAGGAACACTGGCTTGAGCACGGAGTCAACGAGGCTATTTATGTGAAAAGGGAAAGACCACCTCTGAATTGAGGAGGGGGCCTAAGGGTACGTCTTTCACCATCTTACAATGCTGTGACTGACATGGTACTCATGGCCATTGATCAGTGGTCTTTGATCAATGGCCATGACGTGTTTGAGGGGAGTTATTATTTCACGTCACTATGAGCATTTAGTAACACATGAAAGGAAATCCTGTTCGTGTATTACTCACCAGAGCATGTCGCATAAAAAGAGATAAAAGAGGCAAAACCATGCGCCATAGTCAGGAGTTAACATGGGCAGGATTTTTTCTTTGTTTGTTTTATTGGCACAACAACAGGACTCAGGTGTCCATAAGTTGTTGGCATCTGTCCTACAGAGGAAAATGTCTGTACTTTTGTCATCTCTGCTACTATTAATTACTATATTAATTAATTAATTAATTAATTACATATTTAATTATATTTAATTATGTATTTAGTTAATTCATTTTGGCACTCGTGGCCCTCCACACTTCTGAGGGGGTGTTGGTCTTTTACACTTTAAAGCCACTTTCAGCTGCTCACTTATTCACAAGGGGTCACCACAGCAGGTAGCGCCGCATGTCTGATTTGGCAGATAAATACTCACATAAAGTCAGCACCACTAACACTGATCAAATACTTCGTATATTTATGTAATATATTTACACATGTTTACTCAGCTGGAGGAAAACCAGTTAGTGTGTGAAAACATCTGTATAATCTCCTCTGTGGCTCTGTAGATGTCATATTCATTTCATCAGTGTTGGTGCCCAAAACTTCACTAAATATAACACTGTCCTGCACTGTAATACTTCCCTGTCTAAGCCTCTGCCCTCAGTGTTTTTCTTTCTCCGTTTTGAAAGAGGGATTCTGGTGCACCTCTTGGTCTCGACAAATAAAATTACAATAATCCTGATTAACAGAATCACAGCTTTATTTCATGTTTGAGCCCCGTGCTGTTACACTGTGCATTATCGCATCATTGTGCAGGACTATCACTCATGCTTGGTCAGGACCTGCAGGTTTCACATTGTAAGGCACTGGGTAGGCCCTTTTAGCATCGTTTGTCAGCGTGCAGTGACTCCAACAGAGTTCAACTGGAGTCCCAAATGCAACAAAAAAGGAAAAGTCAGATAAAACAGTAAAGGTCAAGTGATACCAAGAAGATTTCTGCAGGATTTTTCTATTTTATTCTTTCACACAATGAAAATCGGCCCTAAAAAGGCACATCACTGTGCAGGGGTTCTGCTTGTGTTTAAGTATGCTGAGACGGGGTTCTTGGCCAAGAGTCAGTGTGTGAAGTTGTCACTGTAGATTGTCATCATACTTATGTGACAGACACGTCATAATATATAACAATAACTACCTGTCTTCACCAGCTCCTCTCCTATATGCAGTCTCCCATCTACCTAACAGCAGTGGCACCGCCTAATTTTGCTGTTCTGACGATCAAAACAATCACAACAACCTCAGTGATTTAAAAAAAAGTTTTTATAACAGATTGGAATAATAATTGGAATAATTACAGATTTCAACTTTTACTCCATCTCAGCAGAGGTGGGAAGTAACAAAGTACAAATACTTCATTATTGTACTTCAGGAGAATGATCAGGTGTCTGTACTTTTACTTTCACTCCCTACATTTTGAAGCAAATAACTGTACTTCTACTCCTTACATTTTCAAAACGGGCTCGTTACTTTTGCTTTGACATTGAGGGGAGTCATTATTAAATGGATTTGAGCCTAAACAGTAACACATGACTGGCAATCCTGTTTGTGTATGAATCACCAGATTTACTCATTTTCCTGTTTACAGATAAAGACATGCAAGTACACAACAGAAAATAGAGCTATTTTTGACTTTCTTTCCTTTTCTCTGTTCATTTTCTACTTAACTGATTCAAGCCGAGTACATTTATTAGAATTGAAATGTATCTACTAATATTATTTATTATTACATCAATATACCACAAGGTTCAGTTAGCCTTGCACAAACACATCAGGTATAAATGTCCTCGAAAGAGCTACTTTTTACTTTCTTACTTTGATTGCAGAGAAAATACTCAAAGTTTTCACTTTTACTTGAGTAAAGAAGTTGAATCAGCACTTCAAATTTTAGTGGAGTATTTTCCAATAGTAGCATCTGTACTTCTACTTAAGTACAGAGCTATCTGTACTTTCGGCACCTCTGCATCTGATATTCTTGTGTCGGCCCCGAATCACATCTTCTACTAACAATCTTGGTATTATTGTTTAACAGCATTTGAATTTTAAACATAACATCTCTGAATCCATCCAGTCCTGTATCTTACATCTGAGAAGCTGCAAAAAATCTGAATCAGCCAATTGGAGATTTTATTACACCCACTTTAAAGTCTGAATCACGAAATACTGTAAATGTCATAAAATTCTTTGTTTTTTAAATGTCAACTGTTTATTTAACCTTCTGACAAACTAAAAAAATTAAATTAAATTAAATATTAATTTGCACATGTGGGTTTTAATTGTAAGTTTTAATAATTTTTGCTATATCTGACACTTTGTGCAATTTATTATTTTAAATGTATTGTTCATTTTTTACACTAATGATGCAGAGGTCTACATACAGATTACTGTAACTCGTGTTTCACGTGGGCTTCACAGTCCTCCCTAACCATCTTCACTTAGACTGAAGTATGCAGCAGCTAGTGTCCTTGTGTGGCTGCATTTCAATGATTATAATGAAATATGAAAGTAACTGTGTGTACTGTGTGATGGGATAAGACTCCATATGAAAATAAAGTCTGCTTCTTCATGTAATAATGTAATACTGCCCTTCCTAGTATATTATCTAATTGTGAGTCAGAGAATACAGCTGGTTGCGTCTTCTTTCTTGGCTCTACAAGTGAAGCACTAGTTTGACTTTCTTGGAACCAGTTTGCCACTTTGGGTAAATATGAATGCATTTCAGGGTGAAGGGTGGTTGATGCGGTTGACACCTGATGTTTTAATGAAACGCATCCAAGTTAAGCTTTCTGAGTATAAAGTTTCGTGTTAGCGCACACTATCGTCTGTTCATCTTTGTGTCACGGTGTCAAGTTCCTCATAAATGGAGATGGAGACAAAGTTCCTCATAAATCAAGTGGCCTAACTTGAATAACAGGACTAAAAGCGCTCGGCATTTTGATGTCCTGACATTGTTGTGACGCAGCTGCTCACTCACATGGCCATGCTGAACTGTTCCAACCACTTCTTTTTCAGGTCTTTGGTCTTGAAAAAGAACTCAAAGCCGCTCTGGCCCTGGTTATGAGTGAGGTAGAATCCGTAGGACCACTGCAACAGAGAAAAAGAAAAACACTTGACTCACAAGGTGCAACAATGCCAAATAAAAAAACGGAGGGTTTCGGAGAAAGACGAACAGAGCGGGAGAGAGCCGAATGAGACAGGATGCAGGGAGACAGATGGAGACAAAGAGATGCAAAATGAAAGAGGGATGCCCCAGGGAGAGCAAACACAAAGGCTGAAGGGTTGGAGGGCAGAAGAAATGACAGAAAGAGACAAAACATCGAGGCAGAGCGTGAAGGAGAAAATGAGTGCGAGGTGGCTGTGCCATATAACTGCTAGGCATCAGACTGCATGCACAGACCCAAGTAGTGAACAGGCCTGTAATCTGTTACCATTATCCACTTCAAAGGCTAAATATTAGTCCATTAGCCTCTGTGTCAACACAGGCATCTGGGGTTTTTTTAGACAACATTACAAGACAGGTGCTCGAGAGATGCACTTTTTATGACTCGCAGTTGTGGTTTTGAACTTGTAGCACTCAGTTCTGAAAGCTCAAAACAAGCCAAACTCACAGCGCTGTCAGCGAAGCACAGCGGCTCATCTTCTCTATTGAATGAAAAGAGAAAAGGAAAGCAGCGCTCTACAGAAGCATTCCCAGTGGACACCAACACTTGCACTCAGCAAAGATATCATCTAGCTACCAATTTGTAAAGAGAAGCAGGAGGTGCTTGTCTGTCTTTCTGTCAGTTCCTATGCTTTTGCTTGGCATTCAAAAGGATTACACACCAAGGCTTATAATGTCAAATATTTCTTTGTGGATCTTGCCAAAATATCAATTATTTTGACCCATGCTTATATCTTTGTCATGTGAATCAATGTCGAGAGTGAACTGTGGTATTTCAGAAAGATTATAAAATGCTAGAGACTAACTGGTGGTGGAGTTCAGACCCATGAGTACTCAAAAGTCATTGCTACATTAATACATGAGTAGATCTACTCGATACTCATGAAACATATTCAAAATTCACTCTTTATTTTTTCCCCCGTACTCCCGGAAACACTCCATTAAAGACAGAAACACCTATGATAATTAGCAAAGTGCCAGCTACAACACACTGACTTATAATTAAACATGTAATAGGCAATTTTTTTGCGAAAAGCAATATACTGTATTATTTGACAGTGTTTTGGGCATTTTTATGTGACAAAAAGATGTAACACTGTGATATTAATGATATAGCCACTCACATGTTTATACAACGAAACAAGCCCAAACATGTCTGAGAGTGAGAGCTGCATCCCAGCCTCACAACAATTTAGCATCTAGAAAGGGAGCAACTACAAAAACCTTCTGTATTATCAAAAATTGCAGTATTGCAAATTTCATTAAAAACATCTTGATACAATATTGAGGGAATATTGTCCAACAGTAATGTTGACAGTAAAGCAGTAATCTTTCCTTACAACTAGCTGTTTACACACTCAGAAGATGCTAAGCGTCATTAGCAGTAGCATTAGCATTTACCTTTTTGAGATATAATCCAGCCTAATTTGAACTCTGTACTAGTCTGGTATTAATGTAGCACTTTTTGATTTTAGCTGAGCACTCAAGAAATTGTGGCTACAAATCCAATCACAGAGCCTTTTTATGTGCTCTGTCTAAGATTCACACGTGTTGGATCTACTGGAAGCGATGCAGTTAGTCGTAGCCAGGGATCAAATAACCGACCCTTTAGTTCCGTGCTGCCTCCTGAACCCCAGCTCCCCCTCCTGATCATCTTTTGTCCTTCCCACCCCCAACAGGTCACTCCCTGATCCTGGTTTAGCTTGAGGTTTCTTCCTGTTAAAAGGGAGTTTTTCCTTTCCACTGTCGCCCAGCACTTGCTCACAGGGGGTGGTCAAGTTGTTGGGGTTTTCTCTGTATTATCGATGGTCTTTACCTTACAATATAAAGCACCTTGAGGCGACAGTTGTTGTGAATATTTGTGACGCCCTGCATGTAATTATTTGAGCTTTGATTATTTGCTACAAAACCGTAGGCTATAGCATTGAGAAGTTGGCTTTCACACAATGACGGTAATTTGGCAAAAGTTTTCTTATTGTTGTTTGCATTTGGCTTATGAGTTAAAGGAGTTTAAGACTCTTTTACCTCCAGATGACTTGCACATAAATGCCGCTGGTTTGATGGAGGTTCTTATTGCCACTTCCCTCAGACACCACTGTCACCTCCATCATCTCAAACATAAATATGTAATCAAACAAACTGCTTTATATCCATCAAGTCAGAGGTAAATGACACAGAGTTGGCTGTAAGTTTCATAAAATATAACCATATAAACCCATATGGGTCTAAGCTTCCTAATGTCTGCTATTTACAGCATCATTATTACCCAAATCACTGTTTCTTGGAACGCCTTAGATATCATTCCTCATTATGATTGGCAATATTTCCCCCACTTGGCATTTAGTATTCACCGTGTGTTTGTGTGTAGTCAGGCCCAAAGCGAGGTTTAATGATAACACCATCTGGGAGGAGGCAGACTGTTGTAGTCCGACACTGTGTCAGTGTGATCCTTGCAAATGAACAAGACAATGTAAAACATGTGCTGGAATAAGCGTGCACCAAATTATTTAAGAAAGATTCTTTGCAGCTGATTATTTCATTGTTTATGTCGCGAGCTGGAAAGATTTTTTGCACAGAACCTATTTAAGCAGCACATTCAGGGACTCGCGGCACAGACGGCAGCACCGGGGCGGAGAGGTTGCTGTTACAGGTGGTTAGAAAATAGCTGTGAAGAAGCAAGTTGAGTCAATTTCGTGAACTCGCATTTAACTGATAAATTGTTATGGCGCCTCATTATGCAGAACTAGCGCTGTTAATTGGTTTGTCAGGAGTCCAACGCGGTTTCGGAGCTTTGCTGACTCAGTCGTAAAGAGGCGATAATGGGCTCAACAGTGCAAGACTTGCCTCCATTATAGCTGACTGGTTGTTATATCAGATTGTTGTTTTGTTCTGTTTTGTTTTACAGCACAATAATAAGCAAGTTTTGTTATTATTTTATTACTTTTTCACATCGTCTATTACAGCAGCAGAAAAGCCACAATGTAGAATGAAGTCGAGCTAGGACAGACTCGATGGCACGGAGCCCTGGGTGAAATTAAATGTCATCTAAAGCTCTTTTTAGCTGTTATAAAATCACTGTAACTCACAGCTTAAAGTGGGTTATTGCTTTCTGAAAGATGATAACACGCCATAAAATTAAAAGCTAAATGTTCAGGGCATATTTTCTTATTCAGTTAATGAAGCGGATCAGTGCGGCTTCAACGGGACTTAGTCACAATCATACTTCTCTGTCAGCTGTGATGTGTCAGGTCAAAGAAGTTGACTGACATTTTCTTCCACAAGTCAGTCTCCAGCCTAATCAACCAGTTTTTAAAGCGCTTAACACGCTTGTTTTTGTGCAGCTGTGAGGAATAAACCCTGTGCGGCTGGTAGAGACATAAAATGCCAGCGTTGGTTCATTTTTGACAGCTTGATTGAATTGTGGCTAATGTTTCCGCGTGTCTGTGGTACAACATCACCACTGTGGCCTTGCCAAAAGTGGAATAGAGTTACTTCTTTTGGAACCAAAGAAAGATAAAACAAAAAGAAAAAAAGGACTGAGAAATGCCAATATCTTTCCTGAAAGTAGAAAAGCATGTTCCTTGGCAGGTACATGCTAGCTGAATTCACCTGAGAGACTTATTCATGAGCAGTGTGGGGGGGTCCTCGCCTGGCCATGTTCTACAACATTATAAAATTCCTCATGTCTTTACATAATAAAATCTGAACACATCTTCTCAATATTGATGCACCATTGTGTTTACTGTATTACTCCTGAGTGATTGGTATATGTGATGTGATGCACAGTTCTTCTATGTATTTGTTCACTTTCCCAGTTCCCTGACCTGATATTGAACTGCTTCTCAAATACCATTAAACACTGCTGGAGGTCATTCAACAGCCAGCTCTTTCTTACACTGAACGCCTGTCAAACATAAGTACACCTAACATCTAATAGTATTAATTAACATTATGTAGTATAGAGTCATGCGTACAAAGATTCTCAGTTACCTGTGTTTTATTGAGACATGACAAATCCGAATGTCGGCAACAAAACAGCCCGGTGTTATTTTGGCTCTGCAAAAACCTCATTTAAAATCACGTTTACCTCTTGTCCCTATTTATAACCACATACTTTTATTATTATTGTTCAAAGATTTTAGAAAAGTATGGCTGATGCCCAAGAAGGGCCTGGGTTTGAATCCACTGGCTGGAGCCTTTCTGTGTGAAGTTTGCACGTTCGCTCTGTGCCTTCATCCAACACTATTCATTCAATTTAGTTCAGCAGTTGCCTCAAGACACTTTATTTTGTAAGGTAAAGAACCTACAATAATCAGATGACCCCCTGTGAGCAGGTACTTGGTGACAGTGGGAAGGAAAAACACCCTTTTAACAGGAAACAGTGCAAGGTTGTGCATGTGAGCATGCAGCTGCCTCGCTCTCTGCGTTAGCCCTGTGACAGAGTGGTGACCTGTCCAGTGTGCACCCTGCCTCTTGCCCTGTGACAGCTAGACTAGGATCCCACATCAGCTCTTTATGGGCCCTTCAGCTTTCCACTCTGTGAAAGCTTTTCTTATTCAGATTTCTTGAAATCATTAGAGCCACACTGCTTTACGAGCTGTAATTTCTGCACTTTGTGACTGTGTTGCGCCTGCAGCAGATGCCCATATAGATCCAGGTTCAGCTCATTGCTAGTGATTTACCAATTCAATATTTGGATCAGATACTGGTTCAGTCCAGACTCACAAAGCTTGATACAGTCTCTGACACAAGGGGGCCGATCTATTCGTCAGTTCTGTATTCTGTGTTTGCTAAGCAGCAATGCACCATGTGTTAGTGGGAGAGCTCACATAGCGAGGTAACATTAAGGGGTTTGTGGTTTGGAGGCATTTTCACACCTACGATACCAGTGGTTCTCCTTCATATGTTTGCGGTAGTTTTTCATTTAAGCGCACGCTGTGGTCAAGCAAGTTGACAAGATTTGAAAGCTCTAATGATTTCCCTATTGGCCTCTCTCTCTCTTGTTTTGTTTGGTGTAACACATGGGAAGCTTTTATTACACCTGCAGTAACATAACGTTTGTCATCAACTCGATTAATATCGATTCACTACACCTGTCTGCTGTCAGCTACACGTGACATGCCAGTGTGTGTGTGAACACACTCACACCAACAGCAAAGCTAAAGTAAGAAGCTAAAGCTAAAGCACGATTGTTTACTATTTAATAATGATACAAATTCAGTAAATGCATCTTAGACATATTTATTGGCTGTTCGTGTCTGTGTGTGCACAGACCTTTCGGTTCTCTTTGTCCGACGTGGGATTGTTGGTGACTTTGAAGAGGTGCAAGTCGATCACTTCTTTCATCTCGTAGTTGTCTCCTCGCCGCTTACAAACAATGACCGCAGCGTCAAACAGGAAGATGTGCCTGCAATCCAAAAATGTTCCAGTAAATTCAAGCACATCTTACTTAATAGTTCATGTTATTCACACCGAGGAGTTATGTCAAATTCAGTATTTAAAGCAAAAAGTGATTTTTATGATTCTAACAAGCTTGAAGGTCAATATTTGGTATGACCACCTTTATTCTTCAACACAGACTGAACTCTCTTTGATGATCTTCTACCTAATCACATGAGCCAAGGTGTGAAAACAGGTGAATTAGAACTGAAGAAGCTTCTCGGATGAGAGGTGAAACGTCTTCAAGCAACTTAAAGAAGTCCAGACGCTTTTCTTTCCAAGCTCCTTAGACTACGATGACCTGGATGACTGAGAACCTTCACAGACATATGTGTATTCTGGCATATCTCAGCCTCTTCTCCCTGTTTCTCCTCCTTAAGAATGGCTTCTTGACAGCCACCCTTTCACTGAGACCATTTCTGATGAGACAAAGGACCGGATATATCTTTCAGGTCTGGTGTCAGGCCTTTACTTTCTAGATTTTTGCAAGATTTTCAGATACGGTTCATGTGCTGTAGGTAGTAGTTTGTGCAGGTACCACTCTATTTTTAAAGACATGCTGCACATCATGCTGAGGTATGCCACCTTTTTAGCTAACAACTCTTTGGGAGTCAGTTTGTTGCCACTGAAATACTATTTCATGTCTGTCAGACCGACTCAACTGATTCACAGTATCAACTAAAGAAATCAGAAAAAAATCCATGTTTTTAAAACTGGTTCTTTGCTAGGGTGTCTGCTTTGTGTTGACACAACGCTGGTTCATCTCTTGGGTGAAGTGCCCTTTTTATGCTTGAATTGTTCGCAGGTCAGTGTTAAGTGGTTTAACAAATAAAGCAAAAAAACATTCCTGTGAAAATGTTCAGGTACAAGGACTGGACTGAGTGACAAGGCCTGGAGAACTATTACTCAAGACAAAAGAAAGTCTGGCTCCTTGGAAGCAAAATATAAAGAAATGAGGGGTGACACGAGACTTTTGTAAAGTAGTGCATTTGGAAGCAGCCGGCTTCTGCAGTTCCTGTAATGGCTTTGCAGAGACTCTCAGGCTGGCTGTTATTTTAACAGGCAAATTTAAGTTTCAAGGCGTAGCTAACAATACAAAATCTCTCTAATGGAAAAAGACGCCCAGCCCAGTTTCATCTATATGACTGGTTCAATGTTATTGTTAAGCTCCTAAAGAACAACAGCATAAGCTAAATGCTCATAGCATGTGCTTTGTATTAACTGAGTAATAATACTTCACTGGCTTCAGTTTGCACAAATCTCACAGGTTTAGTCTGAAACAACAAGCGTAACACCTGATTCCATTTCGACTGCAGTCATCCAGCCATTCGCGGCATCTCACCTGTCCTGCTTGGCTCGTTTGTCCACCGAGGCCACCCGTACTTCCCCGTCAACTTTGGGTCTCCCGTAGTTACTCAGACGCTGATTCTGCAGGCGAGAAAAATGAAGGTTATCTGGAGGAAAGACATTCTGAAAAGCTGTCAGTCATTATCTCAAAGAAAGCTGTACCCTACCAGATTTTCAATGGATTTCTGGTACTGATCTATTTCTCGCAATGTCTCGTTGTCCCTCTTGACTTCGTTAACATACTGCGCCAAATCCTACACACACACACACACGCACACACACACACACACACACACACACACACACACACACACGCACACACACACGCACACACACACATGCACACACACACACATGCACACACAAAGGAAAACAAAGAAGCATCTTTTAACTTACTTACATACGGTACAGAGTATCCAGCTGTGCCGAGGAGTTTGTTTCTTTTATGTGCAGTTTTATGTCTCTCTGTTCCAAAAAGATCTTGTGCAATGAAATAAACTTGACTTTAATTAAGCTGAGCGTTCAGCTTTACTGAACAGATTTTCAGGGTTACAAAATTAGGACTAAACACTGCATTCACTGAAGGCTTCTTTATTTATCTGCAGTTACAAAAAGTCGAGCAAGTGAAATGAAGTGGAACTTTTTATGGTAACTTTATTAGATATTATATGGTGACCCCTGAGGTACAAAACACACAAAACAAAGCTGCGTTTATTGTTTACAATGGAACCAGAGTCCCCAAAACACATGAACAAACTAGGCAATTATATTCTGAAATGTTTTTCTTCATGTTTCTAACGACCACCTTCAGCTCTCAAAACACAATTATCATGTCAGGTACCCTAAACAAACATGAACGCACTGTGTTTCTTACCAGAAGGAATTTTGAGTACAATGTGAAGTAAAATCAAAATAACATTTTCTGATATGAGCTGGTTTTTTTGTACATTTTATTAGCTCTTGATGGGTTGTTCTGTGAAACTAGTGTTGGGGGTATGTATTTCTTCATCTGCATTCAGTACTGGGCTTGAGTCTTGAGCCAATCTGCTTCCGATTGTCATTTACTTTGAAAGTGGAAACAGCAGATGAACTGAAGGACCAGATATCTGGTCCTTCAGTTCATCCACCTACTGTTCAGGCTTATACTGAAGCCTCATCGTTTCTCATCAAAAGAGCCCATGTAGCTTTGTCTGCACTTACCTTTTTAAAACTCTTATTTCTCTTTCATTTTCAGGATTAGTTTTTGTACGTTTTGGGTGAATGGCCCTGTTCTGGACCTTCAGTGCACCCAAGGATAAGAGCATATGAAAAGAAAACGTACCTTCATTGCATCTAAGGCGGTCCGTAAATTCGTCTTCTCAGTGCCATCGTGGGTGTGTTTCACAAGCTCCTGTTGGACAAAAAAAACAAACCACAAACACAAAGTAGATAAAATGTGAAAAGGAGGGAAAGGCTGTGAATCATAAAACAAGGGTTACAGAGATATACACATGCCACACGCCACGCGTGGACTGGAGGCTTTAGCTTTCCAGATACGACAGGAAAACGGCCGCTGTGGAAGTGAATCAGATACTGCGTATGTGTGCACTCATCTATTGCAGGAGTGTGTGCGCAAGTAAGTATCTGAAATTGCTTGGCGGTGCCTCGCCGCAGCGTAAACAAGACATCTAGACCTCGGCGGCAGAGGATAAGGAAGGATGCCATGCATGTCCTTCACACGGGCGCACACCCACTGTGTCCACACACACTGAGCCGCTAAGGGAGATATATGTGTCCGCTCGGCGCTGCTGAAATCCCCGGTGTCAGTCAAGCTCGACCTGGGCATTATTATCACTAGCAAGACGACAGAGGCCTATTTATCAAGGCTTGCTCCCACCTCCACGCAGCCCCCGAGATACACAGTAAGGGTGTGGTCACACTGATATCGGGGGCCCGTGCACGATGGACTCATTCAGGGAATCGTGTCGCTGCAGGTACAGCGGGAGGGGGCCCGTGATGAGCGGAGGCAGCGAAGATGAAAGAGCAAGAGATTGATGAGAAAAAAAGAGAGAAAGAAACCAGCTAAGAGAGGTACTCGGGGAGCGAGAGGAAGTGACAAGACATTAGTTGTACAGATTCTGGCTGTCACCGTGTGGGAAAGTAACTCAGCGGATGCTTTATTCGCTGCAGCTAGCTATTACCCGGCTGTTCCGAGGGGATCTCAGCCCATGTTGACACAAACAGAATCACTTTGTTCCTACAGATATATTTTTTTTATTTTTGGCGCTACTTTCTTGTTGCTTTTTATGGAACCCTGTTGGAATAAGCACATTTCTGCCTGAAAAAAAGGAGTAAATGAGCGCTTCGAAGTGAAAGAAGCAGCGCACGCGTCGACTTTGCTGTCATCCAGCTGCAGACGCACAGATGACTATAATATTAATTGCTTTTCTATATAAACCCTCCTCATAGATTCAACACGTGCACACACACAGCTATCATGAAGAGAGGAGAAAGCATGATGGAGACATTGTTAACTGTCACACATTTATGCATACTCTTCCCTGCAACACAACTGGTTTGTCTCTGGGATTGTGTGAAATGTGTCAAATATGTCCAAATGAAAATAATTGAAAAACTCAACAGGCCATTATATGTGGTCCATTCAAAATGTATTATAAAAGACAAGGATGGCAAGGTTTTGGATGATTAAAAAGGCCCAAATGGGGAATGTTTTCGTTTTCGGTGACACATTAGTAACTTGTCGCTGAGTCTGGCCGAGCTTCCAGCGGTTCAAAATAATACTTCCCCTTTCTGTTTGTTCGTCTCGCTGCTTATTTATCTTGTTCTGTCTGCCGCTCTCCCTTTCAGTCCCTACTTCACTTTATCTATTTTCTCTCACCGCCTCCTTGATTGTCTCCATCAGATGACAATTACGTGCGGGTCGTTTGAGACTCGCAGTCATCAAGGAGCTACAGGAGCAGAGAAGAGCCCCGGAGCCTGAGCAGTGAAGGCAAAGAGGAGGGGAGCAAAGGAGAAAATGTGGTCAACACTGCCTCTGGTGGTTGCAAGGAGTAGTGTCAGGGAGTCCACTTGCTTATAAACTGATTTTATAATCGAGAAGGAAACAAACTTCTCTCTCTCTCGGTCACAGGGATGCAGCTGTAAACTCGGTGAGCTCCCTGTCACTTACAAAGACATCCACGAGAACAGTAACTGTGCAGCTGTGAAGCAGGTGCTTAGGTAGAAATAAGAGGACGCGCAATTAGACAATCCGCAATCATTTGTGAGTTATAGCATCTTTTCATGTCTCTTTTATCCCATACATTATACCACAAACTGCATCCTCGCCTTATCATTCTGCCTATTTAACAAAGTGAGTGACACAAAGCAAAGATGACACAGACATAGAAAAGTATCTTAATCTCCAGGGATACACATTTAAAATGTATTTATAGGCCAGTCCAGGTTTAAAAAATATTAACTCTGATGGTCTACAGACAGCAAGATGCTGTGTGAGGGCCTGATGTCATCTACGTGATACAAAAATAAAACATATTTTAAACACTATAAATGTTTACTGCAAAGGGTTCAAAGGTTTGTTCAAGAAAACTTGGGCTGAGATTTACAAGCGAGGATGCACTAGGACGGAGTACAGTACCTGCAGGAGGAGGTGGTACTTCAAGACTCGCTGCATAGGAACCACTAGCAGATCTCTCAGTGTGAACTTGCCATAGTTGGCTCTTTTTGAGCATTCCTGCACAAAGACAAGGATCAATAAAATACTAAATTCACTTTGAAAAAATGGTTTTATTTTACTTTCTAGAAGTAAATGCAAGCAAACTCGAGCATCACAGCTTTTTAGAGTAATTTCTGCTTCCAGCTGCAGTGTCATCACCGGCAATGTCTCAGGTAGACACTTGAGGGCGTAGTCTGACCATCCTGAGAAGCTGTGGAAGCAAACAGCTTCCACTGCAGTGCACAATAACCACTCACTCATCCTTTAAGAAGAGCACAAAACTATTTACCTCTAGCTTCATGCGTACGTCTTCTCTGTTTTTGCTGATGTCATCGAGGGTGGCGATGGCTGTCTCCACATGGCTGCAGTATTTCCCATAGATCAACAACCTGGGGTAGATTTGACAAGTGAAGAAACTACAGCAGGACTGGAAAGAAGTCTAAACACAACATGTAGGACTTTAAATGTTTTCTCAGTCTTCACAGTGATGATCTTAGGTGCATACATAGGTTCACACCTACACACTGTTTACACAACACACAGAAACCTGTCATAACACAGCATATACATAAAAGTTTGCAGCTTCTTGGATGTACAGAAAGAATTATAAGAGCTTTACAGAACTGTTAAAGGATTACATAAAACACTAAATACAATAAACTACAATGTTTTTAGATAAAGTTCCCCGTGTGCACCTCTCTTTGAAAGTGATGAAGATCTGGTAAAGGTTCTGGGCACTTCTGTGGTGGACTGAATCTTGGATTTCCAGCAGTAAACACTTGTGGACTTTAACCAGGTCCTGAACAACAACAAGAGCAAATCTTCAGTGCTGATCATTAAACTCCTGCATCTAACAATTTCTTTCCCCTAAGCTACAGATCATTCCAAGAACTCCATTAATGATCTATGACTAAGAAAATCATTAGAAATGCTCATCACAGCTCACTAAATGTTGAGGTACCACCCTCAAATATGTCAACACACAATAAGAATCTTTGACCAAAATTCTGACTTTAACTATATTCATTTAATTTTCATGCTTCATGTTTATTGAGGTTAAAAAAAAAACCTTTTTTTTTTATTGTATAGGCCTGCAGCAAAACTGATATCATGTTGCCTTTGCAAACCTACCTAAAAACTAAAGACACTGCTATTATCTTGAGGTGTTCTTGCTACTTTCTGGTCACTGTTAGCATTTCACAGTCAAACAGTGAACGTAAATCAATCAGTCAGCATATTTGATGTCAGTATGTTGGCATGTTAGCATGCAACACAAAACAGTGACCTGTTTTTGGACAGTTAAGGCTCTTAAATAGTAGTAGTAGTCTCTTTGTAATGTTAATTTAATGCACATTTAAAAAAGGTTTAAAATCTTTTTTTTATTGAATTTTGCCATGTAGGTGTGAAGCTAAGCCATCATTCCTTTCATTATTTACACTTCTACATTCCTCCTATTGTGACAGTCGGTGGGGGAAAAGACCATTTAAAGGAGAATTTTGCAACCCCCTCAACAATGACCGCTTCCAAAGGCGTTGACTTACCGGAATATTCACAAACACCTTCTCCATCTCAGCTGGGGACAAGAACGTGTTGAGGGGAATCATAAAGTGCTGCAGGAGAGAAACACAGAGAGGGAATGAATGAAGACAAAGAGCCTCGTTCCTCTAGAGTAAGAGTGGGAAAGTCATTTTGCGTGAGACGCTATTATATTATAGGGCTAAGTTGCAAAGAGCTGCAGTCAGCGAAAACAAGCAGGAGCGTCTGGGTCACGACAATAATCTCATTTTCAGAGTTTGCAATTTAATGATTTCCTCTCAGAAAACTCCCACAGTGTAGTCACCTCTACATTTCAAAGGAGCGGGCGAGCACAAACTAAATTCCACCATCCACTTCATATCGAAAGTCATCTACTGAGGCGCTCCTCTGGGAAATCAGGCGAGGTCTTTTAGCAGACGTGAACGTACACAAGAGGTAGAAGACAAGTAGTCCAAGACAGTCCTGTAAAAAGTGCCGGGTAAGGTGGAACACATCCACAGGCGAGCGGCTGCTCTCAGAGCTCTCTGTTAGGGCGTTTGTTGGAAGGAGTGCTGGGATTACATTTTACTCACGGCTAATTTCAAAAATATAAATACATCCTTCACCTCGCTTCTTTCTCTGGGTGTGCGGAGTGTTACACCGCTTTTTTTTGTTTCCATTACACCCGAAAAGAGGACATTACAGTTTCACAGTTTCTCATATTGAAGGTGATAAAGAGGCCAAATTGATTTCCAGTCATCCTTCGTAAAGGGAAACAGAGCGATAATACTTCCACCTAATGAAATAAAGTTAGTTAGACTGACACCAATTTATGAAACAGTGCTGGCAACCTGGATATTAGTGAAAGATGTCCAAAAGCGCTTCATCCTATGTTCTTTCACAACAGCTTTGTGGGTAAGTACTCGTCACTCAAGCTAACTGAGACACACTCGCTCAGCAGGTTTAATAGAGAACTCTGGAGGGCCCGCAGCTTCAAACTAATTCAGTCATGTCACATTAAACCTGTGATCAGGGGCCGCTTTTTTACTTCTGAGATGTAACCAAATCACAATAACTGGCAGTTATAATTCTGATTACTTCAACGAGACGATGTTTCCAAGTATCGCCAGCGTACAAACTCAGCATGGGATGCAGATGAGATTACCTGCTTAAAATTTCAGTCAGCACGTAGCAATGTGAGGAAGCCTGGGCTGTACAATGACAACCACCAGTCAGCCAGTGTGTACCTTCTCTATAGACTCCAGGGTCTCAGTGTATTTCTCCTCTGTCTGCTTGATCTCTGTCAAGCAGCAACTCCTGATGTCAGTCTCTGCTTGCTTCTGGAACGCCTACGCACACACGCACACATTATACACTTGAATAGATACATTGATAAATAATCACTTAAATTTAAAAAATGTATATTTGAAATTTAAACAGCATTTTAAAGGCATTCAGAATCTGCTTTGGCACCAAGGTTCATCTGACTTTCTTTCAGTGCTTTTGTTCAAGTTTGCCAAGTTTCAGAAGAACTCTTTTGAAGGATATTTCAGATGGAAAGATAAAAGAAGGCCAATTTTTATTTTGTAAATTTTCAATTCCAAGTTTCATGGAAACCACAAAGCAATGAAGACCAGCTCCACATAATCAAACGTCCATTCAGAATTCAAAAAAGTTCAATTTCTCAAACTATATTTTCTCAAACAGATACCACATTCTGAGCATTTCATTTTTATTGCAATGACTAATGTTTTAAATGGTTTCCAAACAAGAACCTACAAAAAAATATGCCATCGGTGCAGGATGTGGTGTTATTTTTCCATACTGTCCCCAATGCTTTTACAAACCACACATTGCATTACATTTTGCCTGAAACTGCCCATAAAAGATTTATTGAGCTTAAAATAAGATGTGGTCAGCTGAACACTTGGAGACACAAGTAGGGAAGTGCTATCCATGTCTGATCCCATCACCTAAGACAGGGGTAGGGGAACTCCAGGCCTCAAGGACTGGTCTCCTGCAGGTTTTAGATGAGTCCTTGATCCAACACAGCTGATTTAAATTGCTACACTACGTCCTCAACATGTCTTGAAGTTTTCCAGAGGCCTGGTAATGAACTAGTCATTTGATTAGGGTGTGTTGACCCAGGGTGATATCTAAAACCTGCCCTTGAGCCCTGGAGTTCCTCACCCCTGGCCTAAGACGTCAGATATGATGGTAGCATCACTTCTTTCACCAGTCTTTCTTTGCAGTCTTTGACAACAAGAACAAAAAAACACATTTTCAAGTGAAGTTACAGAGGTGGACAAACCGGAGGAGGGACAGCTTCTGTCTTCATCAGGTCCTCGTAGATCTCGCCGCCTTCTTCGTCATCGTACACACAGTCATAAAGGTCCTCCTCATCCTCCACTCCATTCTCACTGCAGGACAAATGAAAGAATAAGGCAGTGACACTGCATTACATCACGCTGCTGTTTGATCCTGAGTGAGTGGGATGAAATGGTTTTCACTTCTCTTGACAAGCACACACGGTTCTGGTTTTACAGATGTGGATTTTAATACCACACTACAAATCTTGTTAGAAGGGGACAAAACTTAATCCCTTGCTGTGAAAGTGGCTGAGGAACACGCAGACAAGAAAAGACTTTTATGTGTGACGCCACCAGCCTGTTCTGACTGCTCACATCGGAGCCAATTACTGCAGCCTTAGCAGGTGGGCTAACATGATGTGACTCAGTGTTTGTGTGCGTCTTCTTTACTTTTCATACATTTATTTTAGAACCAAATGTTCCCAAGTTCAAAGAAACCTAAGGGGATAATTGGACGTAAACAATTAGCATGTTTTATTAGGGTAAGGAGCAGGAGGTGAGGTCAAGGATAAGAGATCTACAGCATAGGTGGTGGACCATAAAGGAAAAAAAAATATTTCTCTCTGTGGTTTGCTGCTCTGTTTCACCTAATGTATTATTGTCATGTCTTATAGTAAAGGGCAATAACTCAAACAGAGACGAGACAATGTGTCAAAATTCATTTAGGACTTGAGGGTAAAGTGGGCCTCTGTAAGCTAACAAAGGAGCTACAGAACATAAGGTTACGTTGTAACCTTGTTTCTCTGAGTGAGAGACTATTTCTCAGTCTCAATATGATAGAGAAAGACAGCTTAGCTTGACGTTATCGTAAAAAGAAGATATAGGTAGAAATAATCTAATCTACTTTAATTCATCTTTATCATAAACAAAATATGTAAATGCTAAGCTGCACTTCCTGTTTTATAAGCAGCTTTTGTGTGAGGGATTTTGTTACTTTTGTTAAGAAACAGTAGTAAGTAGTAGTAAAAAAAAAACAACTATTTTTTTCATGCTAGGTTTGGTTAATAGTCTAGTACAAAGACTGATAGCCAACAGCCTAGCATAAGGCCTCATAGCTAACAGCCTAGCATAAAGCTTCATAGCTAATAGCCAAGCTAGTCTATTTCAATTTTAGTGTTTTAGTGGGCATTACTAGATATCTAGAATACAGAGAAATAATGCCCTTAACTATTACTTTTAACTTATACTATCTCTTCAAAAATTAGTGCAGTGAATTTAAACACTTTGTTAGCCTTGCACATTAAAACAGATTAGAACAGATGAAATCTCCAGTGATGAGAGAGAAGAATTTGCTCTTAATCCTAAATGCTTTGCACATATAAAGCTTTATTTTGGTTCTAGATGGGCAACAACATTGTATGCTTGGCTAAAAAAACCCAAATGAAATGAAACCTCTTGTTGTGTGGAACGGCGTGCGCGTGTTTCTGTTGTGTCCGTTATATGGCTGCTAAACGCTGAGCAGATGGGAGAATGTGGCTCAGTTCAGTGAGATCCAGGCTGACACATCAAACCTCCCGTGCTGGCTGCTATCAAGCCACTGTTTTGCTGTCACTACTCTTAGTGTGCCGCTTCCTTCTGTAGGAGCTGTCAGCGTTAAACACGGGCCAAACCACTGTGTCACTGTAAAGGTTTCCAACAGCATTTCTGCTGTAGGATTATGGCTCTCTGCTGACTTCAATTACCATGCAAGTGCCAGTATTTCTGATCAGAAACAGACAGGAAACTGCAGTGTTATGAGCTATGAACTGGAAAAACAGAGAAGCGACAAAAAATCTGTCCATGAATTGGCATCTGACGCATTCAGTCTAAACAAAAATGCATTCAAAAATCCATATCAGATAGGCCAGAGTCAATAGTCCTACAGCTGCATTTAGAGGAAGGCCTGTGAATGGGACTGTGCCAGACATTCTGTCTGCAACGGAGGAGGATTATGTCATGTTATTATTTTGTCCCTGCTTTATTTCCAAAGGTGAAAAAAAGGTTGGTTTTAGTTGGTATCGAACACCGACCGACCTACATTGGTTGCACGCAGTATAGCTAACACCCTCTCTATGAACTTTAAAGGGTATTTTTAGACAGAAAAATCTGTCATTTAAATCTGCTAAGTTAACAGGTGTCTGCAGAGCAGGGCTTGAACAACAAATGATTAATTCACAGTCCCACACACCCCACTTGTAGCTAACTAAGGAAAAGAGCGGGGCGAGTTGATGCTGAAAATGGCTGCCTTCCAGACAACACCCAGGGAACAAATGGCAGCTTTATCCTCACAGGCGTGGAGAGTTTTAAGAGGAAGCCGAACACTAAAGTAGAGAGACTGCGGTGCAATGGGATCACAGCGGTGAGCTGTCAGACCCCAGACTGCATCTTGACATGTGAAAGGTTTAATGACTGCATCTTGTGCAGCTATGCTGACAAAAGCTGTCTGCACACATCCGGAAAGACGTGTAAACATCTGCAAAAGAGCTCAGAAACCCCTTTTTGTTGGAGTATGCTCATTTTACATTTACTCAGCGTGCCATAATGACACACACATGTGCACATAAAGACTCACAAGGTTGCTGACTTTTTAAAATGTAACATGTGTATTAGAAATCCATCTTAAAATGTTCTTAAGGATATGGCTGGAAACAAAAGGGTGGAGAGCATACTCTATGAGGTCCTCCAGGTGGTTGTAGATGTCCTCATCTTCAACACTGTCCTCTGTTGGAAAGGGCCTGAGAGGAGAAAGCAGTCCGTGTTTTAGGATTAAAATACCTCACAAGCTTCCAGTGGCAGTATAATGCATCCATTACATTAGATTTTATTGTTCACTACTAAGATCACAAGATGCAATGAAAGAAATGCATTGTTTTGTATTAAAACATTTCACTTCCACATACCTGATTCCAGTCTGTTGTACAATCACAGTGTGGGAGAGTTTAGAAAGTGTGTCCATAACCTGAAACATAAAACACGTTTCAGGACATCACAAAGGTGCATTTCTGATAACAGACACACGAGGGCAGCATTTTCAAACACTTCTGTGTTGCTCAACAAACAAACTGGGGCATATTTTACAGGAACACGTTCATATGCTGTGTTGTTTTTACATCTTCATGTGGAATTATTTTTGTACTGCGTTGCCTCCTAAAATACTCACTTTATATTTAAATCAAATAGAAAAGAAACAAGGAACAGAAAGAGAGAAGAGAAGTGTAATACACACAAAAAAATATTGCTTTGGCTCCCAGTCAACAGCTGCAGCAGTACACCAACAACAAAGCAGTGTCACATGACCTACTGTCAGTAGGTGTGATGTAAACTGTGTGTCAGCTGAGGCTGTTAGTGTGATATGTCATTTAAAGCTGCTTCCAGTGTGTTTAAACATCTCTACCTGTGTGCGTGTGTGTGTGTGTGTGTGTGTGTGAGACCAGATTGACTAATTACCACTGAACTCAGCTGGCTGAATGTAGATATGTTATGTGAGTCAAAACTCAACAGGGGAACTCTGTTTATTCTCCGTTTTTGAAACCTGCCAAACGGCCCACAAACCTCCTTTTTGAGGCCAAGCCTGCACTCACGCTAACACATCACAGATATAATACAGATAAATTTGCCTGGGAGCTTTCTGAGATCAATACTGATCACACGGCTCCCTTCCCCCCTCCTGAAAACAGAGGCACTAGTGCTGCGCGATACTGCAGATTTCGGTATCAGTCCGATACCAAGTAAACATAGGGCCAGTACTGCCGATACAATACCGGTACTTTTACTCTATCAAGGCAGTTCATGTAGGGTAGAGCAGTGTGGTATGACTTATGTGATGAATCATCACTGATTTTCAAAATTTGATCTAATTTTAATGGACACTGAATCACTGTGATTTTTTTTCCACAATTACTTTACACAAAAAAACACATCTTTCAGCTACATCAGCTTTTCGTGTCTGGGGTTTTGGGGACCTGGAATATAAATGTGGGTGTCTCTACGGCACTTTGGCTCAACTTCTGTTGTTTAAATGTGCTATAGGCTATAAATAAAATAAATGTGACAGTCAACACATTTTTCATAGTGCATGTTTGAGGTATATTTTTTGATTTCCCAAAAATTAGTTTAACATAAATCAGCAGGCTACAGAGTGAACTTGGAGGACAGAAACAATGAATCCATCTCATCACGCTAGTATCGATCTGAGACCGATACCAGCGTCAGTATCAATACTATCGATATCTGGATCGATCGGCCCGCCTCTAAGAGGCACACAGAGAGGACAGACAGAGAGTGTGACATATGTGCAGAACTGTGGGTTGTTTTTAATACCAGTATCAGCTGGAAAGGATGTCTGATAGATGAGTCGTCTGCTGCTTATCATTTTCACGTGATGATGGAAATCTTGTGAAATCCTGATGCGTCACGAGCAGCAACACATTGAGAATGCGCAAAATAAAGAGTGGGAGGATGCAAAGGAGGCATTTCAAATCAAACCAGCAGTACTGAAGTAGCTGCCCAGTGAAGGACTGGGGTCTTTATGTGTGTGTCAGGGGGGATTAAATGGCTTGTTGGGCTACTTGGTGCTTCTAAATCGCTCACACCCTAAACATGCGTGTAGAATGTGCTATTGTTGTTGTTTACAAGTACACCTGCAAGCCACCTCAACCTTCACAAATAAGCTATGACAGCTTGACAGACAAAATCCAGGCAAAACACAAAAAGAAAAAAAGAGTATGTCAAGCACCGCGCAGCTATTTAAGATCACTGCTCTGAGGGCACTGACACATGTTTTTGTCAGACGCTCTTTTATTTGGTTTGGACAGGTAGAACACTAATAAAACTAATTTAGTGGCAAAATCCAAACACACACACACACTGGATGTAGAGTTGTCACACAGAAGACGCAAGTCCTGAAGCAGGTACGTGAAGGTTAGACAATAATTAGCCCTTTATCAAGCAAAGAAGGATGATAATAAGGATTCAGACTTTAGACAGCACTAATGCTTTAATGCAGTCTAGGCAGTGCTCTTGCTTGTTTTATGAATACAGAAATGGGCATGCATGTTGGTATTGCGATCTAAACAGAGCCGCGAATGAGATAATAAAGAGCTGGCGACATGCGTACAGTTATTAGACAAAGCTGATGTAGCGCTCTCTCTTTCTCTCTAATAATGAATGAAGGGCTTGACATCCGGAGAGCGTGTTGGCAGGTACAACATGTTCAAATGCTGCGACTCGGCCGCGAGCTTCTGGAGGCCCTCCAGCTGTAGCTGGCAGGCGATTTTAGGGGACGAGTTCTGCGAAGCGCTGTGCTGTTTTGGCTCCGCTGACTACATGAGTCACACGCAACTAAACTGACCATCTGCACAAGACTTTTGGAAGGCTCGCCAGCATTACATCCATCTGCAGTCGCGCCGCTAATAATAGAAATGTCAGGAAAATGTCCATAAATGAAATGGGACTTTTTACAAGACGGCATGATTTTGGTGCAAAACTTAATTGGTCAGCAAAGTAAAGATGTTATGTAAGACTGTAACACACATCGAAATCCTACGTGAAAGCAGCATCTACTGTAAGAACTCAAAGTTAAAAACACACACACACACAGAAGATCAAGCGTTAGATTTGGTGTCCAGAGGTCACGGGCTCAGCAGCAGACACGTACTGTACTGCAGCAGCAGATGATGAAGGCTCACAGGTCCTTTGATGGAGGCTAATAAGCCTGCCCTGTCTGACTGTGGCTGCACCCCTGGATTAAGTGATTCACATCAGGCCAATTAAAGCAGGATGAAGGATGTGTCTGCCCACAAGAATGGAAGACAAGCACACAGAGCCTGCATGGGTGGGCTGACACAGAAATCACACATGTATGTATGTATGTATGTATGTTAGGGCTGCCACAAACGATTATTTTGATAGTCGACTAGTCACCGATTATTTATGCGATTAGTCGACTAATCAGATCATCATCCACTGGACGTAAAACTACAGCTTATTGCACCAGCAGCATCTGCTCTTATATAACTATCATTAGCTTACAGCTTTAAGCTTTTAAGGTGCTAACTAAAAATAAAGACAAGATGATAGTTTATTAAATTTTAATGAAATTTGCAGATTGTTTCGGTGGAGTTTAATAAACTCCTTGCTATCTAAAATATAACAGGACAACGGAGTATATTCTCCAGCATCTCACACTTCTGATAATCAGCTGTCTGCTTGACATTTATTCAGCTGTGTAAAAACTATAACTTTAATCTCAGACAAACCGATTTACTCAGGAACAAATAAAATACAAAAAAAAAAAAAAAGCCAAACAACAACATTTTTAATTTATCTAAGTGACTCATATATTTAACCTGAGTAGCGAAAGACGGCGGTGGGTTTGAAAACAATTTGCCGGGAGTCCGGTGTTCTCACCGCGCTAGTGACCTAGCCCCCGGCTAGCTATCGAGCTAGTGGGTAACAGACGACTCTGAAAACGTCGGAGCGCTTTTGAAAATATGTGGTGTCCTGATAAACTGAGCTGATATTTGAGGTTTACACAGCTACATTCTCGGCTGAAAATATGTTAAACGTTTATTTTGTGACCCAGAAAGAATAATAAGAGTAATATTAAAACTAACTAGCTGCCGCCATTGTTGGAAACTGAGCTGGGCCGCGCTATGAATTCTGGGACACAGCTGCTTCTTCTTCTTCTTCTTCTTCTTCGGGGTTTAACGGCAGCTGGCATCCTTGTACATGCTGTGCTGCCATCTTCTGTTTCAGTCCGTTATTACACTCTTAAATCCTGCTACTTATTCCTGCGTCTTTTGGGATCTTACAAAGCTTCAAACGACGCGTCGACTATTAAATCAGTCGTCGACGATTTTGATAGTCGACGTAATCGTGGCAGCCCTAATGTATGTATGTATGTATGTATGTATGTATGTATGTATGTATGTATGTATGTATGTAGATAGATAGATAGATAGATAGATAGATAGATAGATAGATAGATAGATAGATAGATATGACTTGTGCATTAATATTTAATCTTAAAATTGGATCACTGTCACACAGCGACGCCACTGGTTGGATTGTAATGACACGAGTGCCATGTTTGCTCTATTTAGAGGAAGATCAATAGTAACCCATATATCTGTCCTGGAGATCAATCGGAGCCTATTTCTGATCTCCATCGACGGCCTCTTCTTTGTTTATCCTCGCTCATCCTTTCCTTCCTCTCGTGGCGGAGAGCAGATCAAGCAAATGGTTGATGCATTGTGAACGTATAACATGTCAACAGCTTTATTGGTTTCACACACAGCCCAGCACGCTGTCCCAGTTTCCTGCTCTCTGCTTTTACTCCTCCTTTCTGTTTCTCCTTTTCTTTATTTCTAAATCACCGATTGCCAGCTAAAAATAGGCACCACTGTGGAACACATGAAGCTCATCATATTACATGCTTTGCATATAGACTTCCATCTACACGATCAGCTGTCTGGCAAACTCCACATTTAAGATTTTTCTTGTGTAAAACAAACCAGAGGTGTAACACTTGAGGGGCCAGTTTAAACCACACCAAACAAACAGGTGTGAAAGCATCTTGCAGCGTGTTGGCGTCGGCTGCATTCTTCTCTCGCTGCTGTAGCAGTTATTTCAACGATTGCGACGCTCGCTGTCTTGAAGCCGCCTGTGTTTGGAACAGCTTGGGTTTGCTCTCTGCACAAAGACTGTGTCTAAGAGGATGAGTTTGAGGGTGTTAAAGTGAAGGATGCTCTGTGTGTGAGTCGCTGCAGCAGAGGAGAAACTTAAAGCTCCGATTTATCTTTTGGCCCAAACAAAAAAACTAACTAGCTCTGCTAAAACATGCAAAACAATATTATAAAGTTCTGTTAGTCTCATCCACAAATGTCTTTTTTTCATATCAATCGGTCGCTTTGTTTGCTTTTTCTCCACTGCCTCTGTCGGAGGCCGCGCTTGATGAAACTTTAATGAAAGCAAGAAGCTTTCAGTACGTCCAAAAAAAAATCTTGTTTGTATTTTCAGCAAGAAAAACCAAAAAGCTCTTCCAGTTCAACTGCTTTTCCCATCAAACATTTACTGTTAAAGTGGAACAATGTAGAAGAAAAAGCCATCAAACGGCACCACAGAGAGAGTGAACACGATGCACTCTGGTTTATATCGGGTGTAGGTGTAAGTGAGACATGGGGGGTGGAGTACACGTGTTACTTAGACTAATTGATCTCAGTTTGCTTCTTGTGTTTTGTGACTGTGCTGTTGGGCGTGAGATTTATTATTGTTATTTGTGTCTACACACACACACACACGTGGATGTGGGTGTATGCTTGTTTGGGAGTACATCCAGTTGACGGATGCAGCTGGTGCATAAAATCTAATCCAGATATAAAGGGGAGAATAAAAACCTGATTGGCACAGAAAGAGAGAGCGAGAGCGTGTTTGACAATCAGTGCCACGGCTCATTAAGGCCCATAATACATCATTAGTGTGTTTGGATATACAGATGTATAGCTGATTGGAATGCAGCACACGTCGGCCATTTCCCTGTGTTTTGCTGCCTGCGTCATTTAGACAGCCATTCTCTGCATCAAGCTAACACTGCTTTCCATTATTTCTATGGCAAAAACAACTTCTTTTAAATGACAACAAGAGGCAGTCTCAGAAACCTCAGAGACTGCAGAGTTCCTCCTCTTCAGCTCTTTGAGACGGCTTCTGAGTCAAACCGCAGGGACTTTCAGGTTTAATCAAGTGTCAGACTCAAGGACTTAAAAATGAACCAGGGAACCAGTTTAGCTCAAAAGTTCAAAAAATCAGATCTCTTAAATAATTGCAGGTTTGACAGTGGTCACTAGAGACTGGCTCCAAAAGCGAGTCAGTCCCCGCACACTCCTGACTTCATAACATTAAAAACATGGACATAGCTGCCGTGATGTCACTAACAGGTTTCTAAGGTGCTATTTTGATGAGCAGTGGGTGTGGCCAGAAGGGGGCGTGAAACAGCGAGCTCACTATTAAAAGACTTGTGGTTGACAAGTTGTTAGCCGTTAGCACATTATTAGATCATCTTCCAATTTGAAACACAGCATGGACGTTACTCAGTGTGACCCGACATGAGTGACTGAGCCCATAAACTCATTAGGTCGAGACAGGAAGCGGTTTTCTCACTGACGTCCACAGGACTGGAAGTGTTTTTGCAAACACAGCTATCGCCACCTGGTGGCCTTCAGATGCTACATCCACATTTTATACCATTGATGATCACAAAACACATTTACAGAATAGGTATAAAGTAACTTTTTAAAAATCTTTTTATCTTTACTAAACCTCTCCCGGTGTTTTATTGTGCCAAACACATTTGTTTTTCCAAGAGGAGCACTATAGACTAGGCTCAACTCAACAGAGCTTTTTTTTATCTCATCCACCTTCATACTGGACTCGAGGACATGGCCACTTTGACTGACAGAGGTCGATCAAGTTACTTAGCACTTAGCGTGTATCTCTGTGCGTGTGTGTAATGTACCTATGTGGTAGCTTTTAAACCAGCTTGCTTGCATTTCTCTCTCGTTTCTCCCTATGCTCGCATATTAGTTATTTCCATCTATCGTGAAAATGTCCCACAGCCTAGCCAAGTAAAAACAGCTTTGGTTTCTATCTATTCCAATTAATAACAGATGTGCTGATAACTGGAAACAAGCAGGGATTTTCCTTACCAAAACAAGATTTTGAAAGTGCTATTAATAACTAATTAACTAATTATATGTAAGTTTGAGGGCTGTTTGATGCTCAAGAACTTGTATTCCAGCATGAAATTAGTGTGATAGCTGACAGCTAATTTAACATCGCAGCTTCACTCCATGTCTTAATTTGAGCTCATCAGTCTCTGTGTAATCCTAGAGCAAATATTCACAACAAACAACAAGCGTCTGAGTTTTGCCTTCATTTCTTTCTCTCAGCAGAGTAAGGTTAGAAGTAAGGTCATCCTCACTGTCCAGGTAAATCACATCAACCTCCACGGACCGCAGCCCCTCAGGACACACACACACAGTCGCTCACACATGTAGTCCCAGCCTCACAAGCAGATCCTTCACTCACACACATGCTTGTCTTCAGCCTCTCTGAATGGTTGACATTCACATCAGTGGGGGAGCGTTTTTCACATGTGATCACACATTTGCATGGTTTTCACACAACGTGAAAAAACACAAAACAAGTGATGTTCCCAAATACACACATCTGATCTGCCAAATCCTCACTTTTCTGGCAGATTATTTAACTCCAGCTGAGCTTCACAGTGCCTGAATCAGCAGGCTGCTCACAACTGGCCAGCAGTAAGCAGACGCGCCAGCACATACATGCACATAGAGAGCGCCGTGAAATCAAGGAAGACCTCATAAGTGAACATGACGTGGTGGAAGACTGAAACACCTTGGCTTTCTTCTTTAGGGAATACCTGCCATGCAGTGAAACCCCTGTGCACATCTAAAACCTGGGCTCTGTCATAAATTTTATGTTTTTGTACATAAATATAACTAATAAAGGTTTTTGCTCATTTAGAATCAATATTGCCAATATTGCTCATGTCTTTCATCTTGTTAACGATTCACATCTCTGTATATGAATGCTAGTTCAATGTCGTTTCTTTGGACAGTCTTTAGCATTTTATCCAGTCTGATGTCTTGAGAGCAAGCACCAGTTTTTTCAGGCTTCTAGTAGAGCAAGCAGAAATCTTTGCATCTGTCATTGTTTATTCGTGCAAATTATTTTAAAAGCTAACAAAAAGCTAAATGTTTGTCAGATATGTTCACATCCCGTTTCCCTTTAGCTCTAAAGACACTTTACCTGCATGCATCCAAAGCCTGTTCAAAGGTGTTCGGTGAATACAAACCTGACTACAAACTGACCACAAAAAACTGAAAACTTTCATACATATTTCAGGATGTCAGCGGGGCAGCTTGAGTTCTTGCTGGCAGAGCTGGGACCACATCTGCGCGGGCAGAGGAATCATTTCAGAGATCTGATTGACCAGGAGCGGCGTCTAGCTGTGCGCCTGAGGTAAAATAGTTTTATTTTACTATTTCCACATCATTAGATATTCAGTACTGCTCTGTGTTTTGAGACACAGCAAACTTATTGCCAAATGCAGCATTTGATTGGTCAGATTGGATGTTCGGAAAAAGCACCAAAAAGTAAAAAAAAAGTAAAAAAAAAAAAGTGTGAACAGCTGCATTAAAAAGCAGCAAACCTGGGCGCCAGCTTAGCTCAATGCGTTGAGCGGGTGATCACATGCCAAAGGGCTGAGAGCAGCCAGGCCGGGTTCGAGTCCAACCTGCGTCCTTCGCCGCGTGTCTTCTGTCTTTGCCCCTGCTTTCCTGTCCTCTCTTCATTGTGTCTATCCGGTTGTTCAGTCTGACGTCACTAGCCGTGTCTGGGTCTAAACTCCGCTGCAGGTCCATATATCAAACGATCACTGTGGCATTACTGAGAGTTGAAAAACTGTCTAAAGTCTTTCATCTTTAATAAAATGATCAGCGTTCTGCTCTACCAGGTGTAACAATTGAGTTTAACATCCAGGCATCCATGAAAACGGAATTTATGACATTTAACGGAGTTAGAAGTTAGCAGGGAGTTAGCTCGCTAGCTTCTATCTAAATACAATATAGCATGTCCTGACTGCGGGGTTTTGGAAACTAATTAAAACGTACAGCTTTCTTATCACTTCCAGCATAAATGAAGACAGAAAACTAAACAGCAGTAACGTTTGTAGGGTTACTGAAGTTTGGCTAGCTGGTATATAATGATGTGCTACGTGACCGCTAGCGACACAGCTATGTTAGCATAATATAAACAAGCTAACTTTTTTTCCACTCGATAAAAGTTAACGTGAGTTTTCTCGGTGGTCAGAAACAAATGTAATCACATGGCAGGATGCTGTAAAAGGACCAAACTTCAGCCAGGAGAACAACTGAGATAATTCATCTACAATACAAAGTTAGTCATTCATATACTGCTGCATGGGCTGGGCTGTAGTTACATCCTAAGGTTTTAAAAACTGAGCTTAAATAAATGATTAGCGGTGATAAAAGCCGAGGGAGGTCAACAGGGATCACTGACTGTTTTAGGAGCTTTTTGAGATCAAATAGAAGAAAATACATAGCATTAAACATGTTAACAACACAAAAGCCATATTAAACGCAGACTACTTTAGACCCGGAAGTAGGATTCGTCGCGTCATCACTGAACAACCGGATTGAATGAAGTTGAAAAAGGCCAAAAAAGAACAAGCGAGTCTAAAAAATGCTTTTAACATTCAGATAATTCGTGCAGATTTTACAGGTCAACTGTGTCGAGGTCTTAAGGTTGTCCTTGCTGTCCTTGAGCAGCGAAACTGTGGTACATTTTGATATTTTATGGCTACATTTCCACTCTATTTTTTTAATCCACTTTTATGCTCAACAAAAATGTTTACACAAAAGATTCTCAGCAGTCCTTGCAGGCTAAGATCCTACATACAGAGATGAATCCTTCATGGAGGACCCCCCACTCGAAGTTAGTACGACACAAGCCAGAGCTTCTTGCTATTGTGTTCACTGCTGGTATTATCATTGACTTCATTGCAGCAGCCGTGCTAAAGACATAACCTCATCTCTTCCACCCACTCCTGAGCCAATCTGCAGCACAATCTCCATTGTTTCATCACGTTGACATGACAATATCAGTCCCTCGCTGCTGAAATACTATCTCGCAGTTAACTGGGGATGAAATGAAGCAAACGAGGGGAAAACAATCTCCCCAAAGCCTCTTTGAGGGGAAAATACAAACTGGTTTTAGTAGTGCTTTTCTTTAAGTGAAGCTACAAGGACAGTGTTTAAAGGCTGCACATTTCAGCTCCTAGTTGGGATCATTTGGCGAGCAGAGACTTGAAAGACTGCCAGAAACCTTAACAAAGTGTAAGAGCAAGCTCGAGTGGGATGTCTGTGCTGAAAACGACGTCCTAAGGCGGTCAGTGAAAATCCATATGGACATTCCTCGGCAATTTTTTTTTTTTGAGAGCCTTTGATCCTGCAGCGTCCTTCAAAGAGCTTCAGCATACGCCTCAGTTTTAGTCTGCCCCGTCTCAACCCACAGGATATTATGAACCCAAACGGGGGATGTGAGTGAGTGCTGTGAAAATGGAATCACAGGCAAATTAATTAGAAAACAAGTTTGAGATCTGTTTGGGTCAGGACTGGGACACAAACACGTCCTCGAATGTCTGCTGCTTTTATGTAGGCTGACAAACTGCAGTAGCACGACGGGAGCGCTGATGAATGACAACAGCAACGATCGTTACTCGCTAAAGATTCTCCACAGCTGGCAGACTAACAAAGAAACATGTAAACCGCTTTATATAAAATAGCTGGGTTGTTTTTTAACAGCATTGGCCAAATTGACTTGAATTTAAAACTCAAACTTTTATTCGCTTTTACTTCAGTCGTTTAATTGGGGGCTGAATCCACCGGGGACACCAGGAGAATGTAATTAAGAGCTGGAAGGTCAGAAAAGTCGACAGATCTGTGGTGCACCAGAGAGCCGAGTCTTAGGAGCCACTCAGAAGAGGAAACTGTCGCCCAGTTCAGAGAAGAAACATAGAGCCGGGAGCTTCAGAAGACACATCCTTCGCTCTGCTTTTTTCTTGATTTACAGCCGCTCTGAATGTAGGTAAACAAAGACTGAATCAGGGTTATCAATCTTGTTGCACTTCGCAGAGCTATTCATCGTGCTAGTTTACATGTCAGGTATTTTACGACCTCTTTTCGTCATCGCCGGATTATACTGTCGACTGTCGAGCGGCATGAGCTAAATCCTCAATGAAATGTTACCATAAATCCAAATCTCGGTGGTATAAACAGGGCTCTAGAGTGCGACCAATTTGGTCGCAAATGCGACCAAATTTTTCAGTGGTGCGACTAAAAATAAATATTTGGTCGCACAGGTGCGACCAACTGTTCCGGTAACAAAAAAAAAATCTCTGTAACTCTCCGTGTGGTCAACAACAGACACACATTATGCCCCTATCGTGGACTAAACCAATCAGAGATAGTCAGGGGCAGGACCTCTCTGATTGGCCGTGGTCCAGTTGAAAGTGCAGGTGGAAGAGAGGTGAGTAGCTTGAATAAAGCGATATCAATTCATTAACGGATTCCACACAAAGACCTAAACACGGAGCGGACCCAACACATCAGAATCAGCTTCGTCTTTCTCACCCGACGGCCTGAACACGGACACGCTGTCGGAGCTTAGCGATTCTTCGGGTCCGCGCTGTGTTTACGTCTTTTTGCGCTGATTCTGAGCTGCAGGTTTTGCCTCTCTCCAACCAAAATTCACCGAGCCTGCAGCAAAAGAAGCAGCAAACTGCGCTTCACATTTGATCAATGTCGTCATGAATTCCCTCTGACTTTTGCTGTTTTGCTTCCACCACGATAAAAATCACACTTCCTGCACAGCTCTCTCTCTCTCTGTACTTCAGGAACAGTTTCCCGTCTCAAATCTGTTTTCTGCATTATTCATTCGCTTATTACCCACCAGTCTACCGTTGTTTACAGCGCTTTTTCTTTTTTCACTTAAATGACCTCGGACAAGAAAGCCTAATTTCTGCTGTTCAATACTGAAGAAATTTAAATTTCTTAAAATTGTGCAAAATTGCAGAATATTTTTAAGGTTATCTGCTATACAAAGCCAGACCAGGAAAATCTCCTTCATGTTTTCCTGTGTTTTATTCTCAGTTACTTTCACACAAAGGCATCTGCTGTGATTTTCACAATTCTGATGAAGTCTCATGTGTATCAGTACTGATAAATGATCAGAATTATAATATTTCTGACTGTCTGAGGCTAAATTGAATCAAATCAGGACTTTGAGAACCGGAATTGAATGGATTATAGAAATCAGTGATGATACTCAGCCCTAGTGAGCAGCCTAGGCCTGAGAGAAGTGGATGTACTGTAGCTGTGGGTAATAAGAAAAGATGAAAAGAACTATTGATAACTTTTTTGTTAAGTTAAGGCCTGATCTGTCTGAAATTCATAGCCAGTGCTCTGACACGGTGCCATCAATATTTGAATGCTGAAAAAGCACAGTGTATCCAGAAAACACATTATATGCTGCAGTAAATGCACTGCCCAAGTGTCCCCTCTCCCCACGGCCTTTCAGCAGCAGACAGCAGCAAACAGGTCGTCAGAGGAGGCCAAGATGATGATTAAGTTTTTAACATTTTCTACAATATTGACAAAGCACTTTAAGCACAAGTTTGTTAGTTAATAATTTAGAAATTAATATTGTCTGTATGGACTTCCCCCCCCAAAGAAAGTGCACATGTAAAACTGCGGTGTTAAGCGATGCGGTTGAAAAATTTGAGTGCGCCTAACTTTTGTGCCGGTACGCCTAACTTTTTAAAGTTAGGCGTACCGGTGCGCCCATGTCAAAAAGTTAGTCTAGAGCCCTGTATAAAGTAATAACGCCTTTCATATTGGCTCCAGACAATAAAAGCAAAGTAAATGCAGACTTTCCTCATGTCAGGCCAGAAGCGTATATTAATATACCACCTTTTATTGGTCATCTTATTATCAAGGGTAGTGTATACAAGATTCAACAAGCTGGATTAAAGCTAATCATCTCATCCAGGATTGTCAAATTAAACTGTGCAATGAAGGAGGCCTGTAAAGTGAAACTTCCCTTTCTGAGAGTGTAAAGACGTTTTACTACACATTTAAGGCGTGCTATAGTTTTTCCACATAATAAAGAAATGCTGCTTTGGGCTTAAATTGTAAAAAATACATGTGTAAAATTACAGCTCATTGCACTGAAAACCCAGTGTAAAAATCATAAATCACTAGACTAGATAGTTCTGTTATTTAATTGTTGATCCATTACTTTTTTATTTAGGTGTGATATGAATGGCCGTTTATTTCCTCCTTCACATTCTCCAAAACCTTCCAAGGGGCCAGATTGGAGCCTTTGGCGGGCCGATGCTGCCTCCTCGGCCAGGCTTGGCAAACCTCAGGTCTCACCCTGAGTCTACACACCTGAATCAAATGATAAGTTCATCACCAGGCCTCTGGAGAACTTCAAGACATGTTGAGGAGGTAATTTAGCCATTTAAATCAGCTGTGATGGATCAAGGACACATCTAAAACTTGCAGGACAGCAGCCTTTGAGGCCTGGATTTGGACACCACTGTCCTACACCAAATGTTTTGAAAATTGTTGTGAAAATATGATTGGTAATTTTTCTGTATGCAAAGAAGGGAAGTTATGTAATCGCATTATTGGTTCAGCCCACATTTGTTATCAAAACTATATGTGGTTCACAGACTAAAATGAGTTCGACAGACCTGTGCAGATGAAAAAGTAGAGCTGCGAAAGCAGCCCGAGTTAATTCTGATGTAAGTTATGGTAATGTGGAAGCTCTTCTTGATGTACATAACATGACACATCAAACCAACTGATGAAATCGTAAACTGACTCTGAAACTGCAGCCAAAAAAAGGCCAGACTGAATAACCAAATACATTCGTATCCTCTATAATGCAACAAACGTGTCGGCACTTCTGGATCTGTGTTGCTAACGCGCTGGCCGCAAATAGCCAGCTTGTCAGATCTATATGGCATAAGTGGGTTAGCATCATTTAGCATACCCCGAGGAGTTACCATCATAATCACGAGTGCTTAAAAAGGCACTGTTTCAATCAGCCTGTGCAGATTCTGCGCATTAGTCATGCAGCTGTGTGCAATCTTGTTATGGTGTTTTACTTTTGCTTGAATAATTAAACGCCATAAAGGAAAATACATCACTCATCTGTCCATTACGAAGGCTTAGAGGAACTCAGCTACAGAAAAGCAGCTTTCTGGTGAGTACATCAACTCTAATAAACTTGTTTGTAGAGGGTTATTTTTAGGGTCTCATCATATATTTGCAGTTAACATTCAATTTTATACATAGTTTTGAGTGGAAAAAAGCAGAAGAAAAATGAGAAATGAATAAAGAAATGCAAAAAAGAGCAAGAACAAAAGCCAGGCTGAGAATTTAAATGGAAAGTAAATGATAGTAGGGTGTAATCTGTTTATGCCAAATTCTGACTCTACCCTCCAAACGTCAGACCAGGCAACCTTTGAGAACTCACTCAGCAATCACAGCCTCGTGTTCCCGTTCTTAGCTGACAGGAGTTACACTCGCTGTGGTCTTCTGCTGCTCTGGCCCATCCGCCTCAAGTCTGACATGGTGTGCGTTCAGAGATGGTCATCTGCATATCTTGGGTTGAAGTTACTGTTCCCTTCCCATCATTTCCAGTCTGTCCATTCTCCTCTAACCTCTGGCAACAACATGGGATTTTCCCCCAGCGAACTGCTGCTCACTGGATATTTTTCGAGCTGCTTCCGTGTTACAAGTAGAAGCTTAAACAGTCAAACCTAAGAAAGCGAGTGCACATAAAACAGCTGCACCGTTTGAGAAATCGCACACATCAGACTCCATTGATTAACACCTCCCCGAAGACACGATCTGCAATGCATCACGCACGCCATCTTCCATCATGCTTCTTTTTATGATGACATGTCCCTAGAAACTAATGAAAAACTGTCCATTTGGAGGCTGTTGTTGAATTTACTGAATCCTATTAGGATTTTAATTGAAGTAAACACACGTTTCCTAATTAAATGAGGGCGCTTCATTGTGTTTAAACAAAAGGAATACTCCTCTGTTGCATGTCTGCCGCTAAAGTCAAGCCAAAATCATCGTTTCTTAAACTGTCTTATGTCCAACAAAAGCAATTTTAGCTGCTTCTCTTGTTTCGTGGATATTGTTTTGATGGATTTATGGATTAAATCTCATCAAATAACCACACAGTGATTAATATTATATTACTATAATCCCCATCAGAATCTTGACCACGTTCACCCAGAAACCCAAACTGCAGCTTTTCATGTAAGATGAATCACACGGCTGCCTTCATGCATTATTTCATTTACTGCGCAAACTTCTCCCCATGTGAGCTCATCAAAACTGCCTCTTTTTTGGATATTATATAACTCGGAGCAGTTGCTACGATGGGATAGAATTCAAAGAGCGTGGAGGATGGAGATTAGCTATTTAGAATCGCCCCCACTTTTGAATGACAGCGCATCCACCCACTCCACCTCCACCACTCCGAAGCAACACAAAGAGGAAAAGACCCCAACCCCCCCTTCCTTCTCCACAGTTGCATCTGGAAAAAGCTTTGTTGACACGCACACAGTCCTCTGCAACGATTCTGCACAATCTTTACATTACAGAAAAGCATCTCGGCGAAATCAGAAGGACGTAAACGTCCCTGTGATTCAGTGCCGTTAGCTCTGACGCAGAGATGACAGATGCTGCCTCCGGCACCTCTTGACAGGTTTTTGGTGAAAGTTTTTAAAGATGTGTCAGCGAGGGATTGCCCTTGTTGAAAACAAAATCTCCCTCATTCATCTCCTTTCAGATGAAGCTAGCGGGCGCCCAGGGGAAACTGGCTGCACAGCGGGGAGAAAGTGGATTGAAGAGAGCGAAATAAACATGCAGAATCTAAACATTCTCGGTGAATCGCTGCTCATCTGGAAGAGAACACTGACCACAGGCAACTCACGTTCTGAATAAATTCACCTCCAACGCTCATCTGTAAGCAGCACAGTGGAGTTTGGGTGTTTCGTCTATGAATAGTGTGTATAAATACGGCTAGTATGGAGAAATCTGAGTTTATTGTGTCAGAAAACTTGAAAAAAAGTGGAGTTTCGTGTCAATTAACACATGAAACTCACAGTATGGCACCAGGTCAGCTAAACTGCAAGGATAAGATAAGATAAGATAACCTTTATTAGTCCCACACGTGGGAAATTTGTTTTGTCACAGCAGGAAGTGGACAGTGCAAAAGTTATGAGGCAAAAATTAGAATACAATAAGAATAAATACAGTACACAACTGTACAGAATAGAATAAAATAAAATACTATATACAGTAGAATAAAATAAAATAAATATACGATAAGATAAAAATAGAATACAAATACAAATACTATATACAGTAGAATAAAATAAAATAAATATACGATAAGATAAAAATAGAATACAAATACAAATACTATATACAGTAGAATAAAATAAAATAAATATACGATAAGATAAAAATAGAATACAAATACAAATACTATATACAACTGAGTAAAAATACAACGATGACAGAAAGGATTATTGCACTTAGTATTATTGCATATGTATGGATGTGTGTGCTTGATCAGTTAATCAGTTAATCAGTTAATCAGTTGATCAGTTGGATATCTACCCAGTTAGGAAATATAAACCTTTGTGAATCAATTTTAACTCCTTTGACGCACATTTAACTGACAACAGGTGCACCTGAGAGGCAAAAACTAGACAAGCTCCAAAAAGGAAACAGATTTGCATATGGTGGCCAAGGACTGCTGCTCTCTCTTTCTCCCTCCTGACTGATACCTCCTAGTACTTTTTTGTATTGTTACTAATGTCCTTGATACTGCTGGTAGCTTAAGATGACACCTGCAGCCCATTCATGTGGCACAGACAGTCCAACTTCTTCAGGATGGCACATACGTGGAGATACCCAGATCACCCACTACATGAGGAGAGCTGGATAGAAGCATTAACTTAGAAGTGGAACTGGTATATCTGGTATTTGGAATGGGAGAAGTCCGCCAGGAAACCTACAAAATGACCTTCAGGGCCACTCATATGCTTGTTTTCACCAAACTGTAAGTTTAAGTGCGATCGGTGCTTACAGTCCAGCATTGCATGGCTCAACTGGCATTTTTCGGGGAACACCAGAACTGGGAGATCCACCACCTTGTTGTTTTCACTGATGGCAGCAGATTCACACTGAGGAAATGTGACAGGCGTGAAAGAGTCTGGAGACGTCTGCCTGAAGCATCATTCACAATGACTGGTTTGGAGGGTCTCACTGACCTCAGTGTGGTGGCCGACATCACCCCGACTGCTGAATGAAATCCTGAGACCCACTATCAGACCTTACTGTATGTGGGTACAGTAAGGTCTGATATGGCAGTTTGCACAAATGTAACTGTATCTACGGAGTGATGAGATCAAAAGAGATGGAACAGTAACATTACAAGAAATCTGGATTTTGTCTTCTTTTTTTTAGCAAACTGCAAAAATAAGACGTCCTGTTCAAAATTTGACTGTTCTTGAGTCTCCAGGGGTTGCTTACAAATCGTATTGCAACAAGACTTCAGGAACTCGAGCCACACGCTTAAGACATCTAACAGCAAAATGTGTTGTTTTAAAAATGTGAGCATCTTTGATTTTGCATGAATTGTATGAACTTTTACGTAACAGAGAAAGATCAAGTTTTTTGTTGCCTTCACAGCCGGATGAAAAGACTCCTCATTATCCAGTTTGTACAAGCAACAATCGTCCCACTACAAATTTTAAGAGCAGATCTCCAGCTACAATTTCCAGGTCCCAACAGGTATTCACGCAAAACAAGAGATAATGGAAGTTGCTTGTAAGGTTGGAAAAGACACTAAACTAATGTCAAAAACTGAAGCAATCCCCGCCGATGAAATGTAGTCCATTACTGCTCGAAATAACAGTTAAACCAAACATTTACGTCATTGTCTTAAGAATGGAAAAAAGAAAATAACAAAAATGCCCTCAAATGCATCTGTAGCATTTAGCCACACTGCGATGTAGGTCAGTAATTCCAGGTAGCGAAACAGTCCATATTGAAGCAGGGGTAAGAAGAAAATCTGTCAGAATGTAGGGCAGAGAGGGGAGGAGGGAGGTTTTCAGTCCTTCGCTTCAGTCTCTGTCGTCTTTCCTGACCGCGGTGGCTTAGCTTCACATGCTCTCTGGCTGGCCCGGTGTCGGCAGTGGCCTAAAAATACCTGCCATGTTTAAACGCCCTGGTAACCTCAATACCGAACAGCAGCCTAACACACAAAGCCTTTACCATAAGAACGCTGCAAGCACAACCGCCGTTGGCCTCTTACTGTTTCCTGATGTCAATCGACATGACAAGAAGGCCACAACTCTCATTTGAGATGCAAACGCAAAGAATTAGAATGACGGTGTTGCTTTTATAAGTAAAAAAAAACCTTCACTGAAGGATCGGTTTAGTAGTGAGCTCCTTTTAAATCTTTTTACAGTAGCACTACCTGAAGGGTTAATGTGTTTCATGCTCAACGGGAGGCTCCCTTTTGAACTGGTATGGGGCAGGGACATACAACACAATGTCTTTACACAAAGATACACACACACACACCACTGACCAAAAGTGGCAAGAATATAAATATAAATTCCCCTTCCACCCAGTTTTCCAGTCAGAGCACACTCTTTTTCCTCTCTGTGTCATAAACTCTCCCACATTCACACACACACTTCCACTTCCAGGGCCGGAGCCCGGTCACAGGAAGAGTGCGGGCTTGATAGAGCCTGTGGCAGAACAAGACTGAGGAGGTGGAGAGTGGTGGTGGGGGTGGTGGGGAGGAGTCCAATTGTCTAGGCCTGGCTCACCAGAGCACACTTACACAAAATATACTGTAGGCCTCGACAGGCTGGTTGGCACCATGGGGCCACCATGGGTGGTTTGGATTTTAAAGGCATGAGTCAAAATGCAGCACATGCAGACAGATAGCAGTGCACATGCACCCTTACACCTGAAGGCAAATTTGAATATAGAAACAACCCCAGAGGGGTTCTGTGGTGACCGTTTCCTCTTCCTGTTTCCTGCTGCTTACTGAGACTTGAGATGAATCAGTCTTCGGAGGAGTCACTGTAGCATGCACGCAAATATAGAGGCACTCTCACACACTCGTATGCAAACACTACAACCTACACTATCAGGCAAGTTTTTCCCTAATTCAACGTTAGAAGGCCAGTGAGGCTTTTCAAATGTCACAGAATTATTGTTTGAGGGCAAGTTTTAGCTTTTCTTTGAGGACGCTGGTAGCCGTGGTGATGAGTCTTAGCTTCTGCCTCACTCTGGCCATGTGAGTGCCGGCCTTCCCCGGTTTCATCTAATTGTCCACAAAAGCTATTACAGTGAGCCTCGTGCTTCCATTCTTCTCTTAATCAGCTTAATTGCAGACATTCAGTTGCCTCCCTGATATATTTAAAAGAAAGTCAAATATGATCATAGTGGATGGAGTATAACCAAAAGCAAAGAAAGGGTTGTTGGAGAAATCTGTGTATGTTTTGTCACCTGTGAGTTGACTAAATGAAAAATGTAATCCAAGGAAAAATTTGCAATGCAGAAATTGGACAGAGCAAGAAATTAAGCATATGTTGTCTTCAGCTCACACATCCATAACCAAAAGATCCCGAGTTCCCATGACAGCCTACTCTTCAGCTCCGTTTGTGTGTGCACAGAGTAAGGTGATGGTTGCCACAAGCTAGGCTTCAACTCAGCTCACACGGAGAGCTCCAACAGATGTCCACAATCATCAAGTTTTTTTCTTTCACACTCTGAAACAATCAAAGAGACTGCAGCCGGCAAGCAGAGCTGCGGGGGGGGGGGGGTCTTTAGAAAGACACAACTGGGCTCGGGCAGTTGGTGTGTGTGTGTGCGTGATGGGTTTTCTGTTTTTTGCACGAGTGCACGCGCTCATGCTTGAAGAAGCCAGTTGTTATGAGAAGTGTGTTTCCAGTGAAATCAGCTGCCGTGCAGTCAGTCACCAGGAGTCCATGAATTATCCACAGAGCTTTCAGCAGGTTCTGTCAAATTGTTTTGGGATTGATTTTAAACCCAAGTGCACAGCAAGTGAACCAAGGAAGCTTTTTCACACACGCTGGAACTCAAGGTCTACAAAAAGCACTGAATGGCCAACATTTCTCTGGTAACAAGACTGTGGAGAATTCTCTGGAACACCTACTGAACTCAAAGGGATGTAGGATATGATAGCATCCTTCGTGGTTAAAATGTTAGAGTCCTTGAGCCATTCACCTGTGTGAAGTTTCAGATATTTGTGGATGACACCCTTGCATCTCTGAGCTAATTACAGCGAGCCACGTACACAGATCTATGGATTGAGGATGAAGAACAGATTCTCTTCATGCACAAAGTCACTGCAGCACACCAAGAGCGGAAGGAGTATAAATTTTGCAGCTCCATTAAAAGTAGATGTGCCAGTCAGCCAGCATGCACAATGCAACTGGAATGCAGTGATTTTTAAAGTTAAGGCTTGCACATGCATTCTGTACGTTGAAATGTCCACCAGAGAAAGCTGTGGTCTCGAGCCGCCTGCCAATAAAATCTGATTAATTGCTTTTGCAGAGGTTTGGACTGGCTTCTCTCTCTGAAGGCCTCATTTAGCATTAAAAAAACCACACAAAACAGCCATAAACCGAGCTCCTTTCTGTGTTACTGACATCTTTGTAACCTTTTGTTGTGTTGTCACAAAGCAGAAAAGTCATTACACCATGATGGGAGAGAAGGCTACACTTTCAAAGCCAGACTAATTAGTCTGTTGTAGGTGGGTTCACTGCTCCGCGAGGCTGAGAGTTTAATTGCAGGTTTAATCGACTGACACCTACGACACCACCAACCTCCAACGCCATGCTGGAAAGATGTTAGCAACAACCCGTGAGGTATCTCTACCATATCTGGGGCGGAGAACAAAATAATGACCAGCAATTACTCTGATCATAACCTAATTGTAGCCTTTAAAATGTGCCTCCGAAGCAGTTGCGACTCACTGTTCCTGCAGCTCAGCCCTGTGGTGCAGGGATACAACCCGAGGATCCATTAGACATATGATATCTGACCACAGTGATCAGCAGTACAGCTGAAGGACAAAGGAAATAGACAGAGAGGGAGAAATGATGGGGGGGTGGCTGGTCAGGAGATGCATCAGGCTTTAGTGGATTTCCACAGTTAAATTTATCACAGTCAACTGAGGAGGAAGACAGCAATCAATAACCCCTATCTCCCTGCTGTCCTCCAAGAAGGACAGTTGCTTTCAAGGGTCCAGACCTCTTTTAGACACCCCATCCAAAACATAAAGAACAAAAAAAAGAAATAACCCAAAACAACCTGCATCATATTATATTTAAAAAAGAAAGAAAAGCTAGAAAGCCACTGTTAGAGCAACGGACCTCAACCTTTTCTGCGCCACGGACCGGTTTATGCCTGACAATATTTTCACCGACCGGCCTTTAAGGTGTCGTGGATAAATACAACAAAATAAAACCCGTACAAAAAAAAAAAGATTTATTCATAACACACGGGAGAAGGGAAACCGGGTTAGCGATAAAAAATGACAATAAAAACCCTGAAAACCATAAATTTCACACCCGAGCCTCAAATTTCAAATTCAAATTCAAATTCAAATTTTATTTGTCACGTACACAGTCATACACAGTACGATATGTAGTGAAATGCTTGGACAACTGCTCGTGACCTAAAGAAAACAAAAAAGGAAAGGCTATGAATAAGATAGGAAATAAATATGAAAAATTAAAAAGGGTAAATTTAACTAGGAAGGAATAAAATATAAATTAAGGTTAAAAATGAAATAACTGTACAACACACTGGGAAAGAATAAGATAAAATATATAAATTAAATTGAAAATAAAATAACTGTACAACAAAATACACAATACACAATATAGAACTATATAAGAATGTATGAAGAAATCTAAATATAAATAAATATATACACAATAACAGCAGCTGTACAATTAACTGGAAATGAAGAATATAGTGACCAGTGTTGAGCAAAAACAATGTCCAGAAAGTCCAGTGTGTGTGTAAGAACCATATGTGTGGGTCAGTACTGGGTCAACTCTCACGGCCTGGTACCAAACGGGTCCGTGGCCCGGGGGTTGGGGATTGCTGTGTTAGAGGTTGATTCCTGACTGGATACCTGCTCCGTTGTAACCTCTTGCTGATATTATATGAAGACGAAATCAAACTGTAACCGTAGGACTGTGGAAACCTGGAAACCCTTGCCTGATTAATGAAACTAGAACGCGTAATGAAAACGCAGGGATCTGGAAGCAGATGAATGAGTCGGGCGCAGCTGCGAAAACAACAGCATGCAAGAGTAGTCACTCATTACCAGATGATTTACATGACACACAGCTAACAATATGCAGGTGTAGCATCTTCTGGCACATGCAAAGCTGTAGAAAATGGGATACAGTACATAATGGAGGGTTACTATACAGGGGTGGAGGCCTGAGCATCCACCAGTCATCCAGATGACCACAGAACCAAAAAAGCTTGGTCAGCGCAATACTCTTTAAAGACTGGAAACAAAAATCAACTAGCCAGCACTTCTTAAGCTACCGGTTGTTGCACGATCTTGTTTCCTTGAAGTGTAAAAACTGAAGCTGAGAAAAAAAAAAGCGAGTCATTGTTTCCAGGATAAACTGCCCACCATGTGACTGTGTGAGCATGGAAAGATCCCGTCAGCACTTTGATTCTATTTAAAAAACACAAGTTGGAATTAGCAATAAAATAGAAATGAGACAATTAGTCACTGACAGAGATGATGATGGCAGTATGTGTTTTCATTCATTAAAACTTTCCTAACATGTAAAACTTTCACACTAAGCACAAGATGGCACATTTTTCCTATGATATGTAAGGAAAAGGTCTTTTTAAAAGCTCATGCATTTTGTGCACATCTTAGCACACAAAAGAGCTTGGAGACAAAACAATATTGTTTCAGTGTGTGTGCAACACAATCAGGCTAGTGATGTCATCTGGGGCACATAAGCTTCAGGATGTAGACAGTACACTGATTACACCCATGTAATAGCTATGCATTGTATTATTATACATTCAGTGGACACACAGTATGGTAAAATGACTGTAACCCTTACAGTGAAACACACGTTGTGGATTCTTCGCCCACGCTGCCAAACACTTCCACAGATATAACAGTGAGGGGATATATCACAGCTCTATTGCCCTAAATATCGCACACAGATCAACTCTGGAGCCCTCTCGCTCTTCCTCTCTGTCAGCCAGGTGTGTGTCAGTGTGTGCACGGCCTGCACATCCAAGTTTCTGTTCTCCCTGCAGAACCCACAAGCCCTCATGTGTCTACAAGACAGATGTTCAAACCAGATGTTCTTGCACCGAACAGAAAGGTCTGCAGACAGACCTGCTGCTTTTGTCTCTGTGACTGGCTGATATCACGGCGCTGTGCCGAGGCGCGTTCAAATTTCAAAAGCAGTCAGACAGATGCAGTTTTACAAATTAAACGCGCCCTTGATTTTCCTAGTCTGGTCATGTTTTCTAAGGATTTCTCCCTTTAATGCTCCTTCCCAGCTTCTAAAGTAGCAGAGTCAAGGACTTTAATACCTTTCAGATTACACAGTGCGACTGCTGAAGCAGACAGAGATATTCCCAGCACAGACTCTATATCTAAGTCTATAAACTCTCAAATAAACAGGCCAGCTGATGTTTTATTCAGAAGCAGGCCGGCAGCTATTTTTAAAACAACAAAAAAAAAAATAAATAAATAAAAAAAACTGAAAAAGTCACGTAAATGGCAGCTTCGCTCATCGCCTGCCCGCCTCGCTCCATTAGCCTCTGCGGAGCCAGCCGAGCAAGGATTACCAACCAGCTTCCAGTCTAATTTCAGAGATGGTAGAGTCACTCAGGGCAAAGTGGGATTCACTCAAGAATCATCGAAGTTCTCCCTCCACCAACTGAAACCAGTGGAGAAAAATCCGGCCAAAATCAGACCCCAGAATGATTCTTCAGCAGCAACACCCTGAACTTATTGCTTTCTGTCTGACTCTATCAGTCTCTCACTGACAGGTTCTGTAAGCCATTGAAACTGTAACCATGCACCAAAAAAAGCTCTACCTCATGTACTACTTCCAAATAAATAGTAGCAGCGGGTTAATGTGGCCAATATCAAAAAAGCAAATTCTATGTAAATCCTTCTATGTGAGAACATTTTAATTTCCTGTTTGAAAGCTTCGAACCAAATATAGTCATGTGAAATATAGTCACAGGACTCTCTACAGTACTGTAAAAAACAACATCCCATGATTCAATAGCTGGTAGAACCACCTTTAGTAGCAAGACGTTTTCTACATGAGTTTGTACATCATCTTAGAGGGAACACAACCCACTCGTTACAGCATCGCCTCGGCTCATTGAGGTTTGAGGCCATTCATTTACCATATGTGGTGCTTGTACAGTGGGGCAAAAAAGTATTTAGTCAGCCATCGATTGTGCAAGTTCCCCCACTTAAAATGATGACAGAGGTCAGTAATTTGCACCAGAGGTACACTTCAACTGTGAGAGACAGAATGTGAAAAAAAAAATCCATGAATCCACATGGTAGGATTTGTAAAGAATTTATTCGTAAATCAGGGTGGAAAATAAGTATTTGGTCACCTCAAACAAGGAAAATCTCTGGCTCTCACAGACCTGTAACGTCTTCTGTAAGAAGCTTTTCTGTCCCCCACTCGTTACCTGTATGAATGGCACCTGTTTGAACTCATCATCTGTATAAAAGACACCTGTCCACAGCCTCAAACAGTCAGACTCCAAACTCCGCCATGGCCAAGACCAAAGAGCTTTCGAAGGACACCAGGAAAAGTATTGTAGACCTGCACCAGACTGGGAAGAGTGAATCTACAATAGGCAAGCAGCTTGGTGTGAAAAAATCAACTGTGGGAGCAATCATCAGAAAATGGAAGACATACAAGACCACTGATAATCTCCCTCGATCTGGGGCTCCACGCAAGATCTCATCCCGTGGGGTCAAAATGATCATGAGAACGGTGAGCAAAGATCCCAGAACCACACGGGGGGACCTGGTGAATGACCTGCAGAGAGCTGGGACCAAAGTAACAAAGGTCACCATCAGTAACACACTACAACGGCAGGGAATCAAATCCCGCAGTGCCAGACGTGTTCTGCTGCTGAAGCCAGTGCATGTCCAGGCCCGTCTGAAGTTTGCCAGAGAGCACATGGATGATACAGCAGAGGATTGGGAGAATGTCATGTGGTCAGATGAAACCAAAGTAGAACTTTTTGGTATAAACTCAACTCGTCGTGTTTGGAGGAAGAAGAATACTGAGTTGCATCCCAAGAACACCATACCTACTGTGAAGCATGGGGGTGGAAACATCATGCTATGGGGCTGTTTTTCTGCCAAGGGGACAGGACGACTGATCCGTGTTAAGGACAGAATGAATGGGGCCATGTATCGTGAGATTTTGAGCCAAAACCTCCTTCTATCAGTGAGAACTTTGAAGATGAAACGAGGCTGGGTCTTCCAACATGACAATGATCCAAAACACACCGCCCGGGCAACAAAGGAGTGGCTCCGTAAGAAGCATTTGAAAGTCCTGGAGTGGCCTAGCCAGTCTCCAGACCTCAACCCCATAGAAAATCTGTGGCGGGAGTTGAAAGTCCGTGTTGCTCGGCGACAGCCCCAAAACATCACTGCTCTCGAGAAGATCTGCATGGAGGAATGGGCCAAAATACCAGCTACTGTGTGTGCAAACCTGGTAAAGACCTATAGTAAACGTTTGACCTCTGTTATTGCCAACAAAGGTTATGTTACAAAGTATTGAGTTGTATTTTTGTTATTGACCAAATACTTATTTTCTACCCTGATTTACGAATAAATTCTTTACAAATCCTACCATGTGGATTCATGGATTTTTTTTTCACATTCTGTCTCTCACAGTTGAAGTGTACCTCTGGTGCAAATTACTGACCTCTGTCATCATTTTAGGTGGGGGAACTTGCACAATCGGTGGCTGACTAAATACTTTTTTGCCCCACTGTACATCATCATGGCCAGATATCGCCACTTCAGTCTCATCCGTACAAAGGATGTTGTTACAGAAGTCATGAGGCTTGTTCAGATTTTGATTTGCAAACATAAGCTGCGCTGCCATGTTCTTTATAGAGTGAAGAGGCTTTTTCTTGGTCATCTTTCAAAGCAAGCCATCCCTGTTCGGTCTTTTTCTAACTGTACTGTCACGAACATGAGGCTCTGACTCTACTGGGACGTCCATTCCTGTAAAGATTGTGACACTGTGTTAACACACACAATGAGGGGTGATGATTTGGTATGAATGCTTCAGACCAACAAACTGCCAAGACCGCTTTATAGAGGTGCTCACACTCACTGATGATCAGTTAATCGAGTCCATTAGAAGCCCCCGACTGCTACTTAACCTCTTAATTCCTATGGAGTCAGTAAGGGTACACAGGACCTTATACAATCCTGTGAAACTGTTCTCTTTCACATTGCTGTAGCTAGCTAACCCAGGATAAAGACTAGAAACAAAACAGCTAGCATGGACCTGCCACCAAATCGTATCTGGTTAACACAGAACTGAAGCCCTGTACAAATCTGTGTTTATCCTATTGGAAGGACAGGAGTTAACAATTGAATAGTAAAATATGAGAATGTACAATTACAAGCATAAATCAACCTTAACATTTGTTTGTTTCTGAGAAGCAAGGATACAGATTTGTATTTGTATTTCGCTCTACCAGGAAATAAAGAAAGGAACATGCCTCAGTCCAAATATCTTTTAATTATAACTGACTTAATGAATGGTTGGCTTAATTTTCTCAGCTACTTAATTCAGTTTAGTACACCAGTTTAAAAACAAAAGCTAGAGAGAAGATGGAGAAGATCTTCATTATGTTCCAATAATTCAAAGCGAGCTGTGAAAGTGTAGCTGAAACACAGAGTTGAACTCTAACACAAGGTGAGCACTGAGTGTTGTTGCTGTGCTCTTCTGAAGTACCCCATTTTAACTTTTTCCTCTCAAGTGTTGCCACCTGACCGGTGAGCTCGCAGTGCTCCAGTAGTTAGTGTTTCAGAGTAACTTTTCATTCCTATCGATGCTTTTCAGTCTTTCGCTCTCACATACACACATTTTAAGCTCTGGATTTATGACCCTGTCATCTTGTAAACACATCGTGTGCACCAAAATGCAGCAGCACCCTCTTTCTGCTCAAGCCTGGTATTTCTAAATTAACCTCCTGGGGACTTCCCGAGGGCTGCCGGAGAGCCGCAGACGCTTCCACAGCCCTGCGAGTGAAGACTGAGAGCCCTATCAAAGTAACGAACCGGAGGCCAGACGTTTAACCCCCCCGTTTAACGTCTGCACGCTGACTTTTTTACTTTAATGAGAGGAAGCGATTAAAGTGCTGGGTCATGTTGCTGACTTCAGCTTTACTCGTGATTTGGGAGTGTGAAGCAAGCCAAACTGTGGCCTCAGACTGCATTTATTAGCACCTGTGATGGGAAAACCGGTGTCTTCTAATTACACTTCAGATGCTCTCACAAAGACCAAGTCTGCCTTTTAAGAAAGAAATCACTGAAAGACTAATAAAAATGTAGCTCCAAGTTGCGTGACTTAAAGACAAAGGCAAAAGTGGGTGTAACAGCACATTTGACTAATTCAGAACAGTCTTTGGGGACAGCTGGCGCACACAGCGAGGGTGGATGCAGGCTGCCGATGCCAAAGCCTCCGTCACGTTCTTTATCGGGCCTGTAGCAGTCGTGCCTTACCTTTCCAAAGTCCCTGACGTCAAAGAGGTCAAAGGCCTCAAAGAGCTCGCTTTTCTTCATGCCAAAGACGTCGCTGCACGCTGCCAGGAAAGTCCTGATGTTCTTCAGGCACAGGAACTGTGTCGGGGAGACAGAAAAGGTTCATGTGTCAGTGGCAGGACGGTAAATTTACAGGCAGTATCGTGATGTTTCACTTTTCTTTCCAAATGGCTGCGTGTCTGTGCGCGTGTCTTTATGACATCACTGTACAGTTTCTGCTTTTTGGATAGTGCTTGACAGCTTTCACTCTCGCTGTCAAATCAGGCCACGCAGTTTAAGACAATGGAGGGCCGCAGCTCTGAGAGAGGGGGGAAGCTGTGCTTAAAGGCGTCGTGTTTCACTAATATGATGTATCTGCTGTTGAAATAAGTACTACATAATAAAGGAAAAGATAATTCAACAGAGCAGGGAGAGAAAGGCCGAGATCTTGGTTACTCCTCCCCATACAGTACATCGTCTCTGCTATCGTCATGTAAACGAAACAGAAATTTTAAGAAACGTCCTTATTATTGACTTATCAGTTGAATAGTTGGCTAACTGCACATGCCACGTGTATACACTAATTATGTCATTGCATTATCTGGATCTCACAGTCTAAACTGAGTCAAAACCTCCATAAAGTTATGATTGTGATGTTTATCTTCAGCAAATTGCTGCACAAGAGCAAATTAAAAGCTAAAATCCCAAGAGAAATTGGTTATTTCAAATACAATTTAAAAAGCAATGCTTCAAACACAGCTCATTAACAATCACCAAACATATAAGCTGGCTGGTTATAGTTGCTGCATTTCCAAATTCAAAAGTACATCACTAACATTAATGCATAGCTACATAACTCTTGTACATTTGATAATATTGGGCGCACAGGCAAGTACATCTGTATATATACTGTTGTGGTGTGTTTATGTTCAGCCTCCATTTCAGCTTTGGACAATGTGCTGCGTTAAATCACTTTCAAAGTGGCTAAATGTTGAAAGATAGTTTGAGAAAGAGCTGAAAGACGTTACACTAGCGTTATTTATTTTTAAACTGAAGGTTTATTGTGTCCCTGATATAAAGTTGGAAGTAAATAAGTACAAAAACTGAAGAAAACAGAAGCATTTATTGGTATTGGCACTAGCTATTGGAGCCAGATAATATTTAAATATTATCAGCTAATATTCGCTATTTGCCAATCTATCAGTATCAGCATTTATATTGTCCAATAGATTTATCTATATAAATTTATCTCTCTATATATATATCAGTCAGCATTGACGCAGACTGATCCGCGTTAATGCATTAAAATGGGCTAATCCGCGTTACAAGCAGATCAATCCGTGTAAGGGGTTACTCGGCGATAACAAGTTAATGTGGCGTTAACGGCGTCATCATGGCTAACGTGATTAACAATTAACCCATCTGGAGCTCAGATTGATTCAAAATCCCTGAAATGCCTCTGTCAACATATTTTGGGTAGTTTATATACGTATATATATATATATATATATATACGTATATTTTGTCCACTAGAGGGCAATTTCCCAGTTGGCAACACGTGTTTGGAACGCCACAAATACAACAACCAGCTGATTCAAACAGAGTCAGATAGAGTGTGAACAAGTAAATAATCGTACATAGTAAATGTTAAGGAAATCTGTTTATGTATCATGTGTATGGAAAAGAATTATTGGCTCATATATCGATATATCACATTGTAAAATCAACAAATATCGGTACTGTTCTTAAAAATCCTATATCTGTTGGGCTCTACTAGGTATGGACAAAGTGTTGTTTTAAACCTCACCACCGGTACGCGTAACAGACATCTGTAACATCTGACGCCATTGTTTCATTGTTGTGTTGCCAACAGGGAGACTGTGGAGTGCCCTCTTGAGGACAAATTATGCAAAATCAACACTAGTTAGATGGATGAAGGGTGTTTCTTCCGTCTCTTTTTTACCCTTTTGTTTATTGAATATTTCAGTCTGATAATGACAGATTAGCAAATAGCTGATTTGGTCTGACCACAGACTGAATGTGAATACTCTAAAGCTACTTTCAGCTGCTCTTTTATTCACAAGGTGTAACCATAGCGTGTTTGATTTGGCTCTTAATGATGCAGCCTAATGGAGATTTGTCTCTTCCGAGGACCAAACTGAGGATCTGAGGATTTCACCTCAAAATCTGCCACTATAGTAATTTTTCTGCTGAGCACAGACGCCTATTTTCCATACTAGGCAACAAGGTTATTAGCAGGCAAGCAGCACAATGCAAATACACTAATGAAGATGAAAAGAAACTCTTTCTGAGCCTTAGAGCTTAATTACAGCTGAGGGTGCACGTTGACACGTGAAAATTGAATCAAATGATCAATAAGTAACTCTACTAATAAACAAGGTCATTTACTGAGCGTGCAAGTGTTTTGCTTCATCTGCAGCTTGAAACTTTTGCTAATGATCTTAATGGAGTTCAGCCCAGAAACTGTTTATCCATATTATGTGGAACCACTGAAAAACACAGGTGGGGGGGGAAAGGTCTAAAGTATTAAGTAAAAGATGTTTAACACTGTTTTCGTAGAACTGCTGGCACTAAGTGAGTGAAGGGGGGTGATGTCAACACACAGGGCTTAACCAGCATGCAGCATCCGCGACTTAGCCTTCCCGTAGTTAATACAGGATGGAAGACAAAAAAAGGATGCTGATGTAAGAGATGTTTCCGAAAGTTCTGATTTTGTACTGGTTTTGGCCACACCACTATGCACCAAATTGCTGGGAACACTTTTTTGGTTGTTTGTTTGTTTTACATCCGAGCATTATTAGACGTGTTACATGACAAAATGACACTTACGTGATGGAACTATCAGTAAATCAATACTTACACGTCAGGTACTAAGACAACACAATATCACAGCCAACACAGAGTCACAACAGGAACGGCTGTGTGGTTTCAGCTTGTGCATTTGAGCAGTGACGACTTATGGTCAAACCAGGACAAAGGGATCAGAGTCTACAATGAATGTAGACAACTGAAAGCACTGCACTGCTGTGTATATATCAGCAGCTGTGAAGTAAGATAGACTAACTTCATTGCCCATCAGCACCGTCAGCTTTGTAAAATGTCTGAAAAATCTCAGGAGCATCTGAATTAGGGGCAGAAACACTCGGTTACTTTAGGTGACAGCCATGTTTAATTGCGTGGAAGCATTTTAGGAGAAATACAGCTTGTTTTTCTAAAGGCCACGATCTTTCTATAGGTCCTTTTTTTTAGTTTTTTATTTGAGTATCTTAAAAGAGACTGTCTTCTTCTTTTTCTTCTTGGGTAACAAGTTCGCAGGAAACAGATTTCATTCGCTGTTTCCTGCTTGCTAAACAGACCACATATATGAGTCCATACCTTTAGGCCTGACTGCAATCATGTATGGCAACTTTTGGTAAACTAATTGAGTCAGTGTCGCCTCAGAAAACTAGGAGCACGGGAAAGGATGCAAAGCAGCCCAGAGTTACTCTGTTATGCGTGACACACCTTCCCTCTCATGGTACGACGCAGAATCAGATTTGTCTGTGCGGAGCATGTCCACGCATCAAATATAAAATGCCTCTCTGCCGCAACTGAATTACACTTTACAGATGGCTTCACAGGAGAAAGAAAAGCCCCCAGCCAGCGAGCTCCAGATAAGAGTAGAGCAGCAAGCAAGCACTGAGTGAATAATATTGAATGTTTACACTTGTACACATCACTTTCTTTTATCAGACAAGCACATCTTGTCTGCCTGGAGTCTCTGGAGAGTCCCAAAGGACCTCACTATATTATCTAAGGGAAGCAGCTTCACAGAGGACATGCTATATGAAAGACAGCTTCTCTACTGCACTGAGCCGAAGACAGCAAAGAGGGAATTGTATTAACAAGAGTGGAGCAGGATGAGGCAACCGCTAACTGTTCCACTGGCAGCTTTTGTTCTGCAATAGTGACTCTCTGGGGCGCAAGAATCGAAGGGCCTTATGTGTAAGTGTGTGCATGCGTGTGTGTGCGTACATATGAATCCAGACTCCATGTCCAGGCCAATGAGAGAGTGAGTTCTAAAAGAAAATTTCAAAAAATCTGAATTTGCCATTAAGAGAAAGTCTGATATTCACCAGTCAGCCATAACATTAAGACCACTGACAGGTGGGGTGAATAACATCAGTCATGTTTCAGTGCGATCTTCCGCATTCACGCGGATGTTAACATGACGAGGCGACCCACTTAAACCTTAGACACCAAGAACATCAACCAAACTGCATTTCCCAGTGGCAGCAGCCTCATCCAGCAAGCACAAGGAGAGATTGTGCCTTGCCATAACGTCAAAACAGCTCAAAAAACAGACTTGAGAGCTGGAGACAATTGCATGGCCAAAATCCCTAATGTGAGAAAAGATTCACAAATCAGCAGCTCAACCCATGAAGTCCAAAAAAACTTAGAGCTTCAGAATATCCCAGTTTAAAGTGGTTTTAGCATCTGTGGCTAACCCACACGCAAGCTAACATTAGCTTGCAGGTGGAAGCTAAGTGCGTAGAGAAGATGAACTAAAAAGATGTTTCAGAAAGATCCAAGAATTAAATAGTTTAAGTAAACAGAGTCCCCTGAGATTACAGACTTCCTTTACTACTACACTCACTGGGGATCGATCCTCTGGCTGGAAAGCTAGATCGTTGCTAGCTATATCTAGACCGTAAAACTCTGAAAACCTTTACCGCAACCTACAGCGTAAACTATGTGCAATGTAACTACACATCAGGACGCTACAGTCCGCAACTATCGTCAATGTCCTGTTCGATTGTGACTTCACAATTGTCACTAGTCTGTCTTGTATCAATTGAGGTAATGTACAAAGTGAAAAACCTTGAGGATGAAATATGTTAGCCTCTAAAAAAACTGACTACAACAAAGGCTTTTTAAAAATCCCAGCAGGTTGATTGTTACTTTTGGCTGGTACTGCATATAAAACACCAGGACAGGAGTACAAGGTAATTAACAAATAATGCACCGCCAAAAGATTAAAGCAACGATGTCGACCACTTGTGTAGATTACGTTCTAGGCTCTACAAAGATTTCCTGCTAAATAAGTCTAAATAAGGGCTTGTTCGAAGTTTGTACTTTGTCTTATTTATTTGATGCTTTTCTTTTATGTCTTTTCCTTTTCAGACCCCAACTAAGCCTGGTTGAACTGAAAACGTCTTTAAAATGCTGTTAAAACAGGGTTAACATTTGCAGTATCTTTGGGGTTTTATGTCTCTCACATCCAGTCCCAAAAACAGATTTTACTCTATTTTGCAAGTAAAACTTATGACGTGACGTTGTGACACGGTGTCCCCTGCAGCGACCCTTATCAAACACGCTTGTTTTTGTCGTGTATTTACGAAATAGGACGAGCAGTAGCTTTATTTAAAAGCCTTCAATTCAAATATGTTCCTACTGAAACTGCACAGCATCCAAGGCAGATGCATCCAACGATGTTCATGCACCTATTTCTGTACTTCAGTGAAAACAGCAAACAGCTTCATTGTGGAGAACAAGGATTTAAAGACAGATTAGGCTGTGAAGTCTCAGCAGGGAGCTCCAAACACGCGCCAGTTAGGTTTGGATAAAATGCATAGTTTATACAGTACAAGACTGATGTATGGTGGGCTTAAAATCTTACAAGTGCATTTCATTTCTGAGACCAACCATGTGGAAGTCAAAGAGAAAAAATCCTGTATATCAATGTAGTGTTTTTGTCCCCTGTCCCTGTATCCACAGTAAGTCTCCAGTTTCTGCTCATGTATTCCTTGATACAAGCCTAAGTTCCATAGCAACAAGCCGGAGCCTTTTATGGGCCCTGTGTGGATTGTGTTGCTTAATGAAATCCTGGTCTCATTCTCTCATAGATATACACAATGAAATACAGCCAGATGTTTGGCCATCGCCCCACATGAACCTTGTTTATGATCAATTAATTACAAAGCATATTTTGCAGAGGGACCCAAAGCTTTGTGCAAAGAATTCAAATTCTCAGGTAAGAGCTCCCCAAATGTCATCTGCTTGCTGACAGCAAAATGGGACAACAAAGAGGAAACCATGAAATGTAGAGGAGATATATACATTAGGTGTATTGTGTTTGACTGTCTTGCCACTTTCCATCACTCAGATATTGTATCCAGTGTGAATTACATCATGTGCGCAGGCCTGATCTGTGGAGCTCTTTTGCCAAGACTCTTAAGTCATAACCGGTGGGTGAGATATCACTATCCAAGCGCTCGGGTCACATCCATGTCATGTAGGAGCTTTTGTCAGCTGTGTAACCAGGAAACGGGAGGTGGGAGGCAGGCAGAGGTCTGCTGACACTGTCAAAAACACTCCTTTCTCTCTCCGCCTGGGCTTGGGATCATCACAACAGGCAGCCTAGCCAGCCAGACGCTCATCATCTTACTCAGCCTCACAGAATATTATCAGCGAGCATTCAGCAGCTTTTCTTTCTGGTGTAAAGCAATAACCCCGTTTTTTAAAGTGCACTAAAACTGCACAGCTTTTGCTTTACAATAAAATTCAACGCAGTGTCTCATTCCCCATTATTCTCCCATTCACTCGTGACTCTGAATATTCCCTGCTAGTTAACGACAACTTCTTTACCACCTCTTCATCAACAGCTTTTTTTTTTTTCATATGTGACTAGGCTCATTGGTTCCCACTCCCTTTGGACGTGGCGAGCTTTAAAAATCATCTGTGTGTCCAGGAGCTCTACGTGGTGCTCCAGCTAATCCTTCCATTCAGTATGCAGAGTAATTGTGACGGACAAGCATTATGGTATCAACGAGAGTGAGAGAAAATGAGAATGTGCAGGTTTTTCCCAGCTGAATGACTCAAGCTAAACACTCATTTTGAACTAAGAATGGAAAAGTGTGTAATTTAAAAAGGGTAATTTATGATGGCAGAAACATGAACCTTTGTCATTATTAATCACTCTGTCGATGATGGTTGGTCACGAGCAGATGGTCCATGTTCCCGTCGCCTAGGTAACCCACTAATGTTTTTACCACCCTGTCATATCTAATCAACTACATCCTTCGCTCTCATTGGTAGTCACTTCACTCCCTTCCCTCAAAATTGAAAAAAGTTTATCTGGTAAAATAAACTGTTAAAAGTTCGTGAATGTCGTTGGTTTTCTATAGTCTCTGATCACCACATCACTTTATTGACACCCCCGTCACTCTACAGGTTCTTTCAGCTGACTGTTTAGGATCATTGATCTGATCAGCCTGAATCACAGATGAAGCAGCCAGTTATTTTCAATGCAGATGTTCTGCATCATATACAACCTTCCTAACAGCAAAAAAATACAGAAAAATTAGGTACATGTCTCATAAACGGCCAAAGAGCTGTTTATGAGAAAAAGTTGCCATGTTAACGTTAATGTTTCATTGTAAATATACAGAATAGTAAGCATCACTGAGTCAAACCTCAGTCACACTAGAGTAAAAATAGGTCCACAACCACCCAAGAAACTACAAAAGAAATCGGTGGTTGGCTGATGATTTACTTTTCTTCACATTTCAGCACCTGATTACAAGTAGTTGCAGCAAACAGAGGTGGAGCGTGCAACACACTCGTCTGGATGACCAGTTTCAACTGCAAGGTGATTGCACAGGTCGCTTTGTGGGAGGTAATCTATTTCCAAACAATCACGGTCCAATTTTGACATACTGTAAAGACTGTCAGAGGGACTGGCAAAGGTTTGCAAGCAACTGCAAACCATCGAATTTATACATACAGGCTTTAATTTTTGGATTATTCACTGTTAATTGCTGCTTTATGCAGTTGTCAACCCATTCAATAACAAACTCGTATCAGACTGACTCCATCTTATTGCCCTTTTACCACCAAAGTCATTCTGCAGACTGCAAGTGGTCTCCAAGTGGTTGCAGACCTTGATCCTGTCTTTGATTCAAAGACATGTGAGATCGAAAATTCATTGTATTTGATCGCAATAACCGAGTTTGTGCCACAGACGTAACTGTAACTCCACTCTTTGCTGTAGTGTTTTTGAGTTGGTACTAAACAGTCAACCAAGATTATGAAACAAATGGTTGATGCCCTCTTTGGATTTTGTGCAACTAAACAACAAATGATTCAAGCTTAAGTCCACAAGTCTTTCATTTTTATAAGAGGTGCTCCAAACCACACAATTGCATTAAAGTTTCCTAAAAATAAAGGCCAGAACGATCAGTAATTCAAATACCATCATGTTGCCCAGGCAGAGTTTTGAAATTCATGTATGTAAATGTCATCAGCGTCACCTGATGACATTTACATACATGAAGGTGAATGGCACTCTAAACTGCACGCTCAGCTCCCCCGATTCTTAAAGTGAGAAATCACAGGAAGAAGTGAAGATGACAGGAAGTCTTTCTCGTGACATTTCTGACATCCACACAAAAGAGCCAGGCGCACGCTTACAGTACAGCTCCCCGAGCCTCTCTGTGGCAACAAAGAGGCAAAAGGGGAAAAACCCTGCTACCTCCCCCACAACACCAGTACGTGACTCGGAAGCCATTTTCCATTAAATCCTGGTTTGAACCCAGATGACCCCCACATGTACACAAAGCTTACCCCTGCCCCCACCCCTGACGATAAGCCGAGTGAATTAGTGTTACTGTGTGAGATATGAACCCTCGTGGCTGCGGCAACGCAGGTCAAGCAGTTTCAACTCAACTGTGACCGGCTCGGCAGGATTAAAAGGAGTCAGGGTTGTGGAAAGTGGAGAGTTGAATGTCATATAAACTGTGTCAAGCGCTAAATAAAACGTACACACTGAATGAGCAAACACTGAAGCGTGAATGGTGAGCAGACAGCATCCCTCCTCCTTCTCCTCCTCTTTCCTCCTCTCCCTTATTTTCTGCCTCTTGGAAGATTGTGTTCAAAAATGTGAACAACTCTGCCGTGTTACTTGACAGAGCGAGGTCAATGGCTATCTGACCCGTGCGTGTGCATGCGTGTGTGCCGCTGCCCATTCAGGCGAGTGGGCTTTGACTGATATGGGTTTGTGCAGGGCCTATTTTTGGAACCACGCTGCGAAAAGACGCGCATTTAGAAGGATAAACTGAACGTTTTTCCGTTTACACCTTCCACAAAGGTTTATTTCTGGCAAATTAGAGCCTTTAATTCGACCTTTCAGGCCTTTAATTGACCTTGTCCCTTGTCCTCATCACCTGCATGTGCTGTGTTATACATGTATTGAGTCACAACAGCTCCTAATCTATTTCAGGGACTCACCCCCTCTCTGTCTCCATTACACAAATGCAGACATTCCCATTTCCGACAGACAAAGGCCATCCATCACCTCCGCACTGTCAGCACAGGGCACCTTACACATTACTGTCCCTGCAGGAAAAGACAATAATCTCGTGAACTGCAGACGGTTTTTCTATTCCGGGTCCATACACTTGTACGAAAATGTATCTCCCTCATGTGCACAACAGATATATGCAGCTCCATTCATTTCCACCCATCTCTCCCAGCTCCAGGCTTCCTACAACAGTAAACCTGTCAGTAAAAGGTTATGAGCGTGGTTGGTGGTTGTACGCTGGTATCATCAATGTGTACATCTGCAGCTCCAGACTATCTTCCAAATAGTATCCTGACATTTCCGAGCTTGGAAAAAAGGTAAAACTGCAGTTGTTGTTTACTAATGCGCCTCTTTAAATGTTCATAATCATAGTGTACGCTGAGGGTCTCCTTGAAAACTGAATGCCACTTGTGATGATGATTGTTTGCCAGTAAAGACAACAGACAGTATTGACTTTCTTAAAGCTCTCAGAGCACTCAATAGTGATTAACTGAATCCAAAGCACCACAACTGAGTAACATAATAAATATTGATTGCAAGTACATTCTCCACCAGCGAATAGCTCCTAATTAAATCAGCATATACATTACATACATATACATTACATATAGTTTTAACGTGGAGCGTAGCCTTTACCGGTTGGCTGTGGTTCGGCTTGTTACCTTGGTGACAGGAAGAAAGGTCAGTTTGCTCTGTGCACAAGTGCGATGCAACGCAATGGCGTCTTTGCAAATGTCTATATCCATGTCACTGTACATAAAGCCGCACATGTACGTGCACGTCATCGGGGTGACACGCTGGAACAAACTAACGCGACTGCACCGGAATTGTAAATTGAAGGCCGTGGAGCCTTGCAACAACGTGGCGTGCATGAGCGCAGTAATGTGGTGTTTACACTCTGACAGGTGCAATCTTTGCTTCAAAATGAACCAACGAGGGCAGCCGAGCTCCAGCAGCTCAGATGGAGTCATCATGGGACTCATGAGCTGTCTCTGAACCCTTGCATACTGCATACTAATAGCATGCGCTTAGTCGCGTGTGCAAAATTAGCATGCAACGCGGACTCACAGGTGTGAGTGCGCATACAATAAGGATGAGAATATTAAGTATTAAGGACGGTCACTGGTGCTAATTTTCTGCATAACAACAGAAAGAAGAAGAAAAGCTGAAAAAGTACACTTCAGTGCAAAACCTTAATGAGATATGATACCAGAGAAGCAAAGTGACGTCACTGGAAGCTGGCTGAGAAGGTTAAATCCTTTCAGATATAAAACTCACACTTTCTGATTCTATGTATAAAACTCCACAAACCTCATTGTGCTTGATAAGCAAGAAGACTCAACTTCAGCTTCTTACTCCCACAAAAACATTAGAAGTTCTTTTCAGACTTGTTATAACAAGAAAAGCACACTTCGTAGTGTCCATATAACCCACAGAGCAGGTCTTTGTGAGATGCGAGTCTGTGACGCACAAATAAAGCATTTACATTGAATCTAACAGCTACTATTTAACATTTTGTGATATGCTGAGTATTGCAACAGCACATGTTGTATTTTATAACCTTTTCATTACTGGAAATAATGTCCTCAGAGTTCAGTTTTGTCAATATCTGTCTGATGTACAATATCGGTGTCAAAAAAGATAAAATTGTCAAGCACACATACACAACACTGTCACTAAAACCTGCCATAAATGTTGTCATAAGGCAGAGTTAGTCTGCTGTCGATCTGATATCAATAATCTATTGGTCTGATATCAGTCCGATGTCACACTATTGTCAGTGAGTTTTTTTGTTCAATTTTTACTCGTGTGACTGAGTCTTTTGGCTTGCTCTGGATTAGGACAAAGCTTTGTCCAGGTAAGCAGTCCAGCCTTTTGTTTTTCGGTTGAGATGATTTAAGTTTGCTTGGCTAACATTATCTCAGGATTGCAGTGCATAAGATTAGCCCTTTTCTTCATAGTATTTTCACAGTAAAATATCAATATTTGGTGTCTCAATATCAATATAAGGTCACTATGTGAAATATCACTATTCTGTCCTGTCTCCATTTCCCCCCATCCTTCCTGTCTATACCCTTGCTTTTTATTAAAAACTACATTAGATATTCCATTCACTAAGCTTTATTCCTCTATAAACACATTGTAATTGCACTCTGATACTTCACACCAAACCCTCAACTTTGCTACTCTAAACATTCCTGCAAATGCAAATTTAGATGCTGATATCTGAGGCACCTCTTACACGTCTTTAAACAGGATCGCAATCTGTTGTGTAGATGCAGGCCCCTTTTGCTCAGCTTATATGACTTGCCTCATTGCACAGGCACTGAAAAGAAAATGAAGACATCCTCTCTCTGTCTTTCTCATTCTCCCACTCAAATCTCTGTATCTGACTTTTGTTCTGCAACTGAAGCGCGAGCCTCTGAGTCTTTGAAGCCTGCTGTACACAGAGCTCACAGTGGGAAAGTGGCTTCTTTGATTTGCATCACAGAACTTTGGTCTGAGTCCAATAAAATATACATATGTGCCATGTATAGCGTATAATACCATTCTCTAAGCGCACCATGTGTACAAGACCTTTAAAGAGTCAGATCCAGGTCAGGTGAAACCACACACCTGTCAAAATGTATTATGGAAAATGATCAAAAATAAATACATTTGCTGTTTATTAGTTGTTTTAAAGAGTATAATGGATAGATTACATCACACTAGTCTGCATCGCATTAATAGAATTCATAAATGTGTTAATCGGGTCTTCGCTGGTATCTGCGCAAAAATTAAGAAAGCATCCTCTGTTGCTTTTTTTGACTGTTAATCAGCTTCAGTGCTCTCTGAAAACCTCTCTGCTGTTTGAGGCGTGTTAAAATTAGACCAGACTGTCATTCTCACGCCGTCATTCTCTCACTTTCGCTTTCCAAAAATGAAGACTCGGCCTTGACATCTTTGAAGACAATTCTATAAAGAACAATTCTTTTTTTCTTCTTCTTCTTCTTTCGTGCACTGTGAAGAGAGAAGTTTCTTTTCTCTTAATTGCGTTCTTTGGTCTGAGCTTGATCGAGGGCATGTTTAGTTTCACTTCCTTCCTCTATTCCATTTCCTGATTTCCTGTGCACGTTGAAGCTCACGGCCGCTCTGACTGACAGACTTTTAGCAGCTGGTTGGTTTTGCGGCAGCGTGCTCACTCTGAAGCTGCAGTTTAAAATCCTGTGTCATGGAACGCAACAGCAGGCTAGACAAGTTTGGGGCACAAGGACAGATTTCAACTTCAATCAAATGATATAATTATATGCTTTTAAACCCAACGCAGTAACAATTTCATGGCGTTCTTTGCAAATTCACAGCCAGTCACTGGTTGTCCTTTACCCTATCCTTTCACTATTGTGTACATTCTGTGACAGACACTCAGACAAATGCAACCAGCTCACACAGGGAGGGTTTGCTGGTTGCACCATGACAAGCAATCCACGGTTCCTCTTAAAGCTAAAGCCTGAATTCCACTGAGTCAAAAACAACTACTGATTATGTGGTCTTTGTTGGGTAGAAAACCAGAATGCTGCTTGGGCTGTGGTTGAGCTGTGTCTAGACTACAATTATGGTCGTCCCTGCAATGTAAAAGCTCTGATCAAAATGGGTCAAAAACTTGCTTTATATTGACACTAGGTCCTGATACTGATATACTGATGCTAGGTAAAAGCAAATGCTGTGCCGTTTGCACAATTCCAGACACACAAACAGACGAATGTCTACTTAACCAATCTTTGTTCATTGTACTGACATCTTTTTTTTTTCCTTTCACCAAAGGGCAACCTCTTAGTTTGAAAAATGATGCCTACACACCAGTGCCAAAACATAAACTGCAGTTTTCTAGAAGGCTTAAAAACAAGTCATCCCCCACAGACTCTTCCATTGCCCAACGTCGCTTAAGAAATAAGCATGTTTACTCTCTTTTTGGACAACTTCCCTTTAATGACAACTGCAGCAGAGGTGCATTTTTACATACCTCATTTATTTATATTGTATTGAAGCCTAAATACATGAGACATCAGCCACAAAGACAACAGTTGTCTTCAAAGCTTCACCGTAGCTAACTGGAGTCAGTGAACTAGACCTCATAATCGTGTTTGTGGTGTTTTCACTGTGTCGGGAATCTTTACCTGATAAAAAAGTATTCTTTGCTGTCCAGTTGGTAGCAATAGACCACCTAAGAGGTTGATAACATGCATATATGACTGTGTTCCCTATAACTGATGGATGCACTTTGCTAACCAAGTAAGCATTAGCGTTAACTTAGCCCTCCAACTTCTTAGCCAAATATGGCCACTTCAGGCTCCAAGAACCAAGAGCAACAGAAAAAATGCTAAACTCAAAGCTTTAAAAAAGTAGCCTTCACCAGAAAAAAAGCTACAGTACACATCAACTCATTTCATTAGTATGAGCTGAGAATCCCCAATAGATTGTTGCCCCTCCCTAAGTCTGCCAGAAATTTCTTCCTATTAAAAGGACGTTTTTCCTTCCCACTGTCGCCAAATGCTTGATCATAGTCGTCTGATTGCTGCTGTTTTCTCTGCATTATTGTAAGATCTTGGTCAACTATTGTTGTTATTTGGTGCTATATAAATAAAAAATATACAGACATCAGGTACTTTATTTGATCATTTCACAGCTTTTTCATCCAACATCCGAGTGACCTACTGGGTCTCTGATGGCCTGACATGGTCCATTTCCTAACAGAAATGAAACACAATATAGACCTTACCAATAACCTAAACACAATTAATGGTGCAGAGAGAGAAGCAGCCCTGATTTCGACATCATGCACATGAGCTCTCCAGAGATTCTGAAGCATCATACATTAATTAAAGCAGCCAACCTCAACGCAGCAGGCTAGCCCTGCAGGTCCCATTATGTCCTCTGAGATGCCTCTGTGGAGGCTAGACAGGCCCTTTGTAGCCCTGTCCTACCACTGCCTTTGTCTTTCCCTCTCGTAGGTCCCATGGGTGAGGCCACAGTGGCGTCCCATGTGTTATTATTGGCCAATGATAAAGTAGCTGCCACGGTCCTCATGAATTATGCAGGGTGAAAGAGGGAAGCAGCTCCACCCTCAGTTTCATAAATTTAACTTAGAGGAGACAGAGGGAGGAAAGTTGTAAGGGGGCTTCTGTCACCCTTTTTTTTACGATTATGTGCATGTAGGAGGAGTTGGGGGTGCTTATATCCAGCCTCATGTGGTGTGAATGTGCTTGAAAGGAAAAGCTATGAGTTATGGTTTTACTGACATGCCAGCCTGAGAACAAATACTCGCTGCTCATAGTAATACCTTGTAAGCAGAACCAAAGCTTCGAGTACCTGAACCTATAAAGAGGTCGTAAAGGTGTATAACTGCTGCTATGATCTCGTAGATATTCTGTTCAGCCAATGGGAAGTAATGCACTTCACACCCTACTGCAAAAAACAAAAGGTGAACTACAATATGTGTGTTGCGTTAGCAATTACAACAGAATAACACCCACCTAGAAACCTCGGACTTAACAGAGAAAGCCATTTCACACTGTTTAACTTGAATTTGGGAAATACAAAAACACAGTGGCAACATCACCGAATGGACTTTGTAAACGTATGGGATCGTGCTCAAGCCTACTACTAATGCTCATTTGCCTTTGAGTGTGGCTTCATCACTGACTCGGTTTGTGTAAGCCATCCAACCGTGCATAAAACACAGTCTGTCTATAAATAAGCTAGTCTAGGCCGGGCCAGGCCGGGCACTGAGCGTAAATGCAGTTCATAACCTTTCC